>NW_021604674.1:434653-463259 GCF_004785775.1 Grammomys surdaster | reverse complement strand
GCTGTTGTTGTTGATGCTGCTGTTGTTGTTGATGCTGCTGTTGTTGTCACTGTTAACAGCTGGTTTTTTCTCTCTAGAACAGTAAGACCCATATCAAGTTCATTCAGCATCATCATGCCAGCCAGACTTGTCTCTCATGAGTATTCTTTACCCTGCTCCATTGCAGAAAATATCTAAATTAATAGTAGATCATACTTTCCTGATAGCCTCCTACTCAGTCAGCTCTATCTGGGTAGTAAAAACAAGTAACCCTTGTCATCCAACTAGATGTGTCATGTCCCATTGTGATGTCAAATACACCCCCTCATTTTATCTTTACAAAACCTCCTGAAGGAGGTATTATTTCAATTCCATTTTATAGAAGCTTTCTGCTTTTATATTTTAAAAGGAAGGAGGAGAAGGGAGACATTTAGGAACACCCGACTGGATAAGGACAGGACTATGGACTTTAGCTCCAGAGGCAGGTCTCCTAAGCCCTATGTAGTCTGTACCTTCTGTGTCTCTTTATCATGGTTTGATGAATCAATTTTCTTAGCTCCATTTCTTTTCTATGTAGACCTACTCCAACTATGTCTAGAGTTGGGGAGGCTCCCCTATGTTAGCATCTTCAAGATTTGAGAAAGACTTCAGTTTGAAAACATTATTCTGTTTATGTCTTTAAGCAAGCAAGAACTTGGTATATGATACATTCACTCAGCTGCTAAATTCAGAGAGCAGTGTGTGGTGAAACTCCAAAAACACTTTGTAATTCGTGCCAAGGCATCTTGGGCTGAATCTGGGTTTGCAGACAACTTAAGATATTTATGAACATTGTCTGTAGGAAAACACTGCCTTCAGTAAGTTATAAAATGTGATCAGTGTTCCTGATTCTAGTTGTGCTTCTTAGAAGGACTGTCTCCATCAGAGATGAAATGCTGTACTTGATATAATACAAAGTAATAGCTTTGAGTCTGAGTAGAACTCGATACAACTATCTCTAAGCTTTTTCTTCTGATACTGGCCAAAGGAAAAGAGTGCCCTGTAAGTAAGGATGAAAGCACATCTGACTAATTGGATATTGCCTCTGGAAAGCATCTATAAAATGGCACCCCCAAGCCAAGAATTTTTTAAAAAAAAGATGCAGTTTCAGGGGTTATACCAGATAGAAAGCTATATAAAGGCCTATGCTTTGCCAGGAAACTAGTTCAGTGTATGTTATACTCAGAGCCTTTGGTTACAAGTCTCAGATACCAGCCCAAGCTCACAAGAAAATAGGAAGAAGAAAGAGTTTTTAGAGGGAATAAGAATCTCATAGAGTGCAGTAGCATCAGTGTAGACAGGTCTGAGAGGGGCTGATGGGAGACAGGAACAGCATCATGACTCTGCATTTCTCAGTTGTGCCTTTCTGGCTTTCTCCTCACTGGTTTCTTGTCTTCCAAATCTTTGTAAGAAATATACCCATCTTCTATTTTCTGAATATACCAGAGCTCTTGTACTCTTGAACTCAAGGACAGATGTGATCACATGTGCAAGGTCTGTACAAGGTTGGGCTTGTCAACATCCTGTTGTGAAGTAAGGTAGAGCTCAAGAGACCCAGCTGCTCTCTGATGCTTGGTAGGTAATTGATAGTTACTAAGAGAAAGAGACATTCTCTTCAATGGTCTATCCACTGCCAATGTGTTCATGCCAATGAAATTCTTTGAGTTGCCATTTAAAAAGTATGCAATAAAAGAAGCCTCACGTAGGAAAAGGAAAGAGATCAGTGAGATGCTGAGGGGAACAAGAGAGGGCAATAGCAGTATGATCAAAATAGATAGTACATTTGTGTGAGATGTCATACTTTTGTATGACTTCCTGAGGAGACATACTGTGTGCACACACACCAAATACCGTACCACACACTACACACACCACATACCACACCACACACACACCAAACAGACCATACACCACACACATATCACATATACCACACAACACACACATACACACACACGCACACACACACACACAGATACACTACTTAGAAAGAGACCCTACACCAAGCCAAAGTAACAAGCCATGGTGGGAGGCCTACGGTTGTAGTTCCTGATGGCCAGGGTATGGCAAGTATCATTGTCAACCTGGATATTTTTCATAAAACAAAGAGAATAAATGCCATGACACAAATATAGCCATGCCAGGGCCTTTGGGTGTCACCTTGAGCTCATTTTATTCCATTTCCCACATACCATTCTTTGAATCCTATCTGGTCTCTTCCATGGATGCCTCTTGGATCCACTTCTCTCCAGATCCTCCACCATCATCATCATCCAGGTCACAGTCTCTTTCACCTGGACTGCCAAACCCTCTCTAGGTCCCTCAACTTTCTCCCCCTCTAGACTCGCTGCTCCTCTCTGTAGCTGGAAGTATCTTCCTAAAAGATCCTATTTGAATATAACCAGGACATAGTCAACAGTTCTACTTAGGACAGTTCAGTGGCTCCCACAGCATGTAACGAAAAATTTTCTTCACATAGCTGAAAGAGGCATTGAAGAAGGTAACTGATAGACACAATGTAACCAATGCAAAGATGAATTCACAACACCTGCGATTACTTGAACTGGGCCTGCCCCGGGACAGGCCCTCTTAACATCAATTTGTATACATTAAGTATATTAGTGCATCTCCCTTGCTCTCAGACAGAAAACTTTCCAATCTTCTATTGACATCTAACTTCACTTCTTGAAATAGCTCAAGGGTGGGGAATGAGCACATAGGACTTCACTCCTTCGTGCTGAATTACAGGCTACTAATGGACTCTGGGAGAGGAGGAAGCGTACACCTTCTCCAGTTGTGTATCTGCTGAAGATTAGTTGGGAAAACGGGAGGTACACATGGGAGGGAAGCAGGTGAGAGAAAGGTGGAAACCCCACATAGCCACTGCCGCCTCCTCCTGTCCTCACCATGTTCCTCACTCAGTCCAAGTATGAAAGGGGTGTGAATACTTTTTCTCCTGAAGGAAGATTATTCCAAGTGGAATATGCCATTGAGGCTACCAAGCTTGGTTCTACAGCCATTGGCATCCAGACATCAGAGGGTGTGTGTCTAGCTGTGGAGAAGAGAATGACCTTCCTGCTAATGGAGCCTAGCAGCATTGAGAAAATTGTAGAGATTGATGCTCATATAGGTTGTGCCATGGATAGGCAAATTGCTGATGCTAAAACTTTAATTGATAAACCCAGAGTAGAGACACAGACACTGATTCACCTATAATGAGACAATGACAGTTGAGAGTGTGACCAATCTGTATCCAATCTGGCTTTGCAGTTTGGAGAAGATGCAGAGTCAGGTGCCATGTCTTGTCCCTTTGGAGTAGCATTGTTGTTTGGAGGAGCTGATGAGAAGAGTCCGCAATTGTTTCACATGGACCCACCTGGGACCTTTGTACAGTGTGATGTTCAAACAATTGGCTCTGCTTCAGAGGGTGCCCAGGGCTCCTTGTAAGAATTTTACCACAAGTCTATGACTCTGAAAGAGGCCATCAAGTTTTCACTCATCCTCAAGCAAGCCATGAAGGAGAAGCCGAACACAAGTAACATCATCAAGCTAGCCACAGTGCAGCCTGGTCAGAATTTCCACATGTTCAACAAAGGAAGAACTGGGGGAGGTGATCAAGGACATTTAAGGGGGAGCCATCCTCAGACTTCTGTGGGAGAATTTCAGTTCTAATTGCCTTTAGACTTTATTTCCAGCTTTTATGTCATGAAAAATATGCAGTGTGTGTGGTGGTGGTGGTGTGTGTGTGTGTGTGTGTGTTTATGATGTCTGCACATATCAGCAATTCTGAAATAAAAAATTAAAAATTAAAAAGAAAAGACTATGACTTCTATAGTCCCTCACTCTCGCACCCACACAGCCTGTCACGCTGATCTCCTTTTAGATTAATGAATATGCCCTGTTGTCTATCACCTGAGGGAGAACTCAAGGTCACCCCTACAGTAAACACCTCATTCCACTTTTCGAACTCAGATATTTTCGTTTTCTATTGTAAATATCTCACAATTGAGAAAACTTCCCCAAATCCCTAATCCAGAATTGAATTCCTGTGTTTTTCCTGTGTGTTTCCATGGCAACCCACACTTCCTATGGTATCATATGCAATATGATTGACTATTCATTCACCCTCTGTCCTACTGCTACAGGCTGTGCTCTGTAAAAATCTAGGCTTATCTGAACTGTAGACTTAAATCTACTGTCTACAACAGACAAGATCCTAAATAAGTATTTATTGCACAAATATCCTAAAATTTGTGTATCTTTCTTGCTCTGAGACAGAAATCTTTCCAATCTTCTACCCACATTTAACCTCACCTTCTCAAAATAACTCCCTGCTTCTCATTATCTTCCAAGAGTGAGTGTTTTCAATAAGAATACTAACATGGCCACTGCAAAATGGCCCCACCTCAGCTAGGGCAGAGCAGAGAGGAAACACGTTTTCTCTACTCTCACACTTCTTCCCAGAGCTTCCCTGACAGACCACACTCTAAGGCCTCATGTTTCAGGCACACCTTGCATGCTCCCCAGACTACAAACAGTTCTCCTGAGAACAAAGAATGGCTCCAGTTTTAAGAACACCTCTCAAGCCATAGAAGACCACAAAGTCTCAGAAGTAGACCTGATGGCATAATTTGTAGACTCACTTAATACTAGAGATCAATAAGCTTTTGATGGCACCCTGCCATCTCTGACATCTTCTAGTCAGGGAAATCAGGATATAAAAGATGCGTCTTACCTTAGGCCATAAACATAAAACAAAGAAACTAAAAATGAGCTCAGAATTCACAACTTCTTCCTCTTTTCACTGTACCAAGAATTCATCTAAAGGAAACCATATTGATATAAATGCATTGCCCAAAAAAACTCTCTGAATACCCAATTGTCACATGTCCATGAGGAGTGCACTCCCTGGTACAGGATACAGATTGCTGTTGTCCTTATGGCTAGAGAGTCCAGCTTTCCCTAACCTCAGCTTTGCAAGCAGGTTAATCCTAAAAACATTCTCTGATTGACAGAAACATTTTGCTGAAAGGTAATACAATTAGGGCACACCCTTGAAAGCAATTTAGGGCTGATTCTAACAAATTAACCTTTCTGAACAAATTGACAGATCACCTCAGGAAAATCACAAGTAAATCTGTCTTTTTTAAACTGAATCCTAGCAGACAGAAATGGATGCCACTTTCCACAAATATCTTCCTTTGCTTTGCGATCATATTGGCTAGCTGTCAGTAAAAATGAAGCATCTTATTTCTTAAATCTTCATCATCAATTGCTTCATCCCATGCTCTAGTGAGTAGCATTTCTACTTCCAGAGATATTTGAGGGGTCTAAATAACTTGTATTATTTTGCTTAGAACTTTCAATTTTCTCTATAATTGACAAAGAAGTGAATTCAATTTGACAGCAACAGATTAAACGTTTCTAGAATTTGCTCATTTGCACATAGAACTTAGCACATAGTACCTGATGAGCCAAATAATTCAGTTGTGCATATAAATGAGCCAATACATCTGCCTACACATAAAGTAAGTAGTTTTCTCAAAACATAATCAATATAGATATTCATTTATATGTTCATTCATATAGTATTTTAATTATTGTAAGATATTGTCTTCGGGCTTCTATTTGCCAGTGACATATTAAGCATTTTTAGAATGCTTATATTTCTAGAATGTACTTAAATTTGTACATAGAACTTAACACATAGTACCTGATGATCCAAATAATTCACCATGATCTGTGAAGAGACACCATGACCACAGTATAAAGAAAAGCACTTAACTAGTGCTGGCTTATAGTTCAGAGGTTTAGTCCACTATCATCATGGTGGAGAGCATGGTGGTATGCAGGCAGACATGGTGCTGGAGAGTAGCTGAGAGTTCTACATCCCTATCTTAGGCAGCAGGAACAGAGGCACTGGGCCTGGCCTGGCTTGAGTATCTGAAACCTCAAAGCACCTCCCACCCCACATACACAGTGACACACTTCTTCCAATAAAACCATACCTATTCCAACAAGGCCATACTCTTCCTAATATTGCCACTCCTTTGTGACCACGTGTTCAAATCAATAAGCCTATAGGGCCACTTTTATTCAAGCCACCAGAGATATATGCTGCATACTCTTGTGCTAATGGCAGAAATCAAAAGAAAGTCCCTATCCTCATATCAGGAAGGGAGAATCAATAGTTACTGCCAGATGCAGTAGGCTTCTTGTGTCACCATGGTGACACCTTTATTCCATACTAGTCCAGAGTAGCTGAAAGAAGCATTGCTTATTCTAGATTGAAGTATTGGTTCATACTGTGCCAAAGATGCTTCACCTAAGTCTACCCAGTGAGAGTAAAAATAAAAACAAAAATAGCTATAACTTAAATGCTTTACGTAGTTCTATTTCAACTTTTCTTTTTTCCTTCTCTTGGCTTCAACTACAAAGTTCACCTTCTATTTCACTTGGCCTTGAATAAAATCTAACAGCTATCATTTATTTTCCAGACAGGCACTGTACTGTGTTCCTGATGGGGTTGTGCATTATGTTTTCATGGGAACTGCTAGGTCATGTCATTTTCTTCATGTCACACACAAGGAACAGAGCCCACAGAAGGCACTAAGACTTTGGACCCAGAAAGTGCACTGGATGAAGGCCAATGGCCACACCCTCATCATTTCCAGGAACTAATATATAGTCATTTATTTTGGCTGACAACAAGGTTATAGTGTCCTACTCCCTTCTTGTTCCCCATAAAGTTATTTTCATTCTAAAAAAGAAATATCAGGCATTCTGAAATGACAGTAGGTGGTGAAACACCAAGCAGCACCTATAGTTACTTGCACAAGACCTGCAGGAGATGAAGTCAGGTAAAAACTCCAACCAAAAAGATGCTTCAGTTGTTAAGAAAGCTTGCTGCTTCTGCAGAAGACATGAATGTGGTTCTTAGTACTTATGTTGGGCAGCTCACAACTGTCTATAACTCCAGTTCCAGAGGATCTAACACCTCCTTCTGGCCTCCATAGGTACCTGCATGTATGTGTGTATACACATATACAGATATAAACACATAAATAAAAATAAAGCATTCTTTTCTGAAAAAAAAATCCAGGATTATTTAAAGCAGAGATCACTGCAAAAGAAGAGGTGGAAATGTTGTAAGAGCCAGAGGATTAGGGAGTTTTTTGTGAGATTGTGTCTCTTAAGAATGCCATAAGCTACACCGATAACTCTTACCAACATGACCACCTAAACATGAGCTGAACAATGACAACAAAAACAGACATGCTAAAGAGAACAAGGAGAAGCCAAGAAGGCCTCAACTCTACCCCAAAACAAACATGTAAACAACTAGATAATGCTGAGAATGGGAGAAATAGCCTTTCTCAGGGAAGATCACAGCAACTGGTTATCCAGAGCCATGAAATCATATATACAAATATAATTTCAGACTCAGCAGATTGTACTTATAGATTTAGGAATATACCTATATATGTGAATATCGGTATGTTATATGGATATTATATATATATATATAATTAATAGAAAGAAGGCCATGAATTGGGAAAAAAAAACAAGTAGAAGTATATGTGAGGGTTTGGAAGGTGAAGAGAGAGGCTCCGGTTTTAATTCCAGCATGGAAGAAGTTGGAACTCCTGATGCTCTACCCTTAGCTAAAGAGCTATTAGTAATTGACGGATGTTGAGGGAGAGTCGTGTTTCTTTGGGTGGTTAGCCGTTGGTAAGTTGCTCATACCCCAGTGGATGCTCTCACACTCATTTGTGTATGGGAATCTCTAACTGAATTCAGTATGCTGTTTTTTAAAAATTGTAAAGGACGTGAAGTTGGAATAAGATGTCCTAAAGATGTAGGGAAAGTTAGAAGGAGGAAGTAGAGAGTAAATATGGTCAAGATACATTTTAAACATCTAAGAAATTTTCAGAGTACTTGATGCTGTAGTGTGTTTGCAGACAGGAGCCTAGCATGGCTGCCCTCTGAGAGGCCCAACAAGCAGCTGAAAGAGTCAGACGCAGACACTAGCACATAACCAATGGATGGAAGCTGGAGACCCCTGTGGTTGAACTGTGGAAAAGCTGGAAGAAACTAAAGAGGAGGATAGCCCCATGGGAAGACCAGCAGTCTCAACTGACCTGGACCCCAGAGATCTCTCAGACACTGAGCCACCAACCAGGCAGCACATACCAGCTGGTCTGAGGCCCCTGACACATAGACAGCATAGGATTACCTGGTCTGGCCTCAGTGAGAGAAGATGCACTTAACCCTTGAGAGACTTGAGGCCCCAGGGAGTGGGGAGGCCTGCTGGGATAGGAGTAGTGGGGGAGGGGACATCCTCTTGGAGACAGGGAGAGGAGCATGCAGAGAAGGCATGGAATGGGGAGCAATAGGGGGTGCAGACTGGGAGGGGGATGAAGTCTGAACTATAAAAAGGGATTAAAGAATAAAAATAAATAAATAATAAAAAGGAAAAAAATTCATCTGACATATTTCAAAGAAGCAGAGAGATGAACACATATTGTTTTAGATAAATATGCAAATAGGTCACATAACAACAAACAAAGAAATGTCAAAATATGTTCCTGACTCATCTGTACCCACTTGAGAGCTAAGTGTTGGCTCCACACACTCTAGGATAAGCCCAGGCGTCTCAGCAATTACTGCACACACATAGGTGGCATGAGTCATCCCAGCTTACCAGTGATGAAGAGTCTTAAAGCACTTAATCCTCTTTCAAGAGGGATTTCTTTTAAATCTCCACTGTATTTCTTCCCAAGATAGAAGGATAGGTTCTGCAAGATGAAGAAACTCAGATCCATCAAAACATCATTCTATGTCCTGTGATTACCAAACAGTACAACCTTGTTCTTAGAAGGAGTTTCTACATAACTTTTTTCATCCTCTTGATGTCTTTCATGTTCCAAAAGTCCTCCCTCCTCTGAGAAGACATCCTGCCAAGGTGATTTTATCACTCTTATCTATGTGCTCCCAAACATTTTTCAGCCTAGTAACCTCATCCACAGCCCTGTGTAGTGATTCTGCTTGGACAGAGTTGTCCCCAAAGACCTTAGTATATATAGCACAGGGATTCTCAAACTACAGCATGTAGGCCAAATCTGGCCCACTGTTTCTATACAGGCTTTGAGCTGATAACTTGAATATATTTAAAGAGGTGTAAAAGACAAAGAATAACAAGAAGAGTATAGAATGGTGTCTATATTTGGCCAACAAAACATAAACACCATCCTCTTTAGCTCTTTTCAGAAAATGATTATTTAGTCTTGGCTAGTAGGAACCCAATCTTAATGACTGTAAGCTTTCCTCTACTCTAGACACCTTATTATTAAATTTTAATCTGCCAACATATAGAAACAATAGGATTTCTATTTTCATTCCTCTGTGTTTGTTAGTCATGATGATCCCTTTTCATTTTGCCTCATACTATAGGCTGTGTGCGTGCGTGTGTGCGTGTGTGCGTGTGTGCGTGTGTGCGTGTGTGCGTGTGTGTGTGTGTGTGTGTGTGTGTGTGTGTGTGTGTAAGTTGGGGGATACATCTTGGTCCCATCTTCTTAGGTTTTGTTGGTACTTAGATCATTTTGCTCTTCTTTGTTATTCAGATGCATATTATGTGGAAAGAAATGTAATGATTTCACAAGTATGATTAAAGAAAATATGATTAAAAAAAAAAGAACTAGGGAGATAGCTGAGTCAGTAAAGAGTCTGTGGCACATGCATGAGGAACTAAGTTTGGATCCCTGGCACCCATGTAAAGGCTGAGAGGCATAGAGCATGCTTACAATCCCAGTATTGGGGTTAGAGAGTGGAAACAGAGCTCCAGAGTTCTCTGGCCACCCAATTTAACCAACTGACACGCTCTCAGCTCACTAAGATACCGTGTCTCAAAACATAATATGGAGAACAACAGAGAAAGACACATGCTATCTGCCTCTGGACTCCACATGCGTATGCACACACATGTACATCGACCCACATCTGCACAAACACAAATGCTCATAATACACAATATACACACAGGAGCACAAAATACATTTTTTAAAAACTGGTAAATCTTATTAAGATACAGAACTTTTCCAGTGTCACAGAATTTCCCCCCTCATTCTCTTCCAATAGTTCCCATCTATCAGAAGCCAACAAACAGCAGTTCTACATTTGTCACCACAGATTGCCTTTGCTTCTCAGGAAAGTCATGTACATTGACTTACATGTCACTTACGGCTTACTGGTTGGCTTTTTCTTTCACTCAATATACTATCTTGGAAAGCCATATAAGGTCCTATCAGTTTGCAAGAGCCAAGCATTATATTTTGAGGAATTTTGAAAGATGTTTAAAAATAGCTAGGCAAAAGACAGTCAATAGGACAAATTGGCAACCTACAGATTTGGGAAAAAAATCTTCACTAACCCTACATCCAATAGAGAGCTAATATCCAAAGCATATGAAGAACTTAAGGAGCTAACCTCCAAAAAACCAAACAACCCAATCAAAACTAGGGTACAGAGCTAAGCAGAAAATTCACACCAGAGGAATCTCGAATGTTTGAAAAGCACTTAAAGAGATGGTCAAAGTCCTTAGTCATCAGGGAAATGCAAATCAAAATGACCCTGAGATTTCACCTTACACCAATCTGAATGGCTAAGATCAAAAACTCAGATGACAGCATATGTTGACAAGGATGTGGAGAAAGAGGAATACTCCTCCATTGCTGGTGGGATTGCAAACTGATACAACCACTCTAGAAATCAATCTGGAGGTTCCTCAGAAAACCAGAAATAGATCTACCTGAAGATTCAGCTATACCACTCTTCGGCATATATCCAAAAGATGCCCCATCATATCAGAGTGGCATGTGCTGCATGATGTTTATAGCACCCCTCTCTGTGATAGTCATAAACTGGGGGGTGGGGGAGAAGAAAGCAATCACAGGAGGCAGAGGGAGGAAGGGAGCTGTGTGGGACAAGGTAGAGGAGAAAGTGGGAAAATGATCGAGTACGAGTGGGGGAAGATAGAATGAATGGAAAATAGGTCAGCAGAATGAATGGAAATATGCAACCTCAGAGGATGGGAAGTTGGTGGACCCGACAGAAAGTACAAGAGACCTGGGAAATGAGACACTCTCAGGACTCAGAGTGGGGGACCCTAGATGAAATGCCCAACAGTGGGGAGAGAGACCTTGTAGAGTCTACTTCCAGTAGAAGACAGGGAATCAAGTGGAGGGGTGGGGTTGCCATCCCACAGTCAAAAACTCTGACCCAGAATTGTTCCTGTCTAAAAGAACTGCAGGGACAAAAATGGAGAAGAGACTGAGGGAAAAGAGGTTCAGTGAACGGTCCAACTTAGGATCTATCTCAAGGGAAGGCTCCAAGGCCTGACACTATTACTGATGCTATGGTGTGCTTACAGACAGGAACCTAGCATGGCTGTCTTCTGAGAGGCCCAACAAGCAGGTGACTGAGACAAACTCAGATATTTACAGCTAACCATTGGGCTGAAATCAGGGACCCCTTGTGGTTGAATTAGGGAAAGGCTGGAAGAAGCTGAGGAGGAGGGTGACCCCATAGGAAGACCAGCAGTCTCAACTAACTCAGATTCCTGAGATTTCTCAGACACTGAGCCACCAGCCAGGTAGCATACACCAGCTGGTCCAAGGCCCTCAACACATATACCAAAGAGGACTGCCTGGTCTGACCTCAGTGGGAGAAAAAGCACCTAATCCTCCAGAGAGTTTTGAGTAGAGAGGCCTGGCAGGGACGTTGAGAACATCCTCTTGGAGACAGGGGAGAGCAAGAATGGGATGAAGAACTGTGGGGATAGATCGGAAGGGGGCAATGGCTAGACTGTAAAAAAAAAAATAGAAGTAATATTTAAAAAAAGAAAGAAACCATAATTTTAATAATAGCTATTCTTTCACAAATATCTTACAATTTTCAGTTTTGTATTTTTATGGAATTTCTGTGTTTGAGAATGTGTGTGTATATTTCTCTTGAGATTTTTTTCTTTGGCTCTTTTTCTTCTGGTTGGTTGGTTGGTTTGTTAGTTCTATTCTAGTTTGTTTTTATTTTATCTAATTTTGTTTTATTATTATTTTTAGATGCCTGTTTGTATACTAGCAAGAGAAAGACAGGATGTGTATTTGGATGAGTGGGCGAGTGGGAAGGATTTGGGAGGAGTTGAGGGATAGGAAACCATAGTCAAAGTATATTGTATGAAAAAAGTCTAATTTTTAATTTGAAAAGTACAAGACAGCTATTCTTTAAATTCAAGTTACATAGACTTTCAAAAATAAATTATATTTAAAATATAATACTCAGTATATATAATTTCTGAATTATTTTTCTGAATCTCATGATTAATTCCCTTATGCATTTATATATATATGTATTATATATAATATATATATGAAAGAATTATATATGTATATATACATATATATACATATATATATATACATATATATATTATCTGCTGGTAAGTTGAGATAGTCCATGGTAGAAGCAATTATGCAAGAGAAATCAGCAAATACTACAGAAATCATTTGTATCCATGGCTACAGAGGCTGCAATTAAGCGTTCGCCGCTAGATATATCTATGCCGCTGCACATTTCAGTAGCTCGTTTATTTTTATTGCTGACTATTATGTGGCTATTGTGTGTAACAACTTTCCTTCACTATGACAAAAGACCTGAAAAAATCAATTTACAAGGAAGAAATATTTATTTTGTCGCACATCGTAGCCAGAGTGCAACAAGATGAAAGAAGCCAGGGTCTCACAACCCCCTTGAGGATCAGACCTTACATCTTAAAGGTTCCCCTACCTCCCTGTAGCCATGCCCTTGGCCTTTAGGTGACCTTCCAAGTCCAAACCATATCATGGTTAAAATGGTTAACTTAAAGGTGAGAGACGGGTGAGCCAGGAATGGTCGTGATGTATGAGCAAGAGTCTAATCCCCAGTGCACACATTTAAAAGGCTAAGGAGTGTACTGTGCCTGCAGTCCCAGTACTGAGGAAGCAGAGACAGGCAAATGCCTGGGGCTTCGTAGCCAACCAATCCCGTCAAACTAATGAATTGCAGGTTCAGTAATAGAACCTTTCTCAAAACAAAGTGGGGAGTAAGTTTTAAAAAGACATCCAACTTAGGTCTCTGGCCTCTTCACATAAGTGTACAGCCAACCATGCATGGACACCTACATACACACACACACACACACACACACAGAGAGAGAGAGAGAGAGAGAGAGAGAGAGAGAGAGAGACACTCCCCTTAATTTATATTATTGTCAGTTCTCTGTCTTTATGCCAGAACAAGTATTCCTGACCTGTTTGAGATTTGGCTCAGGAAATTTCCCTTCCAAATTCTGCTGATAAAAATCTCGTATTGTTCTTCATAATTCACTGTACTATAATGCTGCATAGATTCATACATATATATATATACACACATATATATACATACATACATACACACATATATATACATATATGTACATACATACACACACATATATATATACATACATACACACACACACACACATACACACACATATCAGACTCTTCTTGGATTCTGAGAGTAGACTCTAATTAGATTGGTATAAGATATAAATCGAATATATTCCGTAAGTGTAGTTAATGATTTTTAAGATAAATTAGATAAATGCTTCTCACTTAAACCATGGCTCTCCAACTCCTAGTATTAATGTAATTGTCTTACTTATATAGAAACTTTTTGAATCTCCTGACAAAAATTTTTATCTCTGGCAAAGATAAAATTGGAAGCTGGTAGTAGCTACGGAATATTCATATTTCTAGGGACGTGGTGTCCATAGTAGAACTTTCCTTAAGTAGCAGTGAATAAGGGAAGGGCTCTCTGCTGCTAAAGGGCCAAGAATAAAGGAATCAGCATTTTGGTTTGTTTCTTTAATTTGTTCTCTCATACATTACGCCCTGATTTCAGTTTCCCCTCTCTCCTCTCTTCCCAGTCCTCCCTCCCACACTTCCTCCCTCCCTATCCATTCCTCCTCCTTTCCCTTCAGAGAAGGGTAGTCCCCCCAGGTTATCAACCAAACATGGCATAACAAGTTATAATGAGATTAGGCACCTCCCATCATATTAAGGATGGACTAGGTAACCAGTAGGAGGAAGGGGGTCCCAAAAGCAGGCAAAAGCTTCAAAAAGAGCCCCTGCTCCCTCTGTTAGGAGTGTTAGGAGTCCCACAAAACACCAAACTACACACTATAACATATATGCAGAGGGCCTAGGTGAGACCCATGCAGGCTCCCTGATTGTTGGTTCAGGCTCAGTGAACCTCTATGAGTTAATTCGGGGTGGGATGGGGGCAATTGTAGTGTCCTTGACCCTACTGGCTCCTACAATCCTTCCCCTTCCTGCCCCCTACTTCTTCTGCAGGATTCTCAGCTCCACTTAATGCTTGGCTGTGGATGTCTGCATCTATTTCCATCCGTTGCTGGATGAAACCTCTCTTATGACAGTTGGGTTAAGCACCAATTTTTGTGTATAGTAGAATATCATTAGGCATACATGTCTATTAGGGTGACCCTAGCTAAGACTATTAGTAGTGGGGAACGCAGAGCCTGAACTGCCCATATCCTGTAACCAGGAAAGACTTCCAGTAGAGGGATTGAGACACCAACCTAGCCCAATGGGCTTTGCCCAATCTCTATTACCATGCCCATCACTTGGAATTTGCAAATAAAGTTATCACTGACTAAGCAAGTGAATGGCTAAAAAACAGAAGATTTAGATCCTGTTTCCAAAAATGAAAACCTCCATACAAGGTGCACAACCAAAACATCACTTCTACTAGGTAGTAGTTTAAGAATCTCAAAGTAATTTCCCATGTCATATCTCGAAATGATCTGTCCTTAGAGACAATGGTGGAGAAAATTGTATTCAGCTAATCTGTTCAACTCAGAGTGAAACCAAATCTTGAGAACTCATAGAGGATTCATGGGAAACAAATAAAATAAAAGGAGAGGAGAGGTCTAAGAAAGATGTTAGAAGAATGAAGTATTTAAACTTGAGATAGGTGACTCATATACTCAAGTTATGGAGAAATATCACACAGTGATTGTATCATGAACCAGTTCTACTGAGAAAAGAAATAGAGGAAAAGGCTTTCATTAAATCTAAGGAAAAACATAGAAGAACTGTGGTTTGACATTAATAACAACTTTTACAGGTACCTGTCTAAGATATCTGTCTATATGACATCCTAAACATAGATCAAGGGCTTTGTCAAAAGAAATCTCAGTCTTTTTTCAGAATACAATTCAGACCATGGTTCTATGTACATGAAAATCTCCTTAAAATATATGCTGTGCACTTTGCTTATCTCCACTACCAAATACATAACAGGAAGTGATTGGATCGTGGTTGAGATGATGTGGTTGAGATGACTATACTGTGATCATCACAGTAGCATGGCAACTCCATGGCAACAGGAGTATGATGTACTGCATGCATCTCCACAGAATGCAGGGGAAAAGGCTGTGTCAGTACTTTCTGGCTTTCTCCTTCTCATCTTACTCAATCTAAAACCCCAGCCTATGGGATGACGCTACTAACCATTCCATCAGTAATCCCCTCCTGAAATGACCCCATAAATATACCCAAAAAATGTGCTTAATTAAGGGTCTTTGCTTTTATTTACTTGTTTTATGTGTGTGTATGTACACACATGGACTCACAACATGCCACACATGTAGAGGCCAGAAGACACCTTGCAGGTGACCAAGTGGGTCCTGGGAATGGAATTCAAGTAGTTCCTTGACTCACTGAGCCACATCCAAAGCCCCATCTCTTAGGATTTCCCATTTCTTAAATCAATCAAGTTGGCAACTTGATTTCCAAATACATCACTTCAAGTATCACAATCCACCCTTGAACCCTAAAGTCTCATGTTCGCTTAATAAAGCAAGATATATTTAGTCCCTTTCTAAGTGTGCTCAAAGTCTTAACAACTCTAACACTATTCAAAATGACCAGATCCAAAGTCCACTCGGAGACTAAGGTGATTTTTAAGCTGTGAGCCCCTGTAAATCAAAACACCAGGAACACATTTACAAAACACAATGGTACTGAGTAAATCTCTCCATCCTAAAATGAAATTACAAAGAGGTGGAAGGAAGGTATTCTAAAAGAGAGATGTATGCCCTGCCCTCTGGCTACCTGATCTATAGAAGCAATGGACCCTAAGGAGTTGTAAGTCTTTGTCCCTACCCCATATCCAGCAACCTCACACTGGGAAAAGTAAAAGGTCTGGCAGGGAAACAATTCCCCTGGAAAGAGATATGAGCCCTGTCAGACCTCCTTGCAGGGGAATGAAGCCAAGATAAAGATGGTCCATGATGACTGGACCACACCTTGACTAGGACTACCTGACTGTACATATTTTTTTATCTTCTATTTAAACTTTACCTTCTGCTGGAGAAAGAGATGACTGCCTAGGTAAGAGCACTTGCTTCTCTTCCCAAGGACTTGAGCTTGGTCCCCAGCACCATGACAAATAGCTCACAACTGCCTATTAACTCCAACTCTAGGAGATTTGACACCCACTTCTGGCCTCCATGAAAACCAGCACACATGGTATATATTCACACAAAACCACACACGTATACATAAATAAAGATAAAAATAAATATTGCCCTTGTGTTAGAACCCAAAAGATGAACTTGCTGGGAGTGATTCTATAGATGAGAAATGTTGCCCATAGGGTCACGTATTTGAATACTTGGTCCCTGGTTGGTGGTGCTACTTGAGGAAGTTACAGAACCTTTGGGAGGTACAGCCTTGATGGAGGTTTTGTGGTATTTATAGCCCTTCCTTACTTCCCATTTACCCTATGTATTCTTTAGTTTAGTGATAAATGTGATTAGCTTCTTCTACCAGCATGCCGTGCCATCCCAGCCATTCTAGACTCTAGACCCCAGGAATCATAAGTCAAAATAAACTCTTCCTTAAGTTGCCCTTGGTCACAGTATTTTGACCAAGGACCACAACAGAAATGTAACTAACATGGGGGAGTGGCAATAAGTAGATCTCTTTGTCACTCTTCCCAATATGGTAGTACTGAATAAATCTCTTTTCACCTTGCTTTTCCTTATTAATTTGATTCTTTGAATTGACTTACAAAGAATAAGGGGCTGAGTCTGGCTTAGGTGATAGCCAAGGCACAGGCTCTGACTAACTCTGGCCCCAGGAGGCTTTAATAACCTACCTATTTCTGCTGTCTACATCACATGTGACATCTCTCTTTGGTCCACTTAACCTACAATTGTCCACACAAACATTGAATGTTGCTAGCATCCCTGATATCCTAGGGTCTCTCTCTACTGCAATTTATGCTTCATCTTCATCTTCATAGCTTTGTATAGACTACTTCGGTACCAAGTTGACCAAAATTGGAAAGATCTGACTTCTTGTGATGGTTAAATTTCATTGTCAGCTCCACAACAGAATCACCCAGGAGAGCCACAGTGATTGGTTGCATCTTTTCTTAAACTGTGAGTCAATAAAATAAAAATAAATAATAAAATAAACAAATCTTTTTTCTGGAAGTCTCTGCTGTCAGGTATTATTGCAGCAACAATAAAAGTAACTTCTATCTATCTAAGCTATACTGTATCTATATATCTATATCAATGTTATCTAGATATTTATCTATGATATCCACACATCAATGCTATCTACATTGCATCATCTTTAGAATTCAGTCTCAGATAAATCCAAATTTTCTTAAATACCTTGTCTTGCATTTTTTTAATTTTTGATAATAAAACATTTACTAGAATTTGTCATATGGTACAGAGTTCTGAGAATTTAAATGAAGAAAGTGTTAATAGACAGATAGTAGAGTTTGCTGAAGAGCCAGATCTTGGAAGCTTATTGAAGAATATATGGAAGGTTAAGGTTGATAGCCCTGCTGGAGTCTTCCAAAGACATATGCAGTAACACAAAAGCAATGAAGTCTTTATGTAGAAATCAGGAAGGATCCCATTTAGCTGAACATTCTTGTGTATGTAATTACAAGAAGCAGAGAGGGGAAGTTGTAAAAAGGTATGAGAAGAAGACTTAATTCACTTAACTCATGCAACAAAAACAGTTATATATAAAAAGGAACTTCTTCATAAAGCAAGTGATTTGTTTAGCCACACTGACAAAAGAGATTCCATATTCAGAGTCAACTCTCATAAATTGACAGAGAAATACCACAATGATTTACTGAAAGGATGCTGAAGCCATGTCTCTGTACAATAAGAAAAATGCTGTGAGCAAGCAATAATGTCTCCCATGGCCACTAAGAGGTGTGGTAGGTGGGTACTCTGGGCTACTTAAAACCCATGTAATCTCAAGAGTCTAAGATTCTGTGCACTCAGGAAAATAGGTATTGTATTGAAGACATTTGATTGACTTGGATTTTTATTCTGTTGACTATATCATCAATAGTCATGCAGATCATTTGTCCCTGAGTATCTTTTTTTTCTTTTTATTTTTTTATTGGTTATTTTATTTATTTACATTTCAAATGTTATTCCCCTTCCCTGTTGCCCCTCTGCAAACCCCCTTTCTCATGCTCCCTCCTCCATACGTCTATGGGAGTGCTCCCCTACCCACCCAATCACTCCCACCTCACTGTCCTAGCATTCCTCTATGCTGGGGCATTGAGTCTCCTCAGGACCAAGGGCCTCTCCTCCCATTGATGCCAGATAATGTCATCCTCTGCTACATATGCAGCTGGAGCCATGGGTTCCTCCATGAGTACTCTGGTGGGTGGTCCCTGGGAGCTCTGGGGGCGGGGAGGGGGTCTGGTACATTGATATTGATCTTCCTATGGGGTTGTATCTTAATTCAATGAGACCCTTTTAAAGTTATAAGAAAGTGGAAGAAAAAAATCTTTTTGAAGGTCAAGGAGTTGAATGAAATGTCTGAAAAAGAAAGGGACCTTGGATTCCTTTCTGAGTTTGCTATCTATATTGTACTATCTTTAGAATTCAGTCTCAGCAAGCAGGAGAATCAATGGAATAGAATAGAAGACCCAGAAATGAACCCCTATACCTATGGTCACTTGATCTTTGACAAAAGAGCTAAACCCATCCAGTGGAAAACAGCATTTTCAACAAATGGTGCTGGTTCAATTGGAGGTCAGTATGTAAAAGAACACAAATTGATCCGTTCTTATCTCCTTGTACAAAGCTCAAGTCCAAGTGGATCAAGGACCTTCATATAAAACCAGCTACACTGAAACTAATAGAAGAAAAAATGGGAGAAAGCCTTGAACACAGGGGCACAGGGGGAAAGTTCCTGAACAGAACACCAATGACTTATGCTCTAAGATCAAGAATTGACAAATGGGACCTCATAAAACTGCAAAGCTTCTGTAAAGCAAAGAACACCATCAATAGGACAAAGCAGCAACAAACAGATTGGGAAAAGATCTTTACTAATCCTACATCTGATAGAGGGCTAATATACAAGGTATACAAAGAACTGAAGAACTTTAGACTCTAGGCAATCAAATATAACCCTATTAAAAAATGAGGTACAGAGCTAAACAAAGAATTATCAACTGAGGAAACTCAAATGGCCGAGAAGCACCTAAAGAAGTGTTCAACATCCTTAGTCATCAGGGAAATGCAAATCAAAACAACCCTGAGATTCCACCTGACACCAGTCAGAATGGCTAAGATCAAAAAACTCAGGTGACAGCAGATGCTGTCGAGGATGTGGACAAAGAGGAACACTCCTCCATTGTTGGTGGGATTGTAAGCTGGTGCAACCACTATGGAAAGCAGTCTGGCAGTTCCTCAGAAAATTGAACATATGACCCAGCTATAACAATCCTCGGCATATACCCAAGAGATGTTCCAAAATAAAACAGGGACACGTGTTCCACTATGTTCATAGCAGCCTTATTTATAATAGCCAGAAGCTGGATGGATACAGAAAGTGTGGTACATTTACACAATGGAGTACTACTCAGCTATTAAAAACAATGAGTTCATAAAAATTCTTAGGCAAATGGATGGAACTGGAAAATATCATCCTGAGTGAGTTAACCCAATCACAAAAGAACACATGGTATGCACTCACTGGTAAGTGGATATTATCCCGAAAGCTCACAATACCTAAGATATAATGCATAGACCACATGAAGCTCAAGAAGAAAAAGGAAGACCAAACTGTGGGTGCTTTGGTCCTTCTTAGAAGGTGTATCAAAATACTCA
The DNA here is from genome assembly GCF_004785775.1 of Grammomys surdaster. Taxonomy (NCBI): domain Eukaryota; kingdom Metazoa; phylum Chordata; class Mammalia; order Rodentia; family Muridae; genus Grammomys; species Grammomys surdaster. The sequence continues at coordinate 442,972 of NW_021604674.1, read as the reverse complement.
ACCAGAGTTCCCAGGGTCTAAACCTCCAGCCTGGAAACACAAGGGAGGGACTCATGGCTCCACCTGTATAGGTAGTTGAGGATGGCCTTGTCAAGCATCAGTGGAAGAGGAGGGCCTTGGTCCCTCAAAGTTTAGATTCCCTAGTGTTGGGGAATACGAGAGCAGGGAGGCAGGAAGGAGTTAATGGTGGGGGCACACCCTCATAGAAGTAGGAGGAGCGGGGACAGGATAAGGGGTTTTGGGGGAGAATAGGAGAGGGGATAACATTGAAAGGTAAATAAATAAAATATCCAATAAAAAATAACAGATAATGGGTCTGGCAATTGTAGTCGAGTAGTGGAGACTTTTTGTCAACAATTTATTACAGGAATTTCGTATAATCCTCAAGGACAAGGTATTGAGAAAAAGGCCCATGAAACTTTAAAAACATTGGTGAGACATACTGTTGGAGAGACAAAGAATGATGCTGACCCGTGAGCTTGCTGAGTGCCCTGACAAGGGTGACTGGTGGGCTGTATTGGACATATGTTCCTGACCCACCTTTACTTGACTATATCCCAGATGGGACAAGCTGCCTTGACTCGAGTTTTTAGGCCTTGTGGGATAGAGAATCAAAAAGAGAAATTATAATGTCTCTTGTAATTTTTTTAAAGGTGAGCAGCTATTAGGACTCGATCATGTAAAGGTCTAGAAATCAATCCAATATTGGAAATAACAGTCTATATTTGGAAGGCTGGATCTGGACATTGTCAGAGACATATTTGGAAGTTAGCTGTAGTTCACTATGATGTTATGAGAGCAAGAGATAAAGTTGGGAAAGGATCTGGATTTCAAACAAGGACTAGTGCATGTTTTAAGGCTCTTTTAATTGTCAGGCTAAAATTGGTTTTGTCTCTTCTACAGTATTTGTTGTAAGTTACATTTACTGTATAATTTCCAACTTAGTTAGTGTGTTGAAACCTGGCATGTCTGCTATGGGGGTCTATCAGCCAGCTTTTATCTTATTGCCCTGAGTATTAGAAAACCTTGATTCTCTGAAAAAAAGCTTGAAAGTGATGGAATAAATGAGTTAGGCTTTATGCAGAAGCAAAAGGGTAGTGGGCTTGATTATTGCTGGTATAGCAGCTTTAATTTCATTAATTGCTAGCACCACTGCTTCTGCAATAGCATTGACACAAGGAGTTAAGACAACTATTTTTTGTTAGCCATCTAGCAAAAAAAAAAAATGGTACTAATGTATTGAGTATGCAAACGGATTTATATAGGTATCTGGAACAATGGATGATGCTCAAATTATCTGCAGGAGGTTCAGGGTTCAAGAGTTAGGAACCATCCCAAGTGTCATGACAAATATCACTAGCATAGTGTTACTTCTAAAATTTACAATGATTGTCATTATAATTAGAAAAAAGTTTAAAGACACCTGTAGGATATTTGGCATAATCCTAACACCTCTCTGGGTGTGTGAAGTTTGCATAGTGAAATTATGAATTTAAAGAATGCTGCTCTATTGAGCTTTGATGCTGCAGATAATCCCAGTGAAATTATCAATGGCCTGAGGTCAGTACTTCCATTTTTGTCAAACCTCAGAAATGGCATACATAGCTTGGCAGGCTAGCCCTTCTTGTCCTGGGAATACTTTTATTCCTGCTCATCGTATTAAAGCTTGTCTCTAATTACATCAACAGGCTGGAAGCCAAAGTACATGACTTGAAACTGATAATGGACCCCCAAACAGAGTTATTAATTTAACAGGCTGGTAAACCAAGGACGGGTGAGATTCTGCATAGAGCCTTACCAACCTAAGACATAAATGCATTGCTTATGATAATGCATATTCCACAACAGGTAAGGAATGCTTTCTTGTCAGAACGACCTAAGACAGGCTCAGTCTGGTTTATGCAATAAAAAGGGGTAGATGTGGAGAGCTTTTGGGGCTGTCTGGCAGGAATCTGACATAGGCCAAGGACAAGGAAATGGACTGCAGACAAAAATCTGACATTAGGCTGGAACAAAGAAATAATTTCAGGCAGAAATCTAAATCTTAGGCTAGAACAAAGAAGTAATTATAGGCAGAAATCTAAATCTTAAGCTATAACTAAGAAATAGGCTTCAAGCATGAAAATGACTTAGGGCTAGGACATGGAAGCAGGCTCAGATACTTTGATCATCCTGATAAGTCCTTAGAAATAGTGATCACAGGAGTGATCACAGGACGCTGTTTATTGTCGTGTATGTCCTTTGATTATCTGAGCTTATTGTCTTCCTTGTTCCTGGACTATTTGTATCTATTGTATTGCTAGTTCCTCAACCTAGAACTGACCTTAATACTTGAATGTAATTTAAATAGCATATAGGCAAAAAAGGAGGAGGGATGGGATAGGGGATTAATGGGTGGGGGGAATGGGGAAGAAGGATGGCGTCTGAAATGAAAATAAATAAAATATAGAAAAAAAATAATTCAGTCTCAGGAGATAAATGGGAATTCTGTTGGATAGTGGCCACTCGATTTTCTTGGCATCTAAAGAAGTTTGCCCTGATACATGCATGAGAACCTCTCTTCCCTTAACTGAAGCTTCCAAAACTAACAAAATGCCACAAAGGACAAAACTATTTCTAAAACAAAGCATGTGTCAGTTATAATTCTCATCTCAACTACCAACAAAAAGACACCTACCTTTGAGCTAGCAGTTCAAGTCTACAGGTATCAGGAATGCTAATAACATTAAGGTCAACAAGCTTGGTAAAGCTGTGTTCATGGCACTCTTCAAAGCATTCACATGTAAACTAGCAAGAAAGGGGATTTTATTCTTCCATTGCCTCCACTGTTACTTAGCTCTTTTGAGAATGGAAATGTTATCTTTAACATGCCTAATTAAGCTCGAAATGAAAATAAGATCTCCAGGCATGCCACAGGGAAGCTGCAGTTTCTTCTTCATCCTCATCCCTTTCCCATACTCATTTTCACCTTCAGAAAATAGAATAATAAGCAATCGAAAATTTTCTTGAAAAAGTTCATTGTCATAGAAAAAAAAAACCAACTATGTAAACGCTGTCATACAGATGTAGGAATCATGGACATTCTTTCCCTTTAGGCCCTCTTAAACAGTGTGGGTGATGAATTCACTGTCTTTAGTCCCTGTTTCACACAATAACCAAGAGACTAAACACACAGAATAAACAAGAATATTAAAAGCTGCAAGGGAAAACCAAGTAACATATAAAGGCAGACCTATTAAAATTAAAATTAAAATTACACCTGACTTTTCAGAGGAGACTCTAAAAGCCAGAAGGGCCTGCATATATGTCTTGCAAAGTCTAGGAGACCATGGATATCAGCCAAGATTACTATACCCGGCAAAACTTTTAATCGCCTTAGTTTCTTTATAAATAAATTAGAGGAATCTCATACTAGTGACTTAACAGCACATCAGAAAGCTCTATAACAAAATAAGCAAACACACCTAAGAAGAGTAGACAGCAGGAAATAACCAAACTGAGGGCTAAAATCAATAAAATAGAAACAAGAGAACAATACAAAAAAAAAAATCAATGAAACAGAGTTGTTGGTTCTTTGAGAAAATCAACAAGATAAACAAACCCTTATCCAACTTAACTAAAAGGCAGAGAGAGAATATCCAAATTAACAAAACCAGAAATGAAAGGGAGGCATAATAACAAACACTGAGAAAAATCCAAAGAAGCATTAGGTCATGCTAAAAAGGTCTCTACTCCACAAAATAGGAAAATCTTGATAAATACCATTTATCAAAGTTTAATCAAGATCAGATAAATAATTTAAATAGACTTATAACTCCCAAGGAAATAAAATCAATCAATAAATTCTCCCAACCAAAAAAGGTCCAGGGTCAGATGGTTTTAGCACAGAATTTTATGAGACATTCAAAGACCTAGTACTAGTACTTCACATATTATTTCACAAAATAGAAACAGAAGGAACATTGCCAAATTCATTTTATGAGGTCACTGTTACCTTGATACTACACAAAGATTCAACAAAAAGAATTACAAACCAATTTCTCTTATGAACACTGATGCAAAAGTGTTCAATAAAATACTTGTAAGAGTACATCAGAAAGATCATCCATCATGATCAAGTAGGCTTCCTCCCCAGAGATACAGGGAACAAGACAAGGCTTCCCTCTCTTTCCATAACCATTAAATATAGTACTTTGAAGTTCTAGCTAGAGCAATAAGACAACTAAAATGAGATCAAGGGTATACAAATTGAAAAGAAAGAACTTGAAGTATTTTTATTTTCAGATGATATGATAGCATACATACATGATTCCAAAAATTCTACCAGGGAACTCCTACAGCTGATAAACTCATTCAGCAAAGTAGCTGGATGCAAGATTAACTCAAAAGTTTGGTTTGTGGCCCTCCTACATACATGAAAAGTACAATGAAAAAAGAAAGCATCTTCAACAAATGGTCCTGGTCTAACTGAATGTTGATATGTAGAAGAATGCAAATAGATTCATATACCATTCACCCTGTATAAAGCTCAAGTCCAAGTGGCTTCAAAGATCTCAACATAAAACCAGACAGATACACTAAACCTTATAGAAAAGAAAGTGGAGAATAGTCTTTAACACATTAACAGGAGGAAATTTCCTGAATAGAACAATAACACAGTCACTAAGATCAACAACTAATAAATGGAACCTTATGAAACTGAAAAGCTTCTGTAAGTCAAAGGACACCATCAATAGGACAAAATAATAGCCAACAGAATGGGGAAAAAATCTTTACCAACTCCACATCTGTCAGAGGGGCTAATATGCAAAATATATAAAATACTCAAGAAACTAGACATCACCAAACATTTACACAATGAGTATTACTCAGCTGTTGTAAACAATTACATTATGAAATTTGCAGTTAAATGGATGGAACTAGAAAACAAAATCATCCTGAGTGAGGTAACCCAGACCTAGAAAGACAAACAAGGTATGCACCCACTTATAAGTGGTTATTAGCTTTAAAGTAAAAGGCAATCATGCTACAATCCAAAGATCCAGAAAGACTAAGCAATAAGGAGGGCCCAAGGGAGGCACGAGTATCTCCAGGGAAAGGAGAAATGGAATAGGTTTTGTAGGTGAACTGGGGGCAGGTGGGATCAGATGGGAAATCAAGGGAGGGAGAAAATACTTAGACAAACAATTGGAATTGAATGGCATTTCAGGGGTCAGGTAGAAACACAGTGCAATGGCAACTCTAAGGAATCTACAAGAGTAACTCTGTCAAAGACATCTAGCAACTGGGGGCACAGGACTTGAGCTGACTGCAAGTCATCAAGCCTACAGTGTGCTTTTCCCACAGCCAAACATTAGACAGAGCTTAGAGAGTCCTGTGGAGGATAGGAATGATCAGAGGATCCAGAGGAGTCAGGGACACACTAGAAGAACACGGCTCACAGAATCAACTGACTGGGACTCATGGGAACTGTTTTGTTTTTATAGTGCCAGAAGGTGCTGGACAAACTGTTAGTGCAGAGAAATCATCAGAAGTCTTACTCAGCTTTAGACTCTGAAAGTTCTGAGCTTCCAGGGAAGATGTGCCCACTGGGGCAATGATGGCGTGATTATCATGGGGGCAACTAAACCACTTTCTGGTTGGATCCGAGACCTAGTCCACTGTTGAAACCATGCCTGGCACTGTAAACTTAGTCTAACATCTATGACAAAGGAGGTTAGAGAAGCTAAAGGGGAGTCTACTACTGATGTCTAGTTAAATGGACATATTATAAACTGCCTTCTAACGGAATATGTATATAAAACCATATATATCCATATATAGCATATATATGGATATGTATATATATATATACATATTGTATATATTTACATATATATCCATATATACACATATACATATACATGCATATGCATATACATATACATCAGTGCAGCCCTAAGCATTGGTCAATGGGCAGCAGTAAACGTGGAAACTCCTAGGCTAGGTGACCAAAATGATTAAAAATAAAAAACTGTTGAATGTTCAGTCCTAAATAGCACATTAATATCACGCTATGCAAGTCTCTGGGGAATGCCCCCCAGGAAGGTGCAGAAAAATTCTAAGAATCTAAGATAAAGAGGTATGTTATAAAGTGCTTTCTTCTGGATGTGGTGTTGCTATTGAACTCCTGAGTTCACAGGCCTTTGAGGAAGTTTTCAGTTCCAGGCATGATTTCCACACAATAAAATGAGTCTCAGATCCAACAAGAAAGTGCTTGGGTTACCCCTGTCATAATCATGTCACTGTTGTCCCAGTGGGCATATATTTCCTAAAAGGCCTGAAAGACACTGAGTACTCTAGTGTTCAAAGTCCATAGCTAAGTAAAACTCCTAATAATTTTTCTGCACTGTGATCTGTCCTGTACCTGTGGTTGCCTGCTCAAGAGTGGATATATCAATAATCTATCACGGATGGGGAAGGGGCTCATGAGGCCCCACCCTTCCCTGAGGAGCTCTAAGGAGTTAGTGATTACCTGGGTAGAGGGACTCATTGCTCTGTGCTATAGTCACTGATAAGTTGCCCTTTCTCACATAAATCTCTCTCCCCATGCATGTTCATGCAGGCAACACTAGTTAGATGAAGTGGGTAATGAGAAACACATGAAAATAAGAGAAGGGGGGACTTGTCAGAAAGAAAGGGCGATTGGGTGGGAGTAGAGGGGAGACATGAAAGGTACTGGGGACTAGAGTGATGGCTCCATGGTTAAGAGTATTGGTTGCTCTTCTATGGGACCCATGATCAATTCCCAGCACCCATGTGGTAGCTCATAACTTCCTGTAACTCCAGTTTTAGGACATCCGGTGCCCTCTTCTGGTCTTCAATCTCACTAGTTATGCATGTGGTGCACAGACCTATGCAGACAAAACGCCCATTCATATGAAATAAATGTTTTCATTGAAAAGAGATGCTACTGGAAGTAAATATGATTAAAGGTATACTGGTGTAAATATAAGTACATTAAATTGTGAATGAATAATTGTCTAAAAACTAATATATGAAAGGATGAACTGTTCCTGTCTAAAAGAAATGCAGGGACAAAAATGGAGAAGAGACTGAAGGAAAGGCAGTCTAAAGACCAGCCTAACTTGGGATCCATCTTACGGAGGGGCACCAAAGCCTGACACTATTACTGATGCTATGATGTGCTTACAGACAGGAACCTAGCAAGGCTGTCCTCTAAGAGGCCCAACCAGCAGCTGACTGAGACAAAAGCAGATATTTACACCCAATCATTGAACTGAAGATGGGGACCCCTATGCTTGAATTAGGGAAAAGATTGAAGAAGCTGAAGGGGAGAGTGACCCCATAGGAAGATCAGCAGTCTCAACTAACCCAAACCCCAGAGAGCTCCCAGAGACTGAGCCACCAACCAGGAGCAAACGCAGCCAGTCTGAGGCCCCTGGTACAAATATGGCAGAGGTCAGCCTGGTCTGGCCTCAGTGGAAAAAGATTTGCTTGATCCTCGAGATACTTGGTGCCCCAGGGGAGGGGGAGGTCTGGGGGATGGGGAGCATCCTCTTAGACACAATGGGGAGGAGGAATGGGAGGAGACACCGTGGGAGAGGAGATGGGGAGAAACAACTGGAATGTAAAATAAATAAAATAATTAAAATACAAAAATTTAGAAAGAAAGGAAGGAAGAAAGGAAGGGAGGGAGGGAGGGAGGGGAGAGAGAGAGAGAGAGAGAGAGAGAGAGAGAGAGAGAGAGAGAGAGAAGAAGCCAGTTGGCAGAAGAATGGAAACTCCTCCTCCTCCCAGGGCTACATGTAATCGAACAGAACATGTACAGGAAATCCCAACTCAATTCCCAGGGTAGAAGATAGGTGCAGTGTCAGTGTCCTAGAAAGAGTCAGTGTCCTAGAAAGAGTCAAAAGCAGCAGGGCTCAAAGCTTTTGAGTGTCAGCCATGTCCCGGCTCCCTGGCATTCCTCCTAAAGTCCCCAGCCTCTGGGTCGTGGTGGTCCCCAGGCTCCATCCTTCCTTAACAGCCAGCATGTTGAGAGCACCTTCACTCTCCTGAACACCAGCACTCAGCTTCACATCTTTACCAAAGGTCTCTCCCAGGTATCCACAGTGGGCCGTTTGGTGATGTCCTGATGATACCTTCAAAGCAAACTTACAGTTCATCTACATATCACAACTCTGAGCTCCCTCACCAAGCTACCTCCTACACCTTAAATGCCCTCCTTCTAGTAAATCTGTGGAGGAGTAACACGAGAGTTGTGAGGATGGCCCACCAATAGTGATGGCAGAGCTGTCAATGCATATACAGGTGTGA
>NW_021604674.1:426245-434643 GCF_004785775.1 Grammomys surdaster | reverse complement strand
GAGCCATTGGAGACACCTACACTGCATATACAGGTGTGACTCAGAGCTATTGGAGACAACTACACTGCATATATAGGTGTGATGGTAAAGCCATTGGAGACACCTACACTGCATATAGATGAAGAAGACCCAAAAATATCCACCTGGGACCCATATGTCCTCAGGGGAAGAGAAACACAGGGCAGGGTTATGGAGGGGGACAAAGCTCTGAGGTAAGTGTATTCTGAATACTGTTTTAGAGATGAGAAAACTGAGTCATTGCAAAAGCTAAGAAGCTTTTACCAAAGCCTACCTGGAAGCCAAGACTTGACTATGGCTTTTGACTCCAGGGCTCAGGCTCTTCAGCCTCTCACAATCCCCTCCTTCTGGCGCTGTGGGTTGTTTTGTTTTGTAGTTGTGGTTGTCGTTGCTTTCTCTTTCTACTTTCCAGGTATGTTTGCTCTGCTCAGTACTGCTCAGATGTGAAAGGTGGTGAACAGGGAATGTTCATGTTCGCCCAGATTCTGGAACGCTCCAAGCGAACAGGCCTGAGACGGACGGCAGAGATCATGAGGAGAAGAAGGGCCACAGTGACTTCTACCTCCTAGAAGCTCTTTAAAACACCATCTGTGTTCAAAGAACCAGGAAGGAACCTGAAGCGAGTGTAGCTCTGGCCCAAAAGCACTTTGTATCCTATCCACTAAGTCCTTCTAGGAGTAGAGAAATTAGGACTGAGCCCTAACTACCATGTTACTACAGATGAAACTTTCAGCCAGTTGATTGTAAGTTCATGATGAGAACTGACGAAAGGTTATGATTCCCTGAACAAGTTCTAACCCCAAAGATTTATTGTGTAATGCAAGTTTATTATCCTCATCTATGTAAAGCAAATTGTTTGTTGATAAATTTCACTAAATCACAACAAGCCTCAAAAGTTCTCTCCATTGGCTTTTTAATGCATTATACTTTTTCAATGAGCTCCAGTAATGACAGGCGTTCAATAAACGTGACAGGTTTATACCTGTCACAGTTATAAAATGCTCCCTGACCCCCCACCACTCTAGCCTGAAAAAGAAATCAAGGTCACCATCAGAGAAGCAGAAGACAAAAGAAAGACCTATTTCTCTGGCACCATTTCCTACCCACAGTAACGATCCAGCCCTGGCCTGCCTTTTTCCCACTTGCAAGTACTTTTTGGAAGTCAGTGAAGTGAACACAGGATTTCTTCTGCTCTGGGTGCATCAATAGAGCATGTCCTTGTCTCTGTTCCATAATGTCTGCTGCCTTGGTCCTTGGCTAGACCACTCTGCTCCTCAGTTAAACAGGGATGGAGACTTCTAGTTTACCCTCTGCGTGTAGTTGAATTGATATGTAAGAAATGCATGGACAGAGGAGCTTCAGCCTTCACTGCTTGGCGCCTTACACAAATTTCTAGGAATGCAGAAAGCAGAGCCCCTCCTCCCTCAGCACTCTGAGCATTTTCCTGAGACTAAACATACGTCCTCCGATTTCCTTTTTCCCTATTTTAAATTATTTCCATGGATACTTCTGTAGGTGGAATCTCCTAAGTATATCACCTTGCAAATTGTTATAGCCCATAAATATACTATCTTAGTTTGGGTTTTACTGCTGAGATGAGACAACATGACCACAGTAGCTCTTATAAAGGAAATCATTTAATTAGGGGCTGGCTTATGGTTTCAGGGGTTTAGTCCATTATCATCATGGTGGGGAGCATGGCAGTGCGCAGGCAGACGTGGTGCTGGAGGAGCTGAGAGTTCTACATTTTGATCTGAAGGCAGTGGATGGAGACTTTATGTCACACTGGACGTAGCCTGAGCATTGGAGACCTCAAAGTCCAGCCCCATAGAGGCACACGTCCTCCAATAAGGCCACATCTCCTGATAGTGCCACTTCCTACGGTCCAAGTATTCAAACTGATGCTTCAGTACTACCCAGAAGGGGGAAGAAAATAATCACTGGCAGTCGAGGGAGGGAGGGACCTGGGAGGGAGAGAGGAGGTGGAGGGAATAAGGGAATGTGATCAGGTGTGGGAGGAGACAGGGGAGAAGTACAGGGGGTCAGGCATTTGAATGGAAGTGTGTAGCAGTGGGGGAAGGGGAATAAGGGGTAGCCACTAGAAAGTCCCAGAGGCCATATCTATTCAACCTGCCACATCTGTCTCAGTAAGAAGTCCTCCTCCCTTCTCCGAATGAAAATTCACTTTCACTTGCCAGCATAAGCAAGTCTCCAAGAAGCTGGGATGTCTGTAAAGACCTCAGAGCTAGAGAGAGACTATTTGACTGGAAAGAGAAGTCGTGGGGGGGGGGGGGGGGGGGGGGGACAGTAGTGCACATGTACAATGAGAGAATAGTAAGAGGTGGCACGGTTTACATAGAGATGAGGGTTGGGTCTGGGTTTACTAAAACCGTTTATGGAAAAGACATGCAAACTTACTACTTTATAAGCTAATTTAACTTTTTTTTTAATGAGATTTAAAATGGAAGTACTCTGCGTGGGTAAATAATGCTGCTCCCAGAAGCCGAAGGTCATTATGCAAATCCCAATGTCAGGTATGAAATACTTCCCCGTGGAGTGATAATGGAAAGAAATGCTGCCAGCCAGGATTCTGACCGCGAGGATGCAGCACCGCTTCCCACCCAGTGTCATAAGGTACCTGAATTCCCTTCAGAGACCCTTATGTGCTGATCCCGTGCATCTATTCCTGCCCCCGTGGCTGTGATAATATACAGTGCCAAAGGCTGTCTAAACACAGGAGGGTTCGTGTCAGCTCACAGTTCAAGGTTATAGTCTATAAAGGCAGGCACTGAAGCGGGATCTCCGCTGACCTAGGCACATCACATTCACAGTCAAGAAGCAGAGAGCAAGGAGTGTTTACGCTCACCTCCCTCCCACCTCATCATTCAGTCCATGACCTAGTCCGTGCAAATGGTGCCCCCTACATTTGGGATGGGTCTTCCCACTTCAACTAACTCAATTACGAAGATCCCCCATAGAGCATAGGCACAAACCAACCTACGCGAGACAGACCTTCATTGAAACTCTTTCTCCGGTAATCCCAGATTCTTCTGTCAAGTTGACAAAAAAAACCAAAAAACAAAAACAAAAACTAGCCATCACTCCATGATTTGAAAAGGCATGGAGACAGGAACTCCCCCAGCTTTCCCTCGGAAAATGCTGTCTTGAGGAGTTTGTTATTGTCTTAGAAATACAAACAGTAGCTGTCGGATCACTTTTCCCCTTCTCTCTTTTGGTCTGGCACAGGGCAGTCATGTCAACCCACATATCGCTGCTCAGCCAAGTCCCCTTCCTTTGTCCTGAGAAACATGGCTCCAGTGATGGGTATGCTCTACTGTGGTCAAGTGGTGTAGGATATGCCACCTCGGCTCTCTCCTTCTTAAAATCCACAGAGAAATTTCTTAGAGATACTGCAAAGTAGTTTACCAAACCTAAACACAGCCTGACCAGATATCCATCCACCCCTATATTTCTTCTCTCTCTCTCTCTCTCAAACACACGCACACACACACATCATCATCATCATCACCATCATCATCACCATCATCATCATCATCTCCTTATCCAACCAAAATAAATTGACTTCAAATTGGACCCATGGACTTTCACTAGAACAAATCCAGAGCACACTTTAATAAGAGAAAAAAAAAAAAACGGTGCCTGGGTAGTTTATGTAGCACAGAAGACACACACACACACCCTTAATGAAAACTCCCTTCTTATTTGCCAACAAGGAGCTCCACGCTCTGCCGCTACCACTCGTAATCACCACTAAGCTGTGGAAAGCGTGGCAGTTTCCAATGTAATTTTAATGATTGTGTTTGTTAGTACTTTTGTTTCAATCAACGGAATGCCTGTAGTGAGTGCACAATAAGATAAGCAGGCGTCTTATGAAAGATGGAGGCCGGGTGACACCCAAGTACCTTGGAAGACACTGGGTCCAGAGGCTGGGATGCAGTGGATCTAACCCTCTCTCTATGCAGCTCTGCATTCTTTCCAGCCATTCAACTATACTTTTGCTTTAACAAATGTCCTGTTCTCTCCTTCTTTTCCATAAATGGCTTCTGTCTTGCCATTATATAGCACAGACTGGCTTCTTCTGATTTGCCAATACATACAGAAAAAAAAAAAAAACGCAACTAATCCAAGCTCCCAAGTTAAAGGTTAAATTGCAACGATGGCGCAGCTGGTGGAAGCTCCCTCCCCTGGCATGTTTGGAAGGATGCTTAAGATGTTGGGAAGAAAGGGCGGGGGTGGAAGAGAGATGGAGTCATTTCCACTGTGAGTCAAAGGAATAAATACACCACATGTGGTGGTTAATCTTGAATGCCAACTTGACAAGATTTAGAATTGCCAAGAAAATGAATCTATGAGCCTGTTGGACAGGGATTTTATACATTAAGTTAATGGAGGTGGAAAGACCCATCATAAAAATAAGTGTCACGATTTCGCATGTTGGGGTCCAGGGTTGAATAAAAAGAAGAGAGCCTGGAGTCAGCAGCTGCATTCATTCCTCTCTGCATCCTGACTGTGGACAGGATGCACACAGCTGGCTCATACATCTGGCCCCTCACCCTCCAGACAGTGGTAGACTGTCTTCTCAAATGTTAAACCAAAATAAGTCCTTCCCTCCTTAGGTTGCTTTCATCAAGTATTTTGTCACAGAAACAAGACAAGCAACTAATACATAGCCTATGTCTATTACACCTGAGAAATTGTTCAACAGACAAAAGACTTGCTCAGTTAATCACAAACATGTTATGAATTTCATGACTGTTAATCTAAATCCCAGCCTCAGGTTAGAATGTAATTAGAAAACTGTAAATGTGACAAAAATACATTTTCTCCCTTTCCAACTAAACACCCAGACAAAGGCAACTCAGGAGAGAGAAAGAGAGAGAGAGAGAGAGAGAGAGAGAGAGAGAGAGAGAGAGAGAGAGAGAGAGAGGCCATTAGGCTAGGTGAGAATTACATTGATAAGCATTAATGAGTAATGATCATCCCACATCAGGATTCTATATGATTCATATGCTAAGGACCAGAGTGTTACATTTTTGTGTGTGTATACTTCTCTACTTCCTCCTTAAGCCTTCTGTAGTTATTCTCAAATTCCATATAAGCCTGAGCCTCCAGGGGAAGATCTTACTCTCCTAAGAGGTCACAACATGGCCCTAACATACCCCCCAACACAGTTCTGCCACTGCCACATGCCATCTGTGATTCTACCACAGAAAATGCCCTGTCCCTCAAAGACCATGGGACACATTAAAGGCCATTCATTGTTTTTCTGAAATTCAAATTCTACCGTGTTCTTTATTTTTATTTATTAAATCCTACCTGACCACTGGCTTCCAGAGCATCCTGATGTCACTCTGTGATGTCTCTCCAGCTAGCATGCCTTTACTAGGCCCCTTCTTTTGGCAAAATCATTCTCCAAGAATCACGTCAAACCACTCCAAGTGCCTTCTCTGAAAAACATCCCTTATTCTCCTCAAGTGGTTAGATGATCCTGTGGTATTCTGACAAGTTTCTATCAAAGGTTTTCAACAATGGATAACCTGCCTATTTCTCCCACTGACATGAGTTTTTGAAGAACTGTCAGGCCTAGATGGCTCAGTACCTTCTTGCCTAGTATGTGGGAAATAATTAATGTTCGATGAAAGAATGAAATAACAAATTTCTTTATAAATGTAGGTGCCTAAGAAAAACCATCTTCTTCCTATTTCCTTCTCACCAATGTGATTTAACCCTTAAAACGGTATTTTTTGAATTTCAGGACATTCCTCAGTAGGCATTCCTTGCCTCATTTTAAGGGACAAAAACCAGCAGCAAGAAAGAGTAAAGCAGACTAGAAAGTGACCAGAAAATGGAAAACAGAAGTTAGTATGCATTGTTAAGTCTCCTTTTATGAAATGAATTTAAGTATCTGTGTGGTGTGTGTACATGTGTATCTGTTGTATATGTGTGTGTTGTATATGTGTATAGGTGTGCATATGTGTTGTATATATACATATTTGTATATGTGTGTTGTATATGTGTGTATGTGATATATATGTGTATATGTGTATGTGCTCTATATGTGTGTAGGTGAATTTTGCATGTATATGTGCATACATGCATATATTTGTTGTATATGTTTACATGTATATAGTATGTTTGTTCTATATGTGTGTATGTATATTGTATATATAATGTATATATGTGTGTGTATGTGTGTGCATATGTATGTGCTTATATATGTGTATAGGTGTGTGTTCTGTATGTATGCATGTGGATGTGTGTTATCTGTATCTGCACATGTATATATGTGTGTATATACAAATATTTACATTGTATGTGTATATGTGTATGTTTTAAATGTGTATATATATTTGTTCTATTTGTATGTGTGTATATGTGTGTGTGCATATGTGTGAATGTGTATATTTGTGTACATATATGTTATGTACATATGTACATATGTAGTTGTATATATGTGTGTGATGTTTATACATATATTTGTGTGTGTATATGTATATGTGCTAAGCTTCCTGACTGAATGTTAGGATTGGCCTATAAAAGCTCCTGCTGTTAAGAACACCAAGATGACTGTGATTAGCTGTTGCTTTTTCTTAATGCTTCCTGGAACTCCCTTTAATGATCTGCAGTGCTTCTGCATTCTGCCCTTGTAGATCTTCCATAAACTTGTGTCAGTTGTACAAATCATCTACCCTGAGTGAAGCCCTTCCCTGTCATGGACCCCTAACTTATGAGTCATATTCCCCTTCTTCCTCAGTCATCTCACTTGTCATTCCCAGGAGCCTCCCTCCTCTCATCTTTCCTAAAAGTTCATATTAAAGCCAACTCGTGTTTTCATGACTTCATTAGTCAGCTCATTGTTACTACAATGAACTAACTGAAGCAGACTACTTATAATAAAAAGAGTTTTATTAGTTCAACATTTTGGAAGGCAGTAGCATAGATTCAGCTCTAATGAGGACATTCTCAGCTGCATCCCATAGTGATAGGTGCATGCATGCAGAGAAATCATGTCACAGGAAGCCAGAGACTTAGAGGACAGGCTCCAGTTTTCACACACAGCAGGTCATTCTCTTGAGAGGCCCCTCTAGCAGAACAACGCCTTCTTATGAGGGCATGGCCCCTAGTGAAGTGGGGCTTTCCTTTAGGCCTCACCTCGTACATGTTTGTACCATCCTAGGAACAAGTCTCCAACACATGAATCTTTGCAGGGCCTCACACACCGAAATCAAAGGAAGTCATCTTTGACAAGTTGTCTCCTATTGAACACTAGGAAAAGTGGATGGGAACTAAGAGGTGTGCTAGAAAAAAGAGTAAAGGGGATCGTCCTAAGACACCTGCCCAATTCTATCTGAGCAGCATCCAAGCATTCCAAGAAAGCTGGAGCCCAGTCCAGAGTCCACTTCTTCCTACGTCCAGCATCTGGACACTGTGTGTCCCCAACACTCACCAACACTAATTGGTTAAAAAAAAAGTTACCATATGCAAATATTTCTCTTCAGCCAAGCAGTGACTATCAAAGAGACTCACTGCACCTTTCAGATCCAGTGCATCCTTGAAAGGAGCTGGACCTAGCTCCATACCTGGGTCTGCGGATTTCCAGAAGTCAGCTCCTTCCTGGGTCCTTATAGTTAATCTTTCCCACTGGTTCCAATTCACAGAACATTAATAAAGAACTAGGCTACTCTGATCACAGAGGGTCAAGATGCAACTGATCTTCATGGGGCTGGAGTGATGGCTCAGTGGCTAAAAGGACTGGCTGCTACTACAGAGGACTTAAGTTCATTCCCAGATCCCACATGGCGGCTCAGAACCATTTATACCTCCAGATCCAGAGGATCTGACACTTCTTTGTGGCTTCCACGGTACCGAGCATGCACATAAACACACACAAGCAAACACTCATATACATAAAATAAAAATAAATAAATCTTTTTTGACCTGCAATCAGGAAGGGGAAACAAGAATATTATTCAGGACATAAAATTCCAAGTATCCACTCTGTCCATCTAATGTGATCGTTACTTAACTATAAATAGCTCTAGCCTCCTCCATATAGTATGGCCTCTTCATGGACTTCTAACTGAAATTACTGGTTCTGGAATTATTCCCTGCCCTTTAAAGCATTCACAGAGAGAGAGAGAGGGCAAGGGAGGGAGGGAAAGAGGGAGGGAGGGAGGAGGAAGGGAGGGAGGGGGAGAGGGAGGGAGGGAGGGAAAGAGAGACAGAGAAAGAGAGAGGAAAAAGAGAGAGAGAGACAGAAAGGAAGGAAGGAAGGAAGGAAGGAAGGAAGGAAGGAAGGAAGGAAGAAAGAGGGGAAGGAGGGAAGGAGGGAAGGAGGGAAGGAGGGAAGGAGGGAAGG
>NW_021604674.1:417295-426235 GCF_004785775.1 Grammomys surdaster | reverse complement strand
AAAGAAAGAAAGAAAGAAAGAAAGAAAGAAAGAAAGAAAGAAAGAAAGAAAGAAAGCAAGCAGACAGGCAAGCAATCTTTTCCTTAATTTTTTTTATAAGATCACCTACAAGCCACATCTTATTTTACTGACAAAGCCCTTGTTTCAAGTACTTGTTTCAAGTAGTGGCTTCTGACACTATTATAAAATGTCTGGGGTAATTAGCTTAACAAAGAAAGAAGGTTATTTTATCTGATGATCTAGAGGTTGCAGTTAGAGATCTGATGGTCCTGTCACTGTGGGCTTTGGGATATGGTAGCACACATAAGAGGAACACATGTCAGAAAGAAATCACTTCCCTCATGACTCAGGAAACAATGATAAGAAGAGGCTGATTCCCACAATCCCCTTTGAGAGCAGGGGAGGAAAAAAACCTTCCCCTGTGTCCCACTTCTTAATGTCCACAATACCTCCCCAGGAAGCATGCCCTTTACATTTGGAGGCCTTTTACACATCCAATACCCCAATTGTAGTAGTTCCTTAGAGCATGCCTTCCTCTCCACAGTGAATAATAAACCTACTTACTCAACTACAGACGTGTTCTTAATAGTCTCCAGCTGGAAGGCATCCACACTCATACAAGAACGGCTCGTCTATTGTTTCCACTGAAGAAACACTAGGGTTTTTGAAGTCCGTAAGAGTTCTTATTTTTCACATGGTCAAAATTATCTCAATTATGTGGTGAATACTGTTTAGAAAGCAGAGTGAGGAACTGATTTTATACCGGCTACATTACAACTGTCAGGTTTACACAAAGGGGATTAGGCCAACTGCAGCCTAAAGGCCTTTTTAATTGGCCACAGTTCTCCTAGGCTCATAAATGATAAATGTCTCAAAATGCTAGTCCCAGTACTCTATGACTGATGCCAGTAAATGGCAAGAACTGGGGGAAAAATGCAATTTTGTTTTGTTTTGTAAATTGTGTTGAAATTCTCTGCAGAGAGCGAGCCAGTGACTCAATGTATTTCCAAACAGAGTGTCATCTAGTCTTGTTCTGTTCCATAGATCTCAAAGCAGCTCTCTGACTGCAGTTACTCTCTGCTAAAGGGTAGACTCACTAGTCATGACTAAAAATGGCAGTACCATTGATGTTCACTAGGAAATGAATCCATATAAATCCTGAAAGCAAATGTGTTCTTTGTCCACATATTCTTCCTGAATACACACACACACACACACACAAATAGAGTTCTAGCTTGTGTTAGTTAATTACTTGTCTTCTAACTTTGACAAAGTACGTGAGAGAAGCAACATAAGAAGGAGTTGTTTATTCTGACTCACAGTTTGATGGTTGAGTAGCAGGGATATCATGATATCAGGGGCTGGAAGAAGCACGGGAATGGAGACATATCAAGATTAAAATGAAAAATTGTTGTCAGAGAAATCACAGCAATACATGTCATAGCATGCAAGAAAGGCTCATGAGATCTGTGAGAGAAGGCAAGTGTGATATAAGTGACCTGTAAGACATACAAACTCACATACTTTGTGATTTTGCATTGTGGACCTGCCCAGGCTTACTAGCCAACTTCCATTCTTAGGGGAGAGCCTTTCTCTCCCTCAATAAACTGTATTTGTATCACTATCCATATTCCTTGGTCCAGTTCTTTGTTCCAGGACACAAGAAACTGGGAATCTCAGCCAATGCCCAACAGACTCTGATCCATAGCTCTTACAGGAGCTTGAGGCAGAGGGTCACATGTTAAAGCTCAGCTCATTGTCTCCTGCTTCTTCCATCTAGGATCTACCGTCTATGAAATGGTGCTGTGGGAAATCTCTGCAGTCACCAGGGCCAGCAAAGGTATCTAAGGGAGATAAGAAGGTAGATCAGTTCAACTCTACTCTGTAGCCAAGAGTCTGACCTTGAGTAGTTTGTATATTCTAGGCATATTTACGGACAGCACAATTTGGGAAAATAAAAAAGTTTCCTGATAATAACTAACTCAATTCCATGTGCACAATAAAGCTTAAGACATGACTACACTGAAACTCTGTACAGGTCACATCTTCCATGAATGTTCTGTAGATTAACTGAGAAAACAGATTCAAAACAAGGCTCTAGCTTGGGGAGATTAAGCCCGGGTAGCAAGGCCTCGGTGTTGGTTTCTTCCTGTCCCCTAAAGCACCCATGCCTGAATCATGGACTTTCAGCACCGACCTGGAGGCAAAACTGGGAGTGGGGGCGTGGCCTCCTCTTCTGAGAGCAACCGGGACGGAGAGAGAGCCTACTGGAAACCATCGACATCAACAAGGACCCATATTTTATGAAGAACTACCTGGGATCCTATGAGTGCAAGTTCTGCCTGACTCTGCATAACAATGAGGGGAGCTACCTGGCCCATACCCAAGGGAAGAAACATCAGACTAACCTGGCCCTGTGAGCTGCCAAGGAAGCCAAAGAAGCCCCCGCCCAGCCTGCACCGGAGAAGGTCAAGGTAGAGGTGAAGAAGTTTGTGAAGATTGGCCGCCCAGGCTACAAGGTGACCAAGCAGAGGGACACAGAGATGGGCCAGCAGAGCCTGCTGTTCCAGATTGACTACCCTGAGATCGCAGAGGGCATCATGCCTTGGCACTGCTTCATGCCTACGAGCAGAGGATCGAGCCCACTGACCGCCGCTGGCAGTACCTGCTCATGGCTGCTGAGCCCTATGAGACCATCGCCTTTAAGGTGCCAAGCCGGGAGATTGACAAGGCTGAGGGCAAGTTTTGGACCCACTGGAACCGAGAAACCAAGCAGTTTTTTCCTACAGTTCCACTTTAAGATGGAGAAGCCTCCGGCCCCTTCCAGCCTCCCAGCAAGACCCCCAGGCATCAAGCGGCCCCCACCTCCACTCATGAATGGACTGCCCCCTCGCCCCCCACTCCCTGCCGCCCTGCTGCCACCTCCACCTGGTGGCCTGCCTCTCCCTCCTATGCCCCCCACTGGGCCTGCTCCCTCTGGTCCCCCCTGGACCTCCCCAGATGCCCCCACCAGCTCCTGGGGTACACCCCCCAGAACCAGTGGTCCATCCACCAACATCTGGGGTCCATCCCCCAGCCCCTGGGGTCCATCCTCAGGCACCAGGGGTGCACCCCCAGCCTCCTCCTGGAGTCCACCCTACTGCCCCGGGGGTCCACCCTCAGCCTCCAGGAGTTCACCCCTCAAATCTTGGAGTGCACCCTGCTCCTATGCCCCCCCATGTTAAGGCCCCCACTCCCCTCAGATGGCCCTGGGAACATGCCTCCCCCTCCCCCAGGCAACTGACAAGTTCCCCCACCAGCCTCCGTGGTCTGTGTGGTCTTTTACCATGGCCAGTCCTTGAAAGGTTTTCTATTTTGTCTTGTCCTGAGCCTATTAAACAACCTCCTCCTCCCCCCCCTGTAAAAAAAAAAAAAAAAGACAAGGCTCTAGGGAAGGATAGGATTATAAATAGACTGAGACAGACAAGCTCAGAAAAAGATCTGGAGGAAGATCCAGTAAGACCTTGGCTATACAGCACAATGGTCACTATTAACTACATCAGTTCCCAGCCTTCTGGGTGGAAAGCAAGTGGTTGTTCATCTCTCCCTTTGAAGAGGCAGCTCTGTGGCTTTCACATTCCTGATTCCCCTAGTGATCACCTGTGAGCACAAGGACCTCCATGCCTCCTTCAGAGATGCACACATTTAGAGTGGGTCTTTAGATTTCTATTAACAAACTAGAAGCTCTCTCTCAGATATGTCCAGAGGTTTGTTTCCATAGTGATTGATTTTGTTGTTGTTGGTTTGTTTTGTTTTGGGTTTGTTTTGGGTTGGGTTTTGATTTTTGTTTTTTTTTAAAACTGGGTCTCTGTATATAGCCCTGAAATTCACCACATAGACCAGGCTGGCCCTGAACTCACAAAGATCTTCCTGCCTAAACTTCTCGACTGCTGGGATTAAAAGCATATGCTACTGTTCTTGGCTTTCATGGTGATTCTAAAGCTCGTCACATTAACAATCAGTATTAGCCATCGTATGAATGAAGTTGAAAGTACATCTCCCAAAACATGTCACTTTAACATACGTATTCATTTGAGCTTAAGATAACTCAAAAGATGTAGGTATGGGGAACAATCCCCTCCCTTCCCTCTCTGTTGAGGATCATCGGAGATAAGAGTAAAAACCTTACTAACGGTCAAGTATCATTTATTGGCTTCTTCCAACAAATGCTACCCCTAGAATTTCAATGTGCTTTCCTTTGGCTTCTCATTTCCCTACAATAGTGTCCCTTGTTAAAATGCTATATAAGCCCCAAGTTCTATATCCCCAACCCCAAGGAGTTACTCGGCACTGAATACACTCAGATATACTTATACTTCACATATTAGTAATTTTTCTTTCATGCTTGTTAATCATCTTCTGCTTGTGTAATTCACTGGTCCTTGGATATCAAGTATAACACTGTGAGACAGGAAGCTTTCACTTCCTTCTGTGAATAAGCATACATATAATAATCCACTCAGTTCATTCATAGAAATTCTAGGTTCTTCCCTCCATGATCTAATAAATGTATTAGCTCACATTCAATAATCAAGCAGCACTAAATATCTGGTATGTGTAGCCCCTATCTTATCATCAAGGGATCCAAGGAGGGTGTACATGCAGAAACCAAAACTAAGCAAGATTTCCATTATATACTAAACTGGCTCCCCCATCCCCCGGTCCATACAGTGAATGAGGCCTGGGGGGATGGATGAATGGTAAAAAGAATGATGCTTTTGCAAAAGACTGGAAATTGATCCCAGTATTCACATTAGGCAGCTTACAATTTCCAGAGCATCTGACACCCACCCAATTCTGGATTTTGCAGGCACTTGCACACACAGACACACAGACACAAATGTGTACAGACATTCACAAAATCTTTTAAAGAAATTTTGTTTGGTAGCATTAATACATCCATTAACGTTAGCAATTGTTCTGATCAGTATAGTATCCCAAACGAGTTTAAAAACCAAAGCTTGTTGAACTGGTGAAATGTCTTGATTCAATACTATACATTTTCTCATTTTTATTTTTATTTTTTCTATCATCAAACTTTGCTGAATTGATGTGAAGACTTAAAGAAATAACCTCCTGCAACTTTACCTCTCCATTCAAAAATATCTCAGCCTGCCTTTCCTTCAACTCCTTGGAAAGACAAATCACATCAGCTAAAACCATAAATTATGTGGTGCTGTAGCTGTTATGGTTTCACTGAGAGCAATCTGTCGAACAGCCAAATGCCCTTCAAAACTGGGTTTCTGAAAACTCAGACTTCTCAAAATTACCCTCACAGTGATTTTCAGGCAATGAGTTGCTGAGTTTCCTACCAGGTATTTCAGAAAATCTGAACCCATCTGAGTCCATCACTGATCAACCACAGATAATATACTACAAGCTGCTATTACTTACTTATTGGGTACTTGTGCTCCCCCAGATGCTGTGGCAAGGGTTTTTTATGTGTAGGATCTCACTTTATCTTTTCAATACACTTCATCACAAGAAATGTTTCGTGATTTCCTGAGAACCCAGTGGCCAGTCAGCCAGAGAAGTAAATCAGTGCTCTGCTCAGCCTTCAGTAGAGAAACTTCTTCTTTCGACACATAGGAACAAAGGCAGAAACCCACAGGCAGACCATATGCAGGGAGTGAGAGACCTCAGAACACTCAGCCCTTAACAGGATGTCTCCAACAAATCTCTTCCCTAGAACTCAGGGAACCTTACAGAAGAGGAAGTGGAAAGAGTGCTAGAGCCAGAGGGGGATGGAGGACACCAGGGAAACAAGGTCTTCTAATCCCAACAGAATCACAGAATCGACACAGAGACTGAGGCAGCATGCACAGCACCTACATGGGTCTGCATTTGATGGGATCCTAGAGCTGAAAGGAGAAACGGACACAGGCCCCATCCCTAACCCAGAAGCTATCTCCAGTTGATAACTACTTGCAAATAACAACTTAGTTTTCTCCAGGGAGTCTCAGTGTGGAAACAAACTACTCTCAAGGGTAGGCTGCATGCTCAGCAGGGAATGCCACCAGAAAAGGAACTCAATGGCATCTTTGAAGGTTCCTTGCCTCCTTCCCCTTGACATAGGGTTTGAGTATACACTGTGGCTTCTGATCTTGTGGGTTGTTAATGGGGTTCCTGAGGGGATCTCTCTTTTTTGTGCCTTAAGCTATTTTCCTTCTGTTAGTTTTGTCCTATTCCGATTTATTTGGTTTTGCTTTATCTTATTTTATTTATTTTATTTTATCAGCGTTCCTTAGATGAGTATTTGTTTTCTAATGAGAGACAAAACAGGGATAGATCTAGAGGGGAGGGGAGTTGGGAAAAATGAGAAGGAATAAATGAGCGGAAACCACAATCAGAATATACTCTATAGAGAAAAAAGTCCATTTTTATGATTATTTTATTCGTGATTACATTTCAAATGATATTCTCCTTCTTGGTTTCCCCTCTACAAACTCCTCCATCCCATCCCCCTCTCCCCTTTGCCTCTATGAGGGTGCTCCTTCATCCACTCACCCACTCCCCCCTCACTGCTCTAGCATCCCCCTTTGCTGGGACATCAAGCTTCCACAGCACCAAGGGCCTCCCTCCCACTGATGTCAGATTAAGTCCATCCTCTACTATATATGTATCTGGAGCCATGGCTCCCTCCATGTATACTCTTTGGTTGGTGGTTTAGTCTCTGAGAGCTCTGAGTGGTTGGCTAGTTAATATTCTTCTTTCTATGGAGTTGCAATCCCCTTTAGTTCCTTCAATCCTTCCCCTAGCTCTTCCATTTGGGACCCTGGGGCTCAGTCCAATGGTTGGCTATGAGTATCTGCATCTGTATTGGTCAGGTACTGGTATAACCTCTCAGGGAACAGCCATGCCAGGCTCCTGTAAGCAAGCACTTCTTTTCTATTGGAAAGAGGGGGGGTGGGAGGGAGGAAGAAAGAGAGAGAGAAAGAAAGAAAGAAAGAAAGAAAGAAAGAAAGAAGGAAGGAAGGAAGGAAGGAAAGAAAGAAAGAGAAAGAAAGAAAAGAAAAGAAAAGAAAAGAAAAGAAAAGAAAAGAAAAGAAAAGAAAGAAGTTTGGTTGTAAATGGGAAAGGTTCAGTCCCTCCAAATTCTTTTATATAAAAGGTAAATAATGGACTTACGTAATATACTCAGAAGTCTTGGGGTAAGGTTAGTTGAGGATATGGCTATTTCTACGATATATACAGAGTTATCCAGACTTTATCTGTCTATGTTGCTCATTTCTGAGGCTAATCCCCATGTTATTGTGAGATAAATGCTCTTATATCCTAGTAACATCCTATCCAATAAAAACCTGCTATGGACTGAACTGTGTCTCCCCAAGTTTACATTAAGTCCCGACCCATACAGAGGAACAGAAGTGAGAGTCAGAGCCTACTCTGGTGACCTATGTCAGATGGAGGTGACAGAGGGCCTTGTTCCTCTTTTTATTTTGTAAGGACGTGGTGAGAAGGCAGCTATCTTCAAATTAGAACAAGGGTCCTCACCATAAACTAAGATGGCTCCTTCATCTTGGACTTCTCAGTCTCTGGAGCTCTAAGAAGTCATTCCATTGTGTGAACAACCCAGTCTGTTGTATTTTGCCATGCCAAAAAAAACACAGGCTCAACTGACCTACTACATCCGTAGTACGTGTCTCCAACAATCTTAAAAGAAAGGTCCTAGCATTGACTGTGATCGTGTTCAGGCCACATGCCCGCCATTGACAAGGGTTAACAAGCCCAAGTTACCTGCTGATCCCTTATCTGAAACATGAAGTCAACCTTACTTTCGTTGGTGGAACCAAGTTAAAGAGAGACACTACTAACTGCAATAACACAAAGAAATGTAACTAAAAGGAAGGAAAAACTACAAAGTAAATAGAACAGCATCTTGTAACCTCAGATACTCTGAGGATGGAAATGGAAACTGAGATTGGGGTAGGTTAAGCAGTGCTGAAAAGCTCCTTCCTGATAGACCCACTTCCCATGTCTGAGCTCAGAGCTACTACATGGTTCAACGCCCTGGACGTTGACTGTAGTGCTATTTGAAGCCTTTTCATAGCAACAAGCTCACTTCCCTTCATCATTATGACATTTGCAATTTCTCTAGAAATCAAAATTTAGATTTCTTCGAATGCTAAATAAATGATATTTCAATAACTGTTATCAAAAGATTAAAAAATAAAACACTCCAGCAAAACAACAACAACAACAACAACAATAATAATAATAATAATAATAACAACAACAACTTTTCTGGATGTGTCTGCACTTTATTCATCCCAATAGCATCTCAGCAATTCGCATGAGGTCTAATTTGCCCCTTAATACTGTACAGTCTTATTAAGAACTTCCCCAGACATGTCAGGGGCTCTCTCATCCATGAATATATCAAAACATTTCCAAACCATACTAACCCTTGGCTTATTATTCACTAGAAGTAGTATTTCTTATTTTTCCTAATCATTTCTTAATTATTCAACAGTCCATCAATTCAAATTAGTGCTATCCATGTGCTTCTGGGTATGAACCCATCTACAGATGCATGATTGACTAACCAAATGTCGCCTCCTTAAATAAAACTGAGTTTTCCTCACCTAGAAGTCACTAACTAACCTTAGCCCCTGAGTTATGACTGAGGGCTCATAAGGCCATTCCCCCTCCATGTTGAAATGTTGATTGACTTGATCCAGTGTGGGTCTGATGTAGTTTATGAATTCAGCTGCTGTGAGATCATGGGTTCAGCAATCCTGTTATGTCCAGAATATACTATTTGGCTTTGGTCCTTATCCTAAATATTCTTCATTGAAGCTGCCCAGAAACCTGTTCCCTGTCTTGGTCTCTCTGTCTATCTCTGTCTCTGTCTCTGTCTCTGTCTCTCTCCCTCTCCCTCTCCCTCTCCCTCTCCCTCTC
>NW_021604674.1:394174-416895 GCF_004785775.1 Grammomys surdaster | reverse complement strand
TGTGTGTGTGTGTGTGTGTGTGTGTGTGTGTGTGTGTGTCTGTCTCTCTGTCTCTCTCTCCCTTCACGCCCCTGGGTTTTCAGGATTTGGTGAAACACTATCTTTTGGTATCCAAATCAGATTGACAATGGTCTTTTAGACTAGTTGGGCATCTATCTTCCTATGCATCCTTCTTTTTCTCAGGCTAAATTTTGGACAGCTAAGCCTATTAGCCTATCCTCCTGAGAAACCCCTTCCATGATATCCCACCCAAAACAGGCTTCGAGCAGAGGGGACTAGACTATCTCAGAATCTCAGGTCCAGATCAGTTAGAAATATCAGCCAATAAGGGGTGAAAGCAACTGGAGAAGACAGAAGTGGTTTGCTAAGTAGTATGTAGTTGAGGATGCAAACCTATGGATTTATAATGAAGCTGTGTTCTACAATAGAGATAATAGTCTGGAATGTCAGACAGTTCGGTTGTGGGCACTGCCCGGGGCTATTAGGTTTATTGCATTCTGTCTCAGGAGCACAAGTCAATCAAAAATCCATTCCTTGTAGGAACATTTGGCCGGGATTTTTTTTTAAGGAGAGAAAAAGAATAATAATTAAAAGTTATTAGATTGTTCAGTGCCCATAAACAAGGTAAGTAAATGAGTCATTTGCCAGAGTAAAGCTTTGTTCATTAATGTTTACAAGAAAATTACTCAAGTATTTTACTGTGGATGACAAAGTAATATTTTCTAAAAATGTTCCCTTCGCTTTTATAGTAGAAAATTTAAAAGCTATGATTATAGAATTCATATGGTAATGTTAAGATTTAGAAACAGTATGGCTGGCTGGTTCTGGGTGTCAAATTTGCAGACAGATTTAATCGTTTAACTTTAAACTTTACTTATCTGTAAAATAAAGGTAGTAATAATTATGTTTCGGGGAGCAGAAACTGATAAATCATACCTTGTTCTTAACATTTTCTCTGAACTTTTATAATCGATCATTTTAATAGTTATTTTCTGTCCTAATATACAGTCATATGTATTATTAAAGTTTATTATTTAAGTAAATTTATTTAAAATTTGTTATAGCTCCCAATGTGGCAGTGCATGCCTTTAATCCCAACACTTGAGAGGCAGAGGCAGGTGGATTTCTGTGAATTTAAGACCAGCCTAGTCTACAGAGAAGCCTTTTCTCAAAAACACCAAAACCAAACAAACAAAAAGATAATAATAAAATGAAATTTGTCACAGCAATCAAAAATACATTTCCATTTACCATTCACTATTTCAAAGTCCTGGGGTAAGTTTAAAATTTAGAAAGTATTTAGATGTCAGAATTTTAGGCTGCATATTTAACAAACATAAAGTTTCTCACACTTTCAGAGAAGTCAAGCAAAACCCTATGACCCAATTCAGTTCTGCATGGATTTTAAGACACAAAAAAAGCAAAAGAATTACTCAATACCCCCACTGATATGGTAATATACTAAACAAACTAGGGCCAGAGGAAATCTCTCTAACGCTTAGTTGCTTAGAGTTCTTGATTCACTGTTGTCTCCTAAATGGACAACTTCCTGGAACTCTGTGTCACTACTGAAAATTTGGACCAACTCATCAAAGAAAATAGACTTTGTTCCTCATTTCTCTTCTCAAGCCTGGGTCAGAGGACCATAGAAGATTAAGAATAGTGAAGCCCTCTGTAGCATGAAGAAATAAAGGGAAACTTTACAGCACTCTGTAGGCATTTGAGGAACACTCAGGACAGTCGGAACAGAAACATTGCCAGGCATCTATATACTCATATCAGGTCACTGTTCAACAAAAGCAATTTCCAGACTTTAAAGGATAAGATAAAGGAAACTTCTAATGAGAATATGAGCATTCCGTTTTCAGCACAGGGTTGGACTTTTCTGTTTCAGAATTGATAAGCAGTCCTCACCCATCCAACACTCAATCTATCCAATTCTAATTATTTGTTTGATCTTCTGGGACAGATCCAAGACCCACTTTCTCAGGCCACTGGACAACGTTAAAGTACTTCTAAGCATTGCTAAAATCACTAATGTTAATAGTGTTTCCCTATTGAATGACACTTTATTTTCCCCATCCAAAAAGGAAGATATCAGAGTGTGGGGTGATTTGACTCCCTAAGTGGCAATTGTTGCACACTTACTGGTGCCTGGCTGCCTTGAGCAAAGGACAACCAACCAAGAAGTCAATGAGATTACCCTCAACTAAGGACTATCTGCTTTAAACACTTCCAGATGCTTTGAGAAAGCTATATAGCAATCACAGCTGCTTGCTGCCAAAGAATAACTCTAGCTCCTGAAGCTATAGCCACAGCTGTGACTATTTCAAACAACGTACACCAGACTTCTTACTATCGTACGATCACAAGTCTTGGTGAAATTGAACAACACTGCAATGACTTCTACCAAGGCCAGAAGAAAAACAGTTCTCTTTGTAGCTCGGCACTGGGATTAATACAACTCGTACAAAGGGAGAAATGTTGTGTTTGGTATGAACACAATCCTTCATCTGCATGAAGTTTTGCTGCAACTGGTGCAAACATTCTAGCTGTATACGCAGGAAAGATAGCTCATTTTGTGAGCTGGTTGAAAGACACCCTCCTATATTTGCTTACTGGTGTTGCAACATTAGGCCTAATAAAACACTTCTTTGGGGTTTGGGTTTGGTTGTGGTTGTTTGTTTTGCCTGCTTTTGTTCTTTGTCATTCGTAGAGCAGGCTAAGGTGGCCTCATGCAGGAAGGAAGGAGCAGGGGAGATAGTAACAGTGTTGGCAGCTACACCAGCAGGGGCAGTAGCAATGGCAGAGGAGACAGTAACAGTATCAGCAACCCTGCCCTACAAGCAGCAGCAGTGACCATGGCAACAGAGATGAGGGACAACTGAACTGCTCGCAAAACAGAGCTGATAGACCTTAAGGACCAATAGTCTCAGATACCTTATGTTGAGAAACTAACACCAGCTGCTATCAAGGACAAAGGAACTTCAAAAACAAGGACTAAAAGTTTTTATGCTAGATGCCATCAAGATCTGGAGAATTCTGGGGCAGGCAAGAGGACTCTGGATAAAGGCACTTGCTGTACAAGTCTGATACAAGCCTGATGAACAGAGTTTGTTCCCTGGTAAGAGCCAACTCCACAGCTAGCTTCTGCCTTCCATACATTCAATATGTAATGCATGTGCACACCCCCACACACACACACATACTACTACTAATAATAATAACAAAGTTTCTAATGTTTAAAACAATGTAATCTAAATATGTAGGCCCAAAAACTTAACAGTAGCATTTCTTCAAAGCCAGGGAATCCTGGTACCTAGAGCCAAAGGCATATTATTAGCATCTGTCCAAGGCTAGAAAATGCCAACTCCTTGGCATCCACATCAGTTTCAGTACTAATACTTCCCTCTGTTTTATTTATGGTTTTTGAGACAGGGTCTTAGTCTTGAATGGCCTGGAAGTCACTATGTAGACCAGGCTGGATGGAAATCACTTTGTAGACCAGGCTGACTTCAAATTCACAGAGATACACCTGCTTCTGGGATTAAAGGCATGAGCCACCATATCCAGCTTTATATAGTGAAGTCAGAGAGAGAGACAGAGACAGAGAGACAGAGGCACAGAGACAAAGAGAGACAGAGAGACAGAGACGGGCAGAGAGATATCTACCACTGCTGCTCACTGCTGCTAGAGGTTGGGAGTCAAAAAGTTAACAAGTGCCCTGGAACAAGCTTCTCCTGGAAGCAGAAGGAGCCCAGAAACCAGAGTCAGAATAATCTAATGCTCCTAAAAGGCTTTGGGTTGGGATTTCCAACAAAAGCTATGTCTGTCTTGCTTACCGTTGTCCATCTTCAAGCCAGGACAGTACATTGTAAGCAAAATTCCAATGCAGATCTGATCATCAATATATATGATTATAACTGATTATTTGACATTGTGAAAGACAAAAATGCATCAGATGATTAAGCAGACTACGTATTTCAACTACTGTAATAGAAGGATGTTCATTTAGTAAAAGAAATGAGAGTCCAGGCTTCTATGCAGCTGGGTAGGCAAAAAAAGTCATCCTCATGTCTTCTGGGAGTCATGAGGAAGGATGGTATTGAGTCTTGGCTTAGAATATGTGAAACTGGAGTGATTCTTTCTAGTGAGCTACTTCTAAGAATGCAAAACAGTGAGAGGGATTTTCTACCACTCTTACTTTCTGGGAACAAGGCTTTTCAAATGAAGTTCAACATTCCAATAAAGTGTGTAGAGCAGTTAAGGAAAAACTAAGAGCTCATAGTAGGAACTCTTAAAGGACAAATGTTGCCATTTAGAATGAAGACCAAGGACAACCCTACTTAGGTTGCTATCAGTGGGAGTGCTATCAGTGGGGCTTCTATTGCTGTAAAGAGACACCATGACCACAGCAACTCTTCTTTTTAATGTTGTGTTAAATAACTTATTTAATTTCATTTTGTGCGCATTGGTGTGAGGGTATCAGATCCTCTGAAACTGGGGTTACAGACAGTTGAGAGCTGCCATGTAGGTGTTGGGAGTTGAAGGTCCTCTGGAAGAGCAGCCAGTTCTCTTAACCACTGAGCCATCTTTCCAGTCCCAACAGCAACTTTTACAAATAAAGGAAAGCAGTTAATTGAGCCTGACTTACAATTTTATTGTCACTCCACACAGCAGTATGCAGGGAGACATGGTGGAAAAGAAACTGAGAGTTCTACATCTTGGTCTGCAGAGAGCAGAAAGAGACGGTATGGTCCACTGGGCAACGCTTGAGACCTCAAAGCCTTCCTCCACGGTGACACACTTTCTCCAAAAAAGCCACACCTCCTAAAAATGTGGGCCAAGCACTCAAACACATGAGTCTATGAGTGTCATTCCTGTTCAAACAACCACAAGGAGCTTCCCATCCTATCAGTTGCCACCAACATTTCTTGTCTGGTATTACAAGTCCTTGTGGGTCTCCACAGACTTAATGACATGCTAGCGTCCTTTTCCTTTTTCATGTGTTACAACCATCCTTTCTCACTCTAAGTTTTCGTCTATATGATGTATTGTACCTGTCTCCATTTAGAGACTCACCTATCATTGAATCCATTAACACAGCTTCTGCATTTTCCCAGCAGTTGGTACTCATCAATTTTCCTTCTCCATAATCGCTCAGCATTAGCTGCAGATGTGGGAGGCTTCACTGGGCAATCCTTTCACTGAAACATTTATAAAGTATTAAATAAGACTGGCACAGGCAAATCCCTGAGGACTCTCACCGTGTTTACCCTTCTCCTTCGTAACAAATGTGCATTTCTACTCATTTTGCTTCCTGTCTCTAAGCCAATTCTACATCTATAACAAAATATCCTTACCCATCCTACGGTGACAACAGTTCTCATTAAGCTGCACTTTGGAGGTTTTATAAAGCACAAAATGCCACCAGGGGACAGGGGTAATTCATAGTGTGTTGATGTGACACCCTCCTCCTCACTGTGACATTTAAGAACCATTTAACCCAAAGGTTAAACATTGTCCCCACAGACACTCAAGCACAACAGATGGGTAGCATATCTGAGGTCCCAACACAAACCTTGGAGCCCAAATCTCACCAATAAAAATGTGTCAAGCAATATTAGCCTTATATTAGTAGAAAGGGTTTCCGAGTTTGGATGATTATGGTCTGAAAATGTATCTATGTAGAATAGTGCTTCCTTCTGAGTAAGGCCTTTCACATTGTTTTGTCCTTGGAGGACTCTATGCAAAATGTACGTTTTTTTTTAAAGATTTATTTATTTATTATATATGAATACACTGTAGCTGTCTTCAGACACACCAGAAGAGGGCATCAGATATCATTACAGATGGTTGTGAGCCACCATGTGGTTGCTGGGATTTGAACTCAGGACCTCTGGAAGTGCAGTCAGTGCTCTTAACCACTGAGCCATCTCTCTAGCCCATGTACGTTCTTTATATACATGAATCAACGATGGTTTAATTTGCCACTGAGATGAAATTGGCCTATGTTAGTTCTTTACTATTTACTAATGAGAACTCAATAGCTCCTTCTTACCCAGGCTTCTCTGCTATCCCTACTGAAACACCTCTCATTCCTTGAGCACCTCCCACTGGGATGTATTTGCTTACTTATGTAACTCTCTACTGCCAGCATCTATGAGCCTATTTGTGGCAAGGAAAGTGTTGAATTCATCTCTAGATCATCAGAGCCTGAGCTACAACAGACACACACTACATAAATGAGTGAATTAAATGCATAAACACACAAGCCACACAGCACTTTCCCCCCAAACTGTATGTCACTATGGAACTTGAAGAAGGAAGAGGAAGAGGGTTAGGTTTGAAGCAAGCTATCAAATGTTCTTTGTGGTTCAACTTGAGAATGGCAAGAGCACATACCTAGGTAAAAACACATACCTGCATTCATTTAGTAGGAAGTTTCTAACCCCATTTCTCTAACCCACTTCAGTGCCCCTGACAGCACTACTCAGGGCAGGGGCTCACATGTCAAATCTGTGTTCATTTCCTTGGGCTTCAATAGCAAGGCACCATATGCTGCTGGGTGGCTCAAACAATAGATATTAGTTTCTCAAAGATTTGAGGTCTGGATAGATCAAGACTAAGGAAGTAAGCAGGCATGGTCTGCCCTAAGGCTTTGCTCTGTGGCTCACAGATAGCTACCTTCTCATTGTGCCTCCACATTTCTGGTGTTGTCCTTCTTTACTCAAAAGTCTTGTTGGATTAGGGTTCTATCCCGATGATCCCCATTCAACCTTTATGATTTCGTTATATGATCCATCTCCATTGGGGCAACACTGGGGGTTAGGACTTCCATGTGTGAATTCGAGGGAACATATTTCAGTATATAACATGATTCTGTACTTCATCTGTACCCTCCAGGTCTAGGCTCCAGAATGGCTATATTCTTTCCCCCTCTGAGTCCCCGAACAACCCAAAGAAGAGCTTTCATTTTCAGAGAAGCTTTAGTGCACTTGCTTCTATACATTCAGTAAACACTTACTGGATATCCACTGTGTGTCAGGCCCTTGAAATACATCCACAAACAAAGAAACAAAGATACTCAATCTCAGTAAATTGCCATTATGGGGAGGGGAAGACAAACCATACACAGAAGAAAGCTTTAAGTACTCCATAAGAACAGAAAAGACAGTAAGGGAAAGTAAGATAGTCTTACCTAGGGTTTTCATTGCTGTAAAGAGATATCATGACCAAGGCAACTCTTATAAAAAGACAGCATTTAATTGGGGCTAGCTTACTTTTTCAGAGGTTCAGTCCCTTATCATCATGATAGGAAGCATGACAGCATCCGGGCAGGCATAGCGCTGGAGGAGATGAGAGTTCTACATCTTGTCCTGAAGGGAAATAGAACACTGGCTTCCACATGGCTAGGAGGAGGGTCTCAAAGTCCTTACTAACAGTGACACAGTTCTTCTAACAAGGCCACACCTACTCCAACAAGGCCATACCTCCTAATAGTGCCACTCCCTGGGCCACTCCCTGGGCCAAGCATATTCCAACCACCACAAAGATGCTTTGTAATAATCCAAGAAAGCCTCACTGAGAAAGTAACATTTTATTTAAAAAATAAAATAGATAAGGTGAAAGTTAGATCCTTTCAGTTGTTGAAAAATAGACCCAGGGAACCTGAAATAGCCCCTGGGCAGCCATTGACTCTAGTATTAGGTGTTCAGTGTAGCACCAAGACTGTTGCACAAAGATAAACACAAAAGACTATCCTCTAGGAGAGATAAGGCATATATTTGACATGGCTGTAGATATGCAAACATGGAATGTTCTATACTTCTCTACTTTGAAGGTAAACTTTCAGCAAGATAGTATTTTAAAAATATTTGAGGTACTGAGGAGATGGCTCTGTATAAAAATACTTGCTGTGAAAGCAAAGAAGCCTAAATTCAAATCTCCAACAACCATGCATCAACTGGGCATGGCCAGTTGTATTTATAATGCAGAATTGGGAAGTTGGAGATGGGAATCTTTAGAAGACTCTGGCCTAGCCAAAATAGTCAGCTTCAGGTTCATTAAGACACTCCATGTCAGAAAAACAATGTAGAGAATGACTTAGAAAAGTCTTCCTCTGGGCTCTCTGCATTTTGTGCACATAAGCATGTACAACTACACTAACACATGTACATCAGTCATACACACAGGCACATGCAATGCTTGAAACTATCTTTCCTTACCCTCGCCAAGCATTGCCCTTGCAGCTTCCCTGATGCAGCCAGTTTGGCAGGGCTGACTCTCCACCTCGGCTTAGGGCAACACATTGCTTCATTTTAATGATTGATTGCCCTGGGATAGACTACTTTCCCAGGACTATTCCAGAAAAAGGTCACTTTGATAGGCCTTCTGGAGCAAGTACCTTACATGCCACAGAGAACTACTGAATGAGGACTTGTTCCAGCATAGCCCAGGACACCTCATTTAACTGATCTCTGTTTGCCTGCTCTATCCTTCCATCCCACACCAACATATCTCTAATGCCTTTCCTGGGCTAGACTAAGTCTAGACAGACTTCTTTCTGACCATATGCCACTGACCTACCATTTCTTAGAAGATTTACCTTAGGTCTGCTGTAAATTTCTTTCACATTCCAACTCAAGAACTTGGGAGACAGCTCTCTGAAATAATATTATTCAAATTCATCTCCCAGTATTTTGGGAACGGTAAACAGTTAGACAAATATAGATGACCTAACCATGTGGATGAACCTCTCTTCTAAAGCCCCCCATCCAAACACTTGTCCAGTAGCCAGTGGGCTGTAGCATTCAATACTCTCTTGCCTTTTGTTCTAGTGGGGTTGACTTTAATCTTTCCCTCTTATTTCACTAATCTGTACTCTGTTTAAAACAGCTTTAAATCAAAGTCTTCCTTGTCCAGGGATAAAGAAAGGTGGGAAACTATTAATAGCTGTTTTACCTTCCTGAATATATGTTTAAAAACGTTAGTTTGAATCCCATAATAACTATCTAGTGTATCCTGTTTACAACTGCAGCCAATGGAAAAGCAGTAGTCATTCCTTCTAATGAATGGCCCTCCTGCCCAAAAACTGTACCTGTTAATATTACTCTGCTCTTCTCTGTATTCAATGCTGGCTCAAGATAAATAGCTTCATGGTTTTTTTCTGTCACATTTCTTATTATAAAAGATGTGCTTAGCTTAAGATCTAGCAGAGGTTTTTCAAACTGCTATAATAACTTTGCTACTATAAGATTAAAAAAAAAGTCATGATACCTGGTTCTTTTACTGGCTTACATCTATAACAGCACAATAAATCCTTTTATCTGAAGACCACTTAGTCTCAGGCACGTTTCTTTCACATGTGTTTAAGTCTACCCTGGGAAGAATTTTTTTGATCTTCTCTTCGTCACAAGCCTCTTCTTGAGACTATGGACAATGCCCAACCTATTTTCTGAAAGCCAAGAGATGTTTCTTTCTGGGCCACATTTCCCAGCTGCTATTGTACAACTTAACTAACAGTCTGGGTGATGTACTTGAATTCCTTTTTCATGAACAGACAAACAGGAGAGCAGATAAAAATTACATTCTTCCACCTGAAGATGCACTCTTCCTTTATTTCTTTTTTATCAAAAATTCACCTTCTCCAGAGTTCAATTCACTGTATGTACACATACAATTCCATTCCTAAGTTCTAATATCCTGTTCAAAATAAATAATTTCTGCCTTAGCAAAGAAAACACATAAAGAGAGGTTCTCATCCTGGCTGTGCCACTAACCTGATTAGTGTCAGGAAAGCTATTACCTTGCACTGGGCACACTTCTCTAACAGATTAATGGGGATGTGGAATGAGACACAGATTCTCTCTCTTATTCTTGTAGCTCACTAATTGCCAGGTTAAATAAACAGGTTCCCACCGTGAGATGGGCCAAAGCCAAATTTCTCTGAGGAGAATATTTACACAGTCACAGGTCTCCTATTGCTATATTGATCATTTTCTGTGTTTAAACTTTGCAGATGTAGAGTTAAGAATGCATTTTTATTACAATAGTTTGCAAGCAGAAGGGAAATACTTAATCCCATTAGCGACTAACTTTTGTAATTATCTTACTGGAATGTACTTTATTGATATAATAACTCTAAGACAAAAATATTTTGAATCTTGGTGGGATGACATATAGTATGAGGGAACTGATTTAAGAGAAATGAGAAATTAGAAGTAAATAATTTTTAATAGTGTACCTACAGATATATTTACCTGTAAACCTTGGGTTTGCTTAACATATGTAACAAAAAAGAGAGCAACCTCTCTCAAGACCCATTCTTCCTCTGCAATAAGCATGAATGTCAGCTCCCTTTGAGTTTCTCCAGAGCTCAGTCCCTCACTCACTGATTTTCTGTTGTGTAGGAAAAGGCAATGATGAGAAACCAGCACCAGAGTGTTAAAAGTTGATTTGTGTACTGTGTACTCTAATACTGATGTCTATGCCCAGACATCTGCCTACAGTCTGGTGGCATGGTGGCATGGTCAAGCATCTCTCAATTCAATATTATATAAAAATTCTCTTCCATTCACTGGGCACAGAAGATGGGAAGCCTGGACTTCTGATCCCAGCCAGGGATCTTGGGGAGAGAGAAGGCACAGAAGATGGGAAGCCTGGACTTCTGATCCCAGCCAGGGATCTTGGGGAGAGAGAAGGAAGAGAAGGACCACGAAGAAGGAAGGCAGAGAGACCACATGGGGAAATCAGGAGGTGGCCATGAGGCAGGGGGTCCAGGAGGAGTCAGGATGAGCAGATCCAAGGGATTTGCCATGAGGATACTCATGGAGCAGAGAAAGCCAGAGCAAGATGCAAGTTGAAGGTAAAGGACCGCATGGCTGTGAAATAGATAGCTTAGAGGGTTAGAATAGCTCAGAACCTGCCAAACCTGGGCTTGTGATTTGTTAATAAACATAATGGGAATTTGTGACAGTTTGGGGGGACCTTGAACAGGAACAAATAAGAATTTCGTGTTTAAATAATGGACTACCTGAGAGTCTTAGACTGAGAGACAAGGAGAGGGGAGATTTGGTTTGGGAGCTGAGAATAGAAATGGAAGCAAATTCAGACCAACCATGAGGATTATTTTTTTTTTATTTGTAGATTTTTTATTTTATTTTATTTTATTTTATTTTATTTTTATATTTTTATCTATTTTTTAAATCAAATCATAATTTTTCCTTATTCACACAGGGGTTATAAACACAAAAAGGCAGGTTGTGGGGAAGGGGATGATACTGGAGCATGGGTGTTTAAGGGGAGTACAGATATCTTTCAGAACAGGGTACCGGCTGGGTGGAGGTTCAGGGGACAGGTCACTATGACTCTGCCTATGACTCGCTTGTCCTTATCTAAGTTGGTATTATCTCCCAAGGCTACCTATTTACAAGGTCTATGACTACTCAGGCTGGTAAACTTCCACAAAAGCTGCCTGTTTACAATAGCTTATAGCCATCTGTTTCAATGTTTTTCTACAGAGACATAAGACTTGGTGTTAGCATACATGTATGACATGCCTATTGCTGATTTTAGGCCTATGGCTGATTTTAGGCCTTCTGTATATAAGCAGGGCTGCCCCTGACATCTCCTCCCTTCTTTAAGTATAGAAGGGCTGTGGTGATTCTAATCTTGTGAAGGCAGGGATAGAGGCCTGACCTCCAGTAATTGAAGGGAACCTTGTAATGGCTCCCATGAGGATTATTTTAAAGGAGACAAAGTCAGATATGAATTCTGCCCCACATTAGAAATATGCTTATATCAGTGTAATGGCACATGCTGATGATTCCAGCACTTGGTAGGCAGAAGCAGGGAGAGAATGAGTTTGAAGCCAGCCTAGGGTATATATCAAGATCCTGTCTCAAAAAGAGGGAAGATGGGGATGAGGGAGATAACTCAGTCAGTTACGTGCTTGTACTCCAAATATGAGAACTTGAATTAGATCCTAGTGCACACAAAAAGTTGAGTGTGATAGTGCAAACATGTAACACAGGATTAGGGAGGTGGAGACAGGTGGGGCTTACTGGCCACTACCCAGACTCGTATAATTTGCTAGCACCAGGTCTCAGTGAGACATCCTGTCTCAATTAAAATTAAAAAAAAAAATGATGCCTAAGGAACCACCCAACGCTGACCTCTTGTATCCACACAGACATGCACACATATGCATCTACACACACACACACACACACACACACACACACACACACAATAGTAAATACAATCCTAAAAAAAAATAATTCAAATGCAGTGAAAACTCCAAAGTACCACACTTCTGCTTTCTGTCATGACATCAAATGGTTAACACTGACAGTTCTCATCTGCTCTGCCAGGGTGCTCTGGTACCCTAGGAACCTTGTAATTTTAATTTTTTCAAAACCTATTTTTAATGATGGTTCTTGAATGCTTTAACCTCCTTTGTAGCCCACCACCTACCAGAGGTAATGGAAAAGAAAGGATATGGGGGCGAGAGGGATGTGGACCTGTTTAGAAAAGTTGTTTAGAGAAACTTCTGTCTGTGTTGTCTGGAAATCAGCAGTTCAGTTTTACAAGTTAACAACAGCAGCTCTATTCACTCTCAAATACTTCACAGACACACCAGCAGTCTGGTTCGGTAGAGTTAGGTTAGCAACAGCAGTGACACAACCTAGCAGAAACAGCCAGGCCTCAGCCTCAACAGGAGTCATCAAGAAAGACCAAAAGGAACACCAAGAAAAGTTCTTGGTTGTGTCTCTCTCAGGGAAACAAAGAACAGCAAATATACAAGACCCAAAAGTGTTGTATAGCTAGCTCTATAAGCAAGCCCCCATCACTGTCCATGGAGTCCTACTTATACCATCCAAACATCACCTGTCCTCCATGGGCCTTGCCTCAGCACCTGTCTTGTCTCAGCATGTACATCAGTCTTAGATGACATCACTCTGCCAATCAGCCCAAGTTCATGAAAGAAATAAAAATCTACAGCATACCACCAGAAGTTTTTTGGTTCATTTCTCTCTATAGAGTCCCAACAAATACAACTCAACTATACAATGTAAGATGGACCAACACATATGTGTTGTTAATAAAGAATCTTCATCACATGGCTTTTCACGTACTTTCTTTAGCAGAACATTTTTTTCACCTATGTCTGCTTCAGCTAAACGTTCCTCTATGTGTTTGCCCCAGCAAAACACCATCCAACCGACTTTCCAAAGAACTCTTAACTTTCTACCTCAGAACACCACTCCACAAGTGTTTAAAGCATATGCCCCAGAGATACCTCTAATGACTGTCTCAACCCCAGAAAATGATAATAGAAAGGATGTCAGCATTGCCTTTTCCACTAGTGAAATGAATGGCCATCCAGATGTTTGCATTAGATAAGAACATTGTAAAATCTCTTTGTGTGTTTGTAGAATGAACTAAAAAAGATCTAGCAAGAACAGTAGTCTCTGTTCTTTCAGATATACTCCAGGCTTTATTCTGGATAAAAACAAATCCAGATTGAAAGGACTCTTGCCTTGTATCTGACTTTAAAGTTAGTTGAACCTGCACATTTACAGTAAATTGATTTTTGATAAAATGCAGAAACACACAATGGAGATGATCTATTCAATAAGTGATGTCAGGACAACCGAATAGCCACATGTAGAAGAATGAAAATAAACTCTTATTTTGTATCATCTTCCAAGATCAACTCTAAATGGATTAAGGGCTTAAAAAAGAGAACTGAAACTGAAATTCCAAGAAGAAATATAGGGGCAAAGCTCAGGGACTATGGTATAAGCAATGGATTTGGAGATGTGATTCAAAGGCATATGAAACAAAAATAGGAATATGACATTATATCAGAATAAAAGGCTTATGTGCAGACAAGAAAAGAATCAGAAGTGTGAAGAGTCACCCTACAGAGTAGGAGGAAGTCACTGAAAATCATGTATCTGATAAAGGGTTGAAGAAGAAATTAAATAGCAAGAAACAAAATAATCCATTGTAGAAATGACCAAATAATCTGATTAGACAGATACAAATGGCCAACGTGAGTTCTTAAAGGGTCCTCAGCATCACTGGTCACGAGGGAAACCACACTAAAGTATCACCTCATACCTGTCAGATGGCTTTTAGAAAAATAGTGCAGAGAAAGAGAAATCTTGCATACTGTTACACAGACCGGTCAGCAATCTCACACTGAATACTTCTCCACAGGAGATAGCAGTCAGGTGTTGAAGAATTGGGGAAGAAAGAGGATGCTGATCATTTTAAAAGCGCTAATGATTCTCTGCAGACATCTGATGGGTAACTAAAAACAGAATGGAACTTGGGCATTTCTGCCTTCAGTGAGTATCTGTCTCCTTTGCCTTAAGCTTCGGAAACCTGCTGATCTGTGCACATAATGATACTAATCATTAAAAGTATACTAACTTTACATTGGTCATCTTCTTCCCACAAAACTAAAGGCAGGGAAACAGGAGCAACTAAGGCATTGTTGGCAGATTCCCAAATGTCAATTTTGACAACATACTTCTCCCAATCCCAAGGGGAGCTCCCAGAAGTCTTCTGCCATGGCCTGAAACCTTCCTGGAAGAGCAGGCAAAGCCTTGCAAACAGAACCATCTCCTTCCCTGTAATGAGTATTTACATGTAGAGTATTACAAAAGCAAACCACAGAAGCAGGGCATACAATGCTGGATACTAAGAGTTGTAACTAGAATTGACTAGGTAAATACTGGTCAGAGGACACAAACTCTCAATTCCATAGGAGGAACATTTTCAATAGACATGTTGGACAACGTGGAGACTGCAGTTAGCAGTCTGTTATAACCTGAGAAATGCTGAGGGGTTTAGATATTCTGACTATTTAAAATTACTAATCTGGGAGGTAATCAAAGCATTAATTAACTTCATTCAGCAATTTCACAGTGAATATATGTTTTTAATATGCTACAGAGACACAATAAGATTGCCAGTGGAAAAAAACCTTGCAAGTTTAGTAACCTGGGTTTGATTCTTAGCATTCACATGAAAGAAGGAGAGAACCAACTCCATAGTTGGGCTCTGACTTCCACATGTGCACTATGACATGTATACCTACACACATCACACACACACATACACACACATACAACATAAACAAATATGCTATATGATGTGTCTACACTTTTCAGAATTACAAGTGAAATATGAAATAAATTAAATATATTAGCAATGATGCATGATCAATCTAGCTTCCAGGATATCACTTTTTTTTCCTCGTGACCATCTACATCAAATTTGATCAAGGATTTGAAACAGAATAGCTGACCACTTGAGAGCCATTTTACTGCCCATCAGTATGGGGAAGGGTTTGCTCAGAAACCTAACTACCACCATAGTGCACTAGGTAAGTGTGAGGAGGGCGCTTACACCCCTCACCAGCTTCTAATCCTAAACGACCACTGACATTTACCCACAAGACCTTAATGACTGTGCTTGAGCAAGTTAGCTTGAGTCACTTCACAGCAGCTTTGCAAGGCATTCCAACTGGGATTCAGAGTCTTGAACCCCCTGCCCCCTGACTGCAACAGTCCACAGTTCTAAAGTTTTGCTAACCCATGTGTAGCAACTCCCTCCCAAGCCTAGAATCAGTTGCACAATAATGAAAGACTTCCATGTCTTTCAATCTTCATTTTGACATTGATTTCCATCAACTGCAGATCCAGGAACTGACTAAATTTTTCCAAAGCCAGCAATCCCCATTTCAAAGGTATCATTAAACAGTGAGGGCATAATTGGTGTTACTAACCAATGGAACTCAACATAAAGGTCCCTAGGAAAGTAGTGTGGATTTGTTCTCTTGCCTCCGCATCCCAAGAGACTCCCTTGAGCATGCCGCCCAAGGGGCTGTATGGTCTGAGCAATGGAGCTGGTCGACTCCTATCTGCCTTCCTTGTCCAGAAAGAAAGGCTCTTAGTGCTGGCTCCTGCTGCTCTTTTCCATGATGGGTCCTTTCTCTTGCAGCAGGAGCTCTGCCACTGCAGAAGAAGACCAGCTGGAGACCAGCAAATGGGTTTTTAACTCTCTTTGGGGACCTCTCAGTGACAGGTGGAGGTACCCACACGAACTGCTCATTTTGTTTCCATAGTAACATGAAGCTGTTTAGACAAGCAATGTTAGCATTAACTAGAACTGTTCCATAGGACAAACTAGGTCTCCTTGTTAAGGAGCCTAAAATTCAACTCAGAGCAGTATTTATTTTATTGAGAATTTACTACAGGATAAGCATTACCTTGATACAAATACAAAGATAGATAAAATAGACATAATCCTTGTCATTCTGTAGACTGGCATCCTTCTAAAAGGAAATATCCAAGATACACAGACCTCTGGGAGCACTGGACTGTTCTAAAGACTTTCACCTTACTCCATCTATTTCCATTACTAAGCAGCAGGTACGGGAGAGGCTTTTTATCTGTCATTTCCTTATCTACTTGGGAAAGATTTTCAAAATGACAGATTAGAATCCCACACCTGTCACCTGTTCGAGAGAGAGGTGACCACAGATGACCCAGTGACTTTCACCTGGTCCAGACAGAGGTGACCACAGCTGACCCAATGATTGTCACCTGGATTGCACAGAGGTGACCACAGCTGACTCAATGACTGTCATCTGAATAGAATAGAGGTCACTACAGCTGACTTGATGACTGTCACCTAGGAAGGTTGATCTGCACACTAGGACAACTTCTGTTCACCTCACTACTTTCATCCTCCTACCCTGCAAGCAGCCACAGTCCCTCTGTTTCTTTGTGTAACACAAAATGCTATGAAAACCTGGTTTGACACTCATACTGAACATGAATAGGCCCTATGTTTGGGCACATAATAAAATCTGTTATTTTCTTTCCTGCTAATCTGGCTATTTTAAATTTCCTTTATAGACTAAAATTAATCAAAGCATCAGAGGCAAATGAGACATTTTAACCCTTCACAACAGGCATATACAGAAATGGGTGGTATGCATAACCAAGGTAAAGAGCAGGAATCCATTCATCTGAAGTAAACCTTAACTGTAACCTATTGACATGTAAAATTCTGTCCTTCTGATATGAACTGTTCTCACAGGATCCATTCACCTCTCTCAGCTTAGGTTTAATGGATGTAGCAAGGGCAAGGAAAGGCTCTCTAAAGCACAGAAGTCAGTAATGGGAACTCCCATGGGTCTCACTTCCTCTGAACAGCCCTGGAGGGCAAGAACGTTAAGTGCTGATCACACTTACAATCATGATCATAGCAAAAATGCGAGCACAAGCCCACTATTTCTCCAATGTCTCTGCTGCCCAGGTTAAGCCATAGGCTTTGTGTTCAAATGGATAACAGAGATTCTCAGATTCTTGTGATTTGAGGAACATAGAGAGTAAAAGCAGAAAAAGTTCAGCTTATGGCTAGCTTTCTAGGATGACAAATTAAAATTAGAGTCATAACATCATACCTAATTTTTTAACTCACATGAGCCAAACTTTTCAAAACCAACCAGCCTCTCTCCTCAAAATGACAGAAACACTGGCACCAAGTCACATGTCTGCTATTAGTTATCTGTTGTATAATTATTAATCTATGGTTTGTTTTTAATACAACCTGACTGCAGTTCCCCCTCCCTCCATGTCTCTCATTCTCCAACACCCACCTCTCCTTTCCCCCAGATCCAGCCCTCCTCCATTTCCCTTCAGGAAAGGGCAAATCTCTCAGGAATAGTCACTGAACATGACTTAACAAGATACAATAAGACCAGGCAAAGACCCTCATGTCAAATTTGGATGAGGTAACCCAGTAGTAGGAGAGGGGTCCAAGAGCAGGTAAAAGAGTCAGACACTCCAACTCTCTTATTTCTTTTAACATGGGTGTGTTGTTATCTAAGCTGATTGTTAGGAAAAGATTCCCCAAAGCGTGTCTGACCCAGAGATCGTTTCCTGAGCTACATCATCTCTAATCTTTGGCAGAAATATCATCCTTCACACAGCATCCAGTTGAGGGCACAGTCCAGCTTCTTTGAACTTGCTGCCAAATTACCTACTACAAGCCTGAATTCCTCAAAGACACGCTTACTAAGACACATTTCCTTTCTATTCTACATTCCATCCTGGCGTTTATTATCTCCCTTGGGAGTCAATATTTTCAATTCAGTTTTGGAATACTTTTGTGCTCCACTGGCAGAGTGGATGAGTAAATGGGTTCCAGGCCCAACTGTGGCATTCAGGAACACTGAGTCCTGGAATAGAAATCACTTCCTTTCCCTAAGCCCCATTTATCACCTGAATATAGAAGAGCAGATATGACTTGAAGTGGTCATAAATAACACACAAGCATGAAATGCTCCTTATTTTTGTCACTATTTCAATGTTTCATTTATGAGTGTTTATTTGTTCTCAGCAATGACACAACTAAATATAAGTCAACGCAGAAAACTTAACCCAATCTAGTTGCAGGTTTAAAGTGCCATCTTCAAGTGTCTCCAAGAGGGCATACAACCATCCCATTTCATCACTCCATGTTCTCTTAGCTGCAGCTCTCTGTACTTAGCCCTCAGAGATCACAGAGGCAAAGCAAGAATTAGTTCAGATCTCTTGTAGGTGCTAGAAAGAAGTGATGCCTTCCATTGTCTATCATAAGGGTCACAGATGACACACCTATAACAGAAGGCAGGTTAAGAGAAAAGCATTAGACATTTGTACTTCAATGTATTATTTGACATTGGAGCCTTCCAAAATGAGGGTTCAGTGGCTCCCAAAAAAAATTCTTATGCTTTGATTTATAAGACAGCGAATGTAGAAATGCATGCTCTGATATAATAGACTAAACTGAGGAAGCTTAGAGGGGTGTTGTTAGCTTCCTTGTGACCTGTGCATTGTCCATTCTTCTAGATACACAGGATCCCTTCTAGAATGAGGGCCTCCTGATCTCTGCGTCAGAGAAAGTACCTCAGAGAATTTCTTTATGACAGAGA
Source organism: Grammomys surdaster (assembly GCF_004785775.1). Classification (NCBI taxonomy): domain Eukaryota; kingdom Metazoa; phylum Chordata; class Mammalia; order Rodentia; family Muridae; genus Grammomys; species Grammomys surdaster. The sequence goes on along the minus strand of NW_021604674.1, from coordinate 397,892 downwards.
AGTAGGGGAAGGTTGGAATAGTAGCTCTAGGGTTTTTATCTTAGTTCAGGAGTTCTGGTTTCTATATTTGTATGAGAGGAGAAAGGATCAAGAGAAATACAAGGGTCTCTGGTATTTTGTTGAAGATTTTTGTTTCTATTGTTCTCCAAGAATATTTGTCTGTAACATTTTTTATTATTTTTTTGATGTTTCATTTCTTTCTTCTCTAAACTTCATTGTGCCCCTCTCTCTGTTAGTTTTGGACTCCCTTTGCTTTTTTTCCCTAGTCCCCTGAGCTGTAAAGTTAGGTTTTTATATTTTAATGTAGGCACTGACTACTATAAAGTTCCCTATCAGAACTGTTTCTGTCAGTTCTACCCATTGCGGTCAGCTGTGCATTAGAATCTATTTTTAGACTTCTTAAATTTCTCTTCTAACTTGATTCTTTAGGAGTATGTTACTTGTTTCCATAAATTTGTGAATTTTTATATCATTCCTGTTACTAAGTTCTGGGCATCTGCTTTTGCAACAGAAGAAGATGCTTGTACCTTAAGTTGGTTAAAACTTGTTTTGCGGGCTGGAGAGATGGCTTAGTGGTTAAGAGCACTGACTGCTCTTACAGAGGTCCTGAGTTCAAATCCCAGCAACCACATGGTGGCTCACAACCATCCGTAATGAGATTGGATGCCCTCTTCTGGTGTGTCTGAAGACAGCTACAGTGTACTCATCAATAAAATAAATAAATAAATATTTAAAAAAAAAAAAAACTTGTTTTGCATGGTAACATACAATAAATTCTGAAAGATATTCTGTCTGTGCCAGAGAAGAATGTGCATTCTACTGGGTAGACTGCTTTGTATGTGCCTATTAACTGTATTTGATCTGAAGTATATTACTGGGTAGACTATTCTACACGTGTCTCTTAACTGTATTTGATCTAAAATACATCCCAAGTGCTGTGATTACTTTCAATACTTTTGTCTTTTTACTTTAGTGGCAGAGTATAAAGAACTGCAGTGTCAGGATACTGTGAAGATTACTGCACACTTACCGTTGCCCATGATTTTCATATTTTCATTTGTTTTTCTACCTCTGACTCATGTGCTGTCATCTGAGCTAGGAGGGTTCCCTTTAGCATTTCTTCTAAGATGTGTTTAGTGTTGATAAATCCCCTTGAAGTTTGTCTAGAAAAGCCTTTACCTCTCATATCTTGAAGGGTTTTTTTTTTCAATGTTTCGAATATATTATCCTGCCATGTTGAAGTAGAAAATCATGAGAGCAAGCAAGCAAGTAGTGGAGAAAAGTCTGCTTATGACAGACTGTGAGCAGAAATGGGGTCAGGGGTCAAGCCAGGGCAATAAATACACACATCACCCCGCAAGACACCAACTCATGAAGTGTCCATGACTTGCTGATAGTATATTAAGTTATCAACCCATAAAGGAATCAGGCCACTAGTGAGTTCAGAGCTATTGTGATGCAAAAATCTCCACAAGGCCTCTATCTCTAACCCTGGTTATGTGAGGAACTGGAATTTCAATACACAAGCTTTGGGGAGACATTTAAATTCAACAAAATAAGATGGAGACAAAACATCCGTAAGTACACCCCTGGGGCTCCTGCAGGGCCCTGAATACATCTTTTCCTCCCTCCTGCAGAAAAGGACTCAACTCTGTCTTTTCTCGATTGCGTGAAGCTGGGCTGGATGTAAAAAAAAAAATGAAATGACAATTTCTTTTCTCTGTTTCTAACTGTCCCAGGAGACAATAATCTTGGTTATCTCAGGCTTCTCATGAGGTAAGACAGAAAACCAGCTCACAGACAGGCTGAAATGTGGATAGTAAAATACCTAATAATTTCTTTCCTCTCCTATGGGAGAACAATGTTAGGTCTCTAACTGCTCTCAATTTTACAATACCAGCTGTACACAGAAGCTAGTTCCCTGGGACAGCTGGGAATAAAGGGGGAAATGATGGGTGAATCTGTAGCCCACCTGGAATCTCAATGCTTGGGAGGCAGAGAAGGAATCCATAAAGCAAGCTTTACTCCTAGCTGTTCCTGGGAACCAGTTTCTCCAGGCCATTCAGATAAAGTCGTAATTCATGCTCCAAGGTGCCGCATACATGCACTCACTAACCTCACAGACCTCCCAACACCCACAGAAGTCACAGGCTGAGGTTATCCTCTCAGCTGCTGAGCTAAGCCAGTCTGGCAAAGTAATTAATATTGGTAATGTAACATGTCCACACAAACACAGGTGTTTCTGGTTTCTAGGGTGCTCCTACTTCTAAGCTGGATTCCTAACTTCTTTTCAAGGAATATTGTTTGATTCGTTTTTTGAGACAAGGTCTCACTCTGTTACCCAGGAGGGTCTGGTACATAACCTATGTTACCCAGGCTGGCCTTGAACTCATGGCAATCCTTCTGCCTTAGTCTTCTGAGTGTTGGGAGTATAGACACTACAACTGTTATAACCTTTGTATTATGGACAAATGAGTGATTTTTCTTCTAACACCTCCATATTACTGATGCAGTAACAAACAAACAAAGAATGGAAAAAAGACTGGCCATTATAAGTTGTCAAAAGATGGCTTTTTGCACCCAAATGGTTATCTGGGAATTGTCAGTGTCTGAAACACAGGGGAAATGTAAGAAGTTTAAAATCTAGTCTAAATGGAACCTTTGCTGAATCTTTCTGAAAGACTCCTCCAAGGGGACCCAGGAAGGATTCGGACCCAAAGACACTCCAGAGACCGTCTTGCTGTAATTACATGAGTCAGGTCTTTTATTATCGAAGCTTCGGGCTGATACGTGCTTCACACAGAGGTTATCGACTCTGAGACCTAATAGCTTAGGGTTCATATAGGCAAAGGCTGAGGGGAGGGAGAGGGTTATGGGTAATCACACATAATTGGTTGTTTCAAATATTTGTAATGTGTGTAAGCAGATCTCATGAGAACTGTCCCTGGTTTCTATGGCCTTGGGACCCAGTGTGAATGTTTATCTGAGCCAACAGACCATCTGGCTGAATTTAATTCGCAAGTCCTTGGGACCTCTGGTGGGAGTTTTTCCAGAAGAGGCTAAGTCAGACACCTTTCCAGAGGAGGCTAAGTCAGACACCACAGGAACAGATTCCCGGAACACTCATTGACCTTTGTTTCCCTGTTCTGCATCCCCTGTGACGGCCTTGGGTTAGCAAGCTAGCTGACCTGCAATTCTTAACTATTTGTATTAGTGAATTAAGGCTTCCTGTTATACTATTGATTTTAAACTAACTTAAAATTCCTGTTTCATTTCCAAATATTAATGGAAGAGGGGAAAAGGCTTGATAAAAGAAGATACCGATGGATGGGCTGAAAGATAACCAGAGCTTGAATGGCATGGGAAGAGAGAAAAGGTAAAAGCAAAGAAGGGAAGGAGGGAAAAAGGGAGGGAAAGAGGAAGGGAAGGGGGAGAGAGGGATGGACCAAAAAAAGGAGAAATCATGAGAAGGAAAGAAGAAGGAGTAATTAGGAGAATGCCACAGAGCAAGAAGTGGCAAGAATGTGATGGGTAAATAAGAATAATGTCCAAAGTAACTGGGAGACTTTAGACCTACAAACATATCACACTGTTAGGTAGTTGATTTTAAGAATGCTGAATTTGAAAGAAAGATTGTGTGTGTGTGTGTGTGTGTGTATGTGTGTGTGTGTGTGTGTGAGAGAGAGAGAGAGAGAGAGAGAGAGAGAGAGAGAGAGAG
>NW_021604674.1:360839-384174 GCF_004785775.1 Grammomys surdaster | reverse complement strand
AGGGAGGGATAGATTGGGCAGGAACAAGATATTTATATTTTGGTAATTTTGTACATTTTATTTTTAAACTAACATGATACTTAGAATTTTGTAAATAATTAATAATAATAATAATAATAGACAAGTATTGTTTAAATTTTCACCTTAGGTAGGACAGCATTAATCCTTGAGCTATGCACCTACGAACTTTACCTGTCATTCACTGAATAATCTAGTTAAAAAGATTTTTATCAAGTAGTCTAAGAGACGGCCCACAACTCTATATTTCTTGAAAACTCCAAGATAGGCCCATGAAATGGCTCAGCTAGAAGAGCCACTTGGTCCCAGGTCTGATGACATGACTTCCAGTTCCATATTCCACAAGGGGGCAGGCGAGAAGCAACTCCCGAGGCTGTCCTCAGGGGAACATGTTTCTGCACCCACAGTCACACAACACTGTAAGGTGATGCTGATGCTGGCCCGTGACCACACTTGGAGTACTGAAGCCCTGGGGCAGAGCTGTCCTGTTTTATGAAAAGTAAGGTTTCACACATTATCAAGTATCACTAACACCCACAGTTTAATGACATTTTAGATTAAAAAATACTGTTTTTCTTGCTTTGTCAGAATTTGCTCTTAAACATAATACCATGTTTATGTTTAGTAAAATAAATAAATAGTAGATGTACAATACACAAGCCAGATATCATGAGCACTGTCAACACCACCTCTTAATTCAGAAGGCAATGCCAAAATATGGCAAGAAAGACGGCTTGATAATGAACATAAGATGTTTGGCACTGTCCTGGATAAGCTGCACTTAGCAACTGGCGTCTCTGCTGGATTGTCAATTGCAGTGGCTGGCAAACTTTCTACATAGGGCCAGATGGTAAATATTGTAAGCCTTGCAGACCATAGGGTTTCTATCATAACTGCTCAGTTCTGCCAGTACAGCACAAAAAGGTGCTACAGACAATGTGTACATGACTGGACCTACGGGGGGGGGGGGCTACTAGACCCCTAAGTCTACTAGACATCATCAGTAATGATATGTAGTTTACCTGAAGTTTACATATAGTTTTAAGAAACCATCCTAGCCAAACACAGTGATACAGATCTATAATCACATCCTTTGGGAAGCTAAGAAAGGATAGACAGGAAAATGGTGGGTTCTAAGCCAGGCTGGCTCACAACACAGTGAGAGTCTGCCTCAAGAGGAGGAGAGGAGAGGAAATTAGAGGGGAGGAGAGCAGAGCTGAATGGAAAGGCATGATAGGAATGGGGATGGGAAAGGAATGAGACTAAGATGGACCTCAACCATGACATTTTTATGGTGACTTCATAGCTACTCACTGTTGAATAATTTCATCAATGGCAAACAAAAGACAAGCATTCTAAAGTAAATCATATACCGAAGTGTCAACACAGGGAACATCTTGTTATATAATCCTATATAACAGTCCAGTGGGATGCTGGCTGATCTGCCCTATCGCGTCACAAGATTAGCAACCACCAATCATCATATTGCCAAACCGGCACAGAAATTAAGTACATGAATCATGAATTTAACTTCCATATAGAACTTAATTACACTGAGTCTGCACTATAAAATTCATTTATTTTACATGGATCTATATTTTTAATATGCATAGAAGGTATAACCAAAAATGTAAATGTGCCTTAGAATTAAATTAAATTTAGCCAGACATAAGGGTACATGCCTTTAATCCCAGCATGTGGGAGGCAGAGGCAAGTGTATCTCTGTAAATTGGGGGCCAGCCTGGTATAGATAGAGAACAAGAACTGTAGAGAGACATAGTGTCAAAACAAACATACATACATACAAGACTAAATAAAAAGACTACAGTTGAAAAGCAACCCATGTATTGGTCATACTATTTTATTGTACACAAAAAATCTGGCTGTGTTAGCTCAGCCCTGAGTGGAGATGGATAGAGAAAAAAGCAACAGACATCTTCAGTGTCTATTGCTAAGAGAGGGGCATTGGTGGGAATGGTAGAGACAAGGGGTACCCTCCTTTGTGAGGATCCCAAAACCCGAAATGGTTTTATTAATTGCCCTTAAGTCTTGTAGCAGTCTCCATCCCCCTGAGCTCCTCTTCATAGCAAACACAAGCAGATTCCATGGACTACAGGAAGGACAAATACAGTAAAGCTGGAGTTCTTTTACTGTGTGAGCTCTTGAGGTTTCCCAGTTGATAGAGGCCATTGTTCAACCCAGTTAAGCTCATTGGAGAGCCAGTGAAGGCAGGGAGTGTTGTATTTAACAGTAGCCCTTAGAATTGAGGGTAACTCGGAGGAGTGTTTTCTAAGTATAATTATTATTACAGGTATAATCATTTTGACTGACTAGTGAGAATAACTTCCAGGACCTCCAGGATATCTCTTCCTAAAAGATTGATGGCAATGTTGGCCACAAGATGGGGGGTATCATGTCCATACAACCATCAGGGTCCTCTCATTTATAGGCTTGTGTGGTGGGAAAGGTATGAGAATAACCTTCTATATCTACAAGTTGAGGCCCAGGAATTAGTTCCCAGTATTGTGGGATCTCTTGGTTGTCTTAAAATTGTCTTTTATTTGCTTTACTATGAGGCATTTGAATGTTTCTGTCATCTATTTGCATGGTTATCTTTATGTGGGAGCCTTCTGAGATGCTAGATACCCAGATAGCTTCTATTGGAGCAGTTTTGCCTCTTACTGTTGGGGCTGACAGCTGCCTCATTTTAAGCTTAGAAAGGCTCCAGGAGCTTGCCATCCTTGTGACAAGTATGACAATCTCTCCTCCAGTGGAAGGCTCTTCAGAATTTAGGACAGACTGTCTTGGAGTGGTGGCACTTCTGGTGGAGGGGGGCTCCTTAGGGCACTCACCTTTCCAGTGTCCCTTTTTGACATATTCCAAGTACCTTCTGTTTTTATCACTGATGTGAAAGTGTGGGAAATGGACACAGCCTCATGGGATGTTGTCCCCAAATCCTGAGTGGCCACAGTCCACCTATCATAGAGTTTATCTTTGAGACCTTGGCAGGTGAGCCTGTACTCTGAAATCATACTCTCCCAAATGCTGTTTTTAAGAAAGAGGTCTCTGGCTACAGAGTCAGGAATTCTTTCTAAGCTCATTTTGGTTCTAAGAATAAAGGAAGAGTCTCTTCTGTGGGTTGGTAGAGGAAAAGCAGGGAGATAGGGTCTTGTGAGCTGGAAGGTGAAGTGATTCTGTCCCAGGACTGAAGTGTGCAGAGTACCTGTCTTAATATCCTTCTGGGTGGGCTGCCTGCTTTGTGGGCTGCCTGCTGTTCTCCTGTGGAGAAAGCTCCCTGGCCAAAAAGCTCATCATAGCTGATTCTACCTGACCGGCTGAAGGGATTTGTGATGTAGAGAGCCTCCCATTGTAGGAAGACCAGATGGACTACAAAGGAATGGTAGATATCTCAACAATCCCGGGACATGTTTAAAATGGCAATTTGACTTTGGAGGAGGGATTTAGTCCAAGGGGATGCCATCCTCCTTGACTGCCTGCCTGAGATCTTTTAAATCTCCAGCCTGATAAAGATACCAATTTAGACACTTAGCCTGGGTGGATGTTAACCAGAAATGCCTGGAACTCTGGACCCACAGTCCCAGTGCTCTCAGAGCTGCTGGCTAGTGGAAGGACAGAGGAAGAACTGTCCTAAAGTACAACATAGGGAGGCAAGGGAAAGGGAGGGTAGGGTGGATTAGGTGTGGCCAGAGTATGCTGTCCAGACTGAGGAAGTGAATCTCCTCTATGGCCTTTTCTAGGGCTCTGACGTCAGCAACGGGACCATCCTCAGGACATCCATCAGCAGAGTCATCTGATGGGGAAGGCAAAGCGTCCTTGGTGGGCTACAGCGTAGAGGGACCTAAGAATTGGCAGACAGCAGCTAAAATGGGCAGAAAATGGAGGAAGTGGGGGATTTCCTTCCTGGCTCTCTCAGCAGGTGAGATCAGCCACCCGAGTTCATATATTGAGGCTGTAGAGGTGTCCTGCTACCATCCAGGGGGCTGCCTCAAGGACTTCTTTCCAAAAGAAAATGGCCTCTCTTTGGGTCAGTTTCATGCCACAAGTTTTGAGTAATGCTAGTACCCCTATGATCTGGGATTCCTTCAGATAAGACGAAGGGTTTCCCATGATAGAGAAGATTTGGAAATGCCAAGGCCAGAAGTGAACCATGGCCAGTGGCACCACAGGAGATTCTTCAAAGTCCTAGACACAAGCCTACTTGTAAATTTGAGAAACTGGTGACCACCCTACAGCTCTTAACTGGCCATTATGTTACTGGATTTTTTTTTAAGGAGATAAAAAGGTAGGTATTATGGCCAACACCTAAGGTGCTGTTGGGGTCCAGGCTGGGGGCCTTGTGCCAAAGCCTAGGAGTCACCTTGGCCAGAAGATGTCAGTTGCCCCTTTACTGTACCTAGTCCCTTGAGATGGCATAAACCTAAAGGAAAAAACAGACTGCCGGTCTTTCTCATGGGGAGGGAAGATGGGGGTGGGGATTGATGTCCCTGGGAAGGGAACTGTCCACCTTCCTCCTGTGCATACTGGCAGTCTCTGTGTCCCACACTGTGGCACCAGTTGCCTTTCAGGCTCTGCCTCCCCACCTGTCGTGGCTCTGTTGGCCAGAGATCAAGACTGGCAGATCCTGAGAGAATGAGGCAGGAACAGCCAGGAGCCGAGAGACCTCAGGTTGCTGTGAGGATGGTGAGAACTTTTACTGGAAATGGATTCTTCTCTCATACAATCCCAACCACTGTTTCCCCTCCCTCCATTCTTCCCACCTAGCCCCGCCCTCACTCTCTCCCATACCCACTCACCCTCCACTTCCCTTCAGAAAAGAGCAAGCCACCAAGGGACAACAACCATGACAAAACAAGATACAAGACAAGGCCAAAGCCCTCACATCAAGGCTGGGCGAGGCAACCCAACAGCAGGAAGTCCTCAGAGCAGGCAGAAGAGTCAGAGACATATCTGCTCCCACTGTCAGGAGTCCCACAAAAGCACCAAGTTAATAGTCATAACACACACAGAGGACCTGGGACAGACCCTTGCAGGCTCCATGCTTGACGCTTCAGTCTCTAAGACCATATAAACCCTACTTAGTTGCTTTGATGGGCCATGCTCTCCTGGTGTCCTCCTTCCTCTCTGATTTCTACAATCTTCCCTCCTTCTCTTCTTCGGGGTTCCCCTAACTACAGCGGGAGGGGCCCTGTGGAGTGTTTTTAAAACAACAGAATTGAACAGTCCTATTTTTTTTCTACTTTTTATATGTAACTTTTTTTCTCTCTCTTGTACTTTAAAATAGTGTTAACTTCCAGGCATGGTAGCTCATGCCTGTAATCGTAGGAGATTTGCCAGTCTGGCAATATAGCAACTTTTAGGCCAGTCTGGGAGATATAACAAGAGAGAAGAGAGAAGAGAATCTCAGAAGAAAAAACTTTTTGAGATGTCTCATATTTTGAGGCCAGAATGGCCAAAAAAACTCATACTCCACCTGTTTCATCCTCCTAAGCACCTATAACTACAGGTATGTGTCACTATGTCCTCAAGTTGTCGTGTGTACTAATGTTAGGTCATCACATACCAGTGTAACTTGCTTTTGAGACTATCCATAGAATTTCACTATTGTTAGTATTTATTTTTAAGACGGGGTCTCAAACACTGGCTGACTTGGAATTCACTGTTGGTCAAGTTGGCCTCTGACTCAGAGCTCCTCTTGCCTCCCAGTGCTGGAGAACTGAAGGGTAAGTTTTAACTGGTAAGTTTAACTGTGTGCCAGAGGCTATTCAGAAGGCTGAGGCAGAAACACCATGCCATACAAGTCCAGGAATTCAAGACCAGCATAGGCAATGCACAAATAATAAACAATTCATGCTCATTATAAAAATAATAAAGTAGGAAGGGGGCGGCACTGGAAAGATGGCTCAATGGTTAAGAACACTGGATGCTCTTCCAGGACCCCCATGAGGCTTACAACTGTTAATTTTGGTGACAGAAGATAAGATGCCATCTTCTGGCCTCCTTGGGCACTAGGGACACATGTGGTGTCCAGACATACTTACTGGTAAAATCCCCATACTCATATGATAATAAAACAAAAATATAATAAAGTATTTTAAACAAATGTTTCACATTCTGTTGTAATAATTCAGTGTACCTTACAGAAACATCAAAAGATGCTTCCCGAAATGTGTCTTCTGTAAATCGCATCATACACAGCTTCAAAGAGAAAGAAGCAGCTCACCTGAAATATGAAGAGCTGCATGGAATCACCATTTCCCTTCCAAGTATGGAGCTAAGATACACACTTTAAAATCTGTTTTACACAGTTTCCTCACTACTGAGTGTTGGCTGCTTCCAAAGAACAGAGGAGGAAGAGAAGGTGCTACCAGTGATGGTGGAGAAATACTGTAAACACTACCTTGACCATGGCACGGCTTAGAACACATAATACTGCAATGCTATGGGAAGAAAACATTACAATGTTTTCCTTATAGGCTCTAATCCAAACCACAATAAAAACATTAACACACTCAAAATGGGAGACATTATTTAAACTGCCTTCCTGACACCCATACAAAGCTGTCAACATCTTGAGAAATAAAGAAATCTGAGAAACTCTCACAAACGGGAAAACAAAAGCAACAGGTGACTAGTTATGCAGGTTGTCCTGAGTAAGACCCTGACAGAGAAAGAACACACATAGAAACATTCATGAAATCCTAGCATGCCAGTGTCTGACTCTTAGGTATCTCAGATGGACCTCAGTAGTATGAGATGTTGCAAGAGGGGAACCAAGGGCTAAAGAGGGACTGTTTCCAACCTATCTGAAAATTGAAAAGGAACCTTTAAAAATCTAAGTTTTAATTTACACTTTAAATGTTTCAACAAAAAGATGCCTCCATCTTTGTTCACAAAATGTTGCAATCAAATGGGTACACTTAGATGTATAGTAAGAAAAAGAATGCGTTAATAGGCACTGTAATGATTTGTGTATGCTTGGCCCAGGGGAGGGCACTATTAGGAGGTGTGGCCTTGAAGTGGGTGTGTCACTGTGGGTGTGGACTTTAAGACCCTCATCCTAGCTTCCAGGGAGCCAGTTTTCTCCTAGCGGCCTTCAGATGAAGATGTAGAACTCTCAGCTCCTCCTACACCATGCCTGCCTGGACACTGCCATGTTCCCACCTTGATGGTAATGGACTGAACCTCTGAACCTGTAAGCCAGCCCCAATTAAATGTTGTCCTTGTAAGAGCTGCCTTGGTCATGGTGTCTGTTCACAGCCTAAGATAGGTTCTGTACATTACAGTTTCGCCTGGTTTTGTCAGGTTTTGCAGTTTTCACTGTTCTAATGTCATGACCTGCTTGTGTGTGTGCACTTTTTGCAGCTTTCTAAGATAAAATTCATACAATTCAAGTGGACAATTTTTTCCAATTGCATACAGAATATACAATCATCAGGGTAGGGAACATGGCTTCCTATTTTCTTCATGTCCATTAATCTCATTTTCCAACCCCCACATTCTCCCTCTCCAGCATTCTCAACCCTTTAGGGGTGCATATCAGACACCCTGCATACCACAAATTTACATTACTATTCATAAGAGCAGCAAAATTATATGAAGCAGCAACAAAAATAATGTTATGGCTTGAGGGCTCCACAACATGAACTGTGCTAAAGGGTCACAGCGTTAGGAAGGCTGAGAACCACTGCTCTAGACAATCACGGATTTTCCTTCTGACATTAGTTTTACCCCTCCCTGACTTTGCTTTCCCTAATAATGACCTTGATTATCTTCGAAATCTTCCCAAAGCCTATGCATCCAATGATAAACATTACCTAATGATGCATTTCTCTGAACGGACTCAACTAAAGGACACAAGTCCTTTAAGTCAACTGAAGGACTTACAAGTCCTTCATCTAATTAATACATTCTAATTAAGTCCTTCCAGTCAGTAGCTTGGATGCAATGCTTATTTTTTCTCATGTTCTTTCTCTATTTTCAAGTTCACAAGAGGACTGTCTTACTCAACCTCAGCTTCAAGCATGAAGTAACTTTTTGGCCACTCTTCCTTTCTACAAATGACAACTGTGCACTCTTCGTTTGGGATACATAAATAGGCCTTACCAAGTAAGCAGATCTGGGAATAACGAGGAGCAGCCAGCTTGCTAGAACTCACAATAACACATTTTAATGCTCATAGCCCTTAGGTTTTGAAGACAACTGTTTTGATGGAAATAACCCCTAAAGATAATATTTCTCCCAGATAAAGCACTGAAAATATTTCTTCCTCACTGGCACGGTTCTAACAATCAATTAAGCAATGGCAAAAAAACAAAGAAACTGTAAGGTTTTAGATGTTTAAATGTGTTTACCTTTAAGAAGCCTCAGTGGGCAACAATGCTAAGGTTTCTGTGCACTTATGAGCTTTAGCTGAATATACATCAGCTGTGTGTTTGTGTGCTATTAGTCAATACACATTAGTTACACCACAACAAAAGAAAACTGGACAGGCTTTGATCTTCTCATTTAGTAAAGGAAAGAAAATGTTATTTCTAAGGTCCAAGCTTAGAATGTCTTTTTTAGAAAAGCAGCTTAGACTCATAAATGTCCTCTCTCTCTCTCTCTCTCTCTCTCTCTCTCTCTCTCTCTCTCTCTCTCTCTCCCTCCCTCTCCCTCTCCCTCTCCCTCTCCCTCTCCCTCTCCCTCTCCCTCTCCCTCTCTCTCAAGTTTCTACTTCTAATATTTCCTACTCCAAGAAACAAACATGATACAATTCTTACATTTTAAGAAACATAGAGATATTCTAATAAAGTCAAAGGATCCCTCCTAAACAACATGTACACATGCTTCAGCAAACAAAGCACTAGGCATAGCCTCTGTTCACTGAGGCCAGACAAGGCAGCCCAGTTAGGAGAATGATATCCACATGCAGGCAAAAGATTCAGGGACAGTGCCCACTCCAGTTGTTGGGGATCCACTTGAAGACCAAGTTGCACATGTATGAGGGGCCTAGGTCCAACACATGCTTGTTCTGATGAGACTTTCTGTTATCACTTTAGTCTTGAATCTTAAGAATATCCTTTCCCAGGATTTTTTTTTTGTCCTGTTATGTCTTAAGTATTCTAAATTTCTTTATGTAAGTCTCTAAGTTTATATTGAATGGCACTCACAATATGCTCCTACCCTCAGCTCCACCTGGCTGCATTCTGCTTGTGGGTCAAGATGTGAGTTCTCAGCTACTGCTCCAGCGCCATGCGTGCCTGCCTGCTGCCATGCTCCCAACCATAATGGTCATGGACCCATCCTCTAAAACTAAAAGCCAGCCCCCAAGTAAATGCTTTCATTTAAGTTTCCTTTGCCAGGCCTCTTCCAACAATAGAAAACTAAGACATGTAAAAATGACTTACTCTCTTACCATTTCAAATCTGCAGTCATCTGAGATTAGTCTGATTCCATTTCTGTCCCTCAGTTCCTCGGCCCTCTACTTTGTTTCTGTGTTGGGTACCCTCTAGTGCTAACACACAGCAACAGTCTTTGCAAACAGTACTGCTCAGCTTGAATTTTAAAGGCAAAGCTGCTTTTGTTTGCTTCAGAATGTTTGTTATTTTCTTGAATCAAAAAGTATAATCTTTTGGGGAGAAAAGGCACATGTCTTTAATCCTAGGACTTGGGAGACAAAGGTAGGTGGATCTCTGAGTTTAAGGCTGACCTGGTCTATAGATTGAGTTCCAGGACAGGCAAGGATACACAGAGAAGCCTGTCTCAGAAATCTACAAAAAAAAAAAAAAAAAAAAAAAAAAAAAGCCAAAAAAACAAACAAACAGTATAATCTAGTTCGATCCAAGTACCAGGTGGTTGCTATGCTTCTTACTGGGCTCCACCAGGTTCCACTTCCGCCGCCATGCCTGGAATCGACAGCCACAGGTATAACAGAGGGGTCAGTTCTGATTGTCACCTTCAGTGGGGGAAGCTCAGAGCCTGCCCAGCCTGTTGTCTGTCCTACCTCACAGCCCAGACAAATGGATCCCTGCTCCTATGAGATCAAGCAGTTCCTGAACTACCACTCCAAGTGATCTATCCCTGTATAGGATTTTAAGGAGGCCCAGGGCAGGCCTCCCTGCCCTCCGAGTCCTAGGACATGGCATTGCTTTCCCCAATTCCTCACTGATAACTGGACGTGACAAGAGTACCTACAACTGAGAGTAAAGAAAGGACTTCTCACCCCACAGATTAACAAGACATAAATGTCCATAAAGAGCCTACTTTAGACCATGTGTACATGCATATTCCAGTGCCACCAAGTGTGACTACACAAGTTCAATCTCTAGGACCCAAGTTGCAGAAGGAGAGAATCAACTTCTATCTAGATTCCTACTAGTTCCCCTGACCTCTACATGTGTGCTGTGGCAAGCACACAAGCAAGCACACATAAAATAAAGAAACATTTTAAGAGCCTTATAAGGTACACAGGTATATTACTGATATATTTATTGAATTCAAATTATATATAAGACACCAATCTATACAGAGTCATTTAATACATCATAATATATATAAGTAAATTTTAGAACTTACAATTTACAATGGCTGTGTATATAAAATTTACACTGAAACAGTCTTCCAAAGCAATTTATTTGGCTGTTCGTGTTCGAAGCCGTCGTTTGAGAATCTGATGATCAGTTTCTTTTACTTTCTGTTCCATTAAAATCTGAAATTAACAATTTCAGTTTTTCAAATACAGGTAAAAATAATTTGCTTATGAGTGATGTACTTATGTGCTTAATCACTGACTATAATAAATATATTAGAGTTTGTTTTTCTAAACAAATATATGTAACAGAAAACAGATTTTGTAAAAGATTCTGTCAACATTAATTCAAGAATTAAAAAACCTAGTCTGTTCTGAATCCAAGGCAGATCTAAGCTTGAAATATTTACTAAAATATTTGGACATATACACCTCAAACCAGTTTTAGGTGATCACCCTTTACAGCAATAGGGTCTAATGTTGAGTGGAAAGCACACTATACTCTAACATAGCAAAACCGCTCTGTAGACATAGGAATCTTCCTTTAATATAGAAGAGAGACTGCACTGCTCAGATGGGAAATGTGACTAGAACAGTACAGGAAACAGCAACTCAACTGGTAACTGACACTAAATCCTTTCTAGGTGCCTTCTGGGGCCAGCCTTAGGTTTGACAACTACTATTGGAAAATCAACACTCTAAATTTTTCTTGGTCATTTCCTGTTGAAATCCCTTAATTATTTTTCTACTTTCACTTTTATCCACTAAGCAAATGAGAACTTTTCCTGTAACAGCTCTCATACAGACAATGAATCAGAATGACAACAACCTCCTTTTCTTAAAAAAAGGCCTACAAAAAGCCAGGCATGCAGGCACACATCTATGATACCAGCAACAGGGAGGCTGAGGCAGAAGGAACCTTACAAGTTTGAGGCCATTCTGGACTACATGGTGAGACCCTATCTCGAAAACCCAAACAGGACTAGAGAGATGGCCCAGTGGTTAAAACCACAGCTGCTCTCGCAGAAAACTTGGATTCAGTTTTTTAATACCCACATGGCAACTCAATACCCTCCATAACTCCAGCTGCAGGGGTTTCAACGCCCCCTTCAGGCCTCAAAAGGTACTGTACATATGGTGCACATTCATACATATGTGCAAAATATTCATACACATAAAATAAAAATAAAATTTAAACAAGAAAAAAACAAAAACATAAAAGGCTTAAAGAAAAATGAGGGAAAATGATGAAATATCAATTTTGTGTTTCTAATAGATACATGAACCCAGACTTATTTAACTCTTGTAATAATGATAGCACAAGGAAGAATAGATTTTAGAAGTAAATAAATTATTAGTTGTAATCTCTTGAAGGAAATATTACTCTGGTAAAATTTCAAATGTCACTGCATGATGCATATTTGTATGTGTGTATATGAGTGTGTGTATGTATGCATGTTTGCATGTGGATATACTATACATTATTGTGGTATTTATATGTAAGTACTATAAGTACTATACCTGAAACCTAAAGTATAATACCTGTCTTAAGAGCAATAAAGAAAAATGTTTAAAGCCATAGGAGCTAGAGAGATGGCTCAGAGGTTAGAAGCACTGGAGGCTCTTTCACAAGAGCCTCCATATGGCAGCTCATAAATGTCTGTAATGCCAGTTTCACAAGATCCAACACTCTTATGACTTCTACAGGCACTAGGCGTGTGTGTGTGTGTGTGTGTGTGTGTGTGTGTGTGTATAGTATAGTGTATAGTGTGTATAGTATCCCAAACACCCATACATATTAAAAATGAGTTTTAAAAAGAAATTTAAAAATCATAAAATTTAAATCATAAAATTGTTACAAATACTTTTGAATTAAAAAGAAAATATATAGTTTTACACTGTTGAAAAAATAGTAGCTTACCACTTGGCCAGATATGTTGATGGGAGATGAAATTTCGTTTCTGTATAATTTCCGTTTGGGTTTTTTTGGCTGAGACACGTTTTCTTTACTTACTTCTACGGTTGATAACTTTGGGGAACTCATTGTTTCAATTATCTTTTTTGCTATAAATAAAAATGTTAATTCTTGTGTTAATTTTCTAACTGCAAAGGTTTGAAATTCTTAATGAATAATACATAGAAATTAAAAAGAAACACGATGCACTATATAAACAGTGACAAGAAATGACTAGATAATACATCCAATAACATTCAACAAAGAGGGGAGAAAAGCAACAAAGTATCACTGGGACTCTAGCACCTTTAATAACTTAGAGGTGTGCCCCCCCCATGTAAATTAAAAGTAAAGTGCTAAATCCAGGCATCACACACACACACACACACACACACACACACACACACACACACGTACATACGTACGTATCCTGAAACCTGGGAGGATGAGGCAGGAAGAGTTTGAGTTTCAGGCTAGCCTATGTTATACAGGAAGACCTTGCCTCAAAAACTCAAAACACTAAATAAATCAAATAAATGAATAATGAAGTAATACAGTAGATTTGCTTTGATACCAAAATTTCAAGATGCCCATAATGACAATAATCAGCAACTCTTTATGTGCATGTACATCTACCCCACGCCCAATTCATACTGCATAGATTTTAAGAAACTGACTAGAAATTTTTAAATTTTCTGAGGCATTAAAGGCACTGAATCAAGAAAGTTTGGCAACCTCGTTAGTCTTCACAAAGTACTTTGTCTCATTTCAACTGGGATTCTCATCTTTCCTTCCCCACTTCTGGTCTCCAGTTTATCTTACTGCTCTCACTCAGGTCATCCCACAAAACCTCTCCACACAGTCTCCCTACCTGGAATTTCATGTACACTTTATACTGTTAAGTATTCTATATTCTACCAACATTAAAACTATTCCTTGTAATGAATATGCACATCTGTATGTATATAGATACACACAGTACATATTTTAACAAAATCATATTGTATAACATGTCACTGTTCCTCCGCAGTCTCTGCATGAGTGCCACACTCCAATAACAGACTGTGATGTTTCCTCCCCCAAGTTGGTATGGTATATATATGAATAATTAATGTCTTCAGGTACGTAAGACAAAAACAAAACCACTGCAAGGATACACAATACCAACAGGCATTAGCTCCAAAGGGTAGATGGGTGCAACCCTACATTTCTATACCCACATTCCATTCCCATCCTAAAAAAGCTTTCCCAAAGTTCCCTCTTCATTCTGATTGGCGTTCTCTCTCCTCCAATACTGCCCAACCATTTTATTTTACTTCTGCTATATATTATAATGTATAATAAATATATTGTTATCTCTGCTCTCTCTAGATCAGTTACTTAAATTTTAGCCTTTCTGCTCCAATACACAATGAACATACAGGAACAATTTTTTTAATCCATTTCTTCCCACAGTATCCAGAATAAGACAGTGCCTGCCTGTCTGCCTGCTTTAAGCATTAGACTTACTACACTGCTGAGTGTATGTACTCTGCATTTATTTTAAAAAGGTAATCTAACTATTCCACAAACCTTTTGATTGAAGAATTGTTGGAGAATGTTGCAAAAAGTCTCCAAATTTCTGTAGCGTTCCCTCTCTTTTTTTAGAGGCTATGTTTGCACTAACTGTAGATGCTTGGCTCCGTAGGGAGTATGTTTTCTTAGATGATGGACATAAGAAAACCTAAAAACAAACACTTTGTCACTGATAATGAAAAGGGTTACATGGAAACAGTTATGGCCATTGTTAATTACATGAATCTAGAATTAAATTCGTATATTAGACTGAAGGCCTAAACAATGGTGGGACTAGTCTGACAGCTCGCGTGAGCAAAGTGAACACATGAAGAAATGACTGCTAATGGGCAAACAGAAAAGGTTATATCCCACTGTGAATTACAATGTGTAATTTACACATGTAAAAAATGTCAACTTTTTAATTTTTAATTTTTTGTTGTAATTGGACACAACTGTGACTGGACATAAGAAAACTACTACTCAAACTTTGACATCTTAAATCTAAGCTCCTGCTTTATCATAAAAACTACAAATAGTCAACTGGCGGGAGGGCAAACCTTTTGTTCCTTTTTGGCAGAGGAATTTCTATGCTCTGAAACGGGAAACTTCACATTACTTCTGGGTGTCGAATTCTTCTTATTTTCACATTTCACCAAATCCTACAAGTAATGAATGTAGTAACAGTACTGGTTACTTTCTTGATGATAATTTCTTTAGATTCAAGAAGAATGTCTGTAAATGCTATATTACTAATCAGGATACTTGTTCTTTAACAGGGGCAGCTGCTATTCAAAAATCAGGTGCAATGTTGGAAGATATTGGTTGTTTTGCTAGAGAAAAAGATAATAGTATTGGCAACTAGTGAGTAAAAGCCCAAAATAAAAATTGCAAAGCCCTACAAATCAGAGGCCTCTAGCTTAATACTGTGAGTTGTGCTGAGGCTGAGAAAGCATGGGTCAAAGTGTGAGTTTAGCAATGGGGTTGCCTGAACTCAATGGAGAACCTCCAAGAACGTTTCACCTGAACTTTATGGGCAGCTCTACATAATCTCATTGAAATCTGGCAGGATCAAAAGAAAACTAAAACTTCACAAAGGCAAAATAGGGAAGTAAGATACAATCGCAGGGCTGGAAAGCTGGTTAATCTCGGCAATTAAGAACAATGGCTATAACTACTCTATGGCTGAGTGTGCTGGCACTAGCCTTTAATTCCTGCACTTAGAAAGCAGAGCCAGGCAGATCTCTGTGAATTCAAGGCCAGCATGGTCTCTATAGTAAGTTCCAACAGCCAAGGCTATGTAAAGAGACCCTGTCTCAAGAAAGAAACAGCAAAAATAACACTAGCTACTTTTTCAAAGGACCAAGGTTCAATTCCCCACATCCACATGACAGGCAATAACTATCTGTAACTCTAGCTCCAGAGGACCTAACATCCTCTTCTGGCTTCCATATGGAACACAAACATATGCAGGCAAAATAACTATCCACTTAAAATGAAAACAATACATCTTTCTTAAATGAGAAAAAGAAATGTACATAGGATGAAGCATTTCAGAGGCATTTCGGGGGTATATTTAGTGAATTTAACTGTTACACTTCTGGCTGTAGTCAGAAGAATACAAGGATACATGCATTGAGCAAAGTACAAGTAGAGCAGCAGAGGAGCGATCGCAACCAAGTTACAGAGCAGAAGGTACGAAGTCTTCGGCAGACTACATGAAGAGTTTAACAGTACTCATGGGAAGCAAATAAGGAAAGACAGCAAGGCTGTACAACACATGGGAGTGCTCAATAAAGAGCTTCTGGGAGGATTTAATGGAATAGAATGCAGTACTGTTGAACAGATTTTCACTGGGGCCTGAGAGCTAATTTATTACAACAGTGAAGATGTGACGAAACCATTACAGTGAAGATGTGACGAAACCAGATTAAATGTTCACATTTCAGCATGATAAAACTAGAACATCCAGAAAATCTTTCTGTGATAGAGATGAAACCTTTTCTGGAGCGGGGTGTGGGGGGAACGGGGTCACATTTAAACTTCTTCTTGTTAAGCATAGAGGGAAAAGATGTACCAATGAAATGTCAATGTAGTATAGATGATAAAATTTAAATATTTTAACTGTATTTAAAATGTGCTTACCATTGTGGGGAAAAACGTTAAAAATCTAAGTACTCAAGGCACTCTATGTATCACAGGGAAGCTATGCTCAACAATATCCACTCAGGAATGGATCACCTGACAGACAGCCAGGAGTAGGATAACTACTATTTTTGTTCTTCCACCAGCTTGAAAATATATTTATTACTCTTTAAAGAAGTAAAAGGAAATTTGGGAAAGGCTTTTTTTCCAGATATGTTAAGCTTAAAACAAGTAACTTTAAAAGTAAATATAATCATTTATTATATAGCTCCCACAGAAAGAGAGAAAAGGAAGTATTTGTAAAAACATTAATATATTGCTTCAGAGAACTAAGGATCAGGAAGTTTATGTGACTCTCCACATAAATGTGGCTGAGATACAAAGTCCAGCAGCCCTACCATCAGGAAGCTGCACTAATAAGTTGAAAAGGCTTTTACCCACCACTACATGAAGGCCTCAATCCTAATACTAGCTGATGGAGAAGAACTTATTTTCCACACTTCCCACAACCATAAAGAGTTAAGATTTTAGTTAAATGACAAAAACACTGATCAAGCAAGTTTGTCCTTTCAGTTTCTCTAATTTCTGCATCAGACATTTCCCATCCCAGTGGAGTTGATGTAACTAGTTTGGAACACCCTAGTCTACTGTATACTAGTATACTGAAATAGGTGTCAGGTAAAATCCAGCATCATGTGACCTACTGCAGCTGAAACATGAAGGAGTAAATGATTAAGCACAGCTTTCTGGGGACTATGAAGCTCTCGTATCCAGAGTAAGTTCTTATGAACAGAACTGGGCAACAGACATAACTCTAACTACCCAGATGACTACTTACCTCCTCTATTTCACCACTCTTCCTCTTCCGTGCCTTGGGGATCTTAATTGTGACCGGTGTGGCACAACCAGGGTGTTTCACTGCCATTTTGTTTGGCTGCAAAGGTGTAAACTGAATCTCCAATTCAGGTTTCGGAAATCGAGTACTTTGTACATTTTCTGTTGACACTTCACAAGAGTCAAGAACTACAGATCCATCCTACAACAATATAGAAATGGGAGAAGGCATCATTTACTTTTGTAACATGGATCTATAAATCACACAGAATCAATTTTCTCAAATGCTGTTCAAGACAGTGACTTGAAAAGGAGTATGTTGGGGACCAGCATGGACAGAAGACTGACATATCTACACTCTCCAGGTTACACACAGTACATTAAAATAGGGGGAATAGGGTCAGGGTTCACTTCCTAATATCAACAAGTAAGTTGGAGGCAACTTAAAGAGACTGGCATCACCCAAATTCTTATGAACCTACGAGACATATAGGTAAAAATTTACTGGACCTCACCACAAAACCCACTAAGACAGAAACATCCAAAGAAAAACTTAGTATTTTAAACATGCACCCCAATTATAATAGATGTAACTCCAGCAACAAATTCTTTGTGACTTTTTTTTTTCATTTAGGAAAGGAGTCTTTCATTCCCTTCCTTTTAATGATTTTTGTGGCTCCTGGAGATTACAGGAGACCATGGTTCTAAAGAGCACAATTACAGGAGCACTGCCACTTCCATCCTGCCCCACTTGGTCCCCTGGGATGCTTTCAGGATACTTCACCTATTGAAAATGTCCCAAACTAAAACCCAGACTCTAGCCCATGAGCGCCTCAGGCCTTAGCAGAGGTCACAGACATCTTTTCTGCGTCCACTATGCAAATCGAGTCACTTGGCCTTTCAGCCTCATTGATGTTACCAATCTCACAAAGACAGTAAAATACACGGAAGAGAATGCCAAACTTGATTCATCCAGAACCACAAAATAGACAATAACTGCTGGAATTACTAATAGGAAACTGGAACCAAGAGATTTTAGGACAAAGTATGTAAGTTTATGGGGAAAGTAATGTCCATCATATATGTATGACTAGTAAGAGAAGAACAGAGTGTTATCATGATATTTGTTCTGTAATCCAGCCCACAGCACCCCAAGCCAGGGCTTCCTTCTATCCTTCCGATAGGAACACTACTCTATACTGGAAGAACACCTCCCAATATTCCTGACTCTATGCAAATGCCAATCACGTCTCATTCATGTTTGTGCCCTTATGTATTTATCAAAATTACCAATGCTGAGTAAGCACAATACATTTTTAAAATAATTGAAATATTTTAGGTAATATAAAATATTATTTACATATTTCATAATCCAAACTGAGGAATTCTGCTTAAATACAAAACCCTAAACCCAATGGAGTTCATTATAAGAGTTTGGTGGTAGTTATTATAATGAATACAATTTCAAAACAAAGCATAATGAAAACAAATATTGACCTCTTATCTTTTATGGAATCTATTTCTGACCATCAAGTTTATTTTTATGAACATTTTAAGGAGAAAGCAAAACCCCCTAAGATGACCTGATCTTCATCGCCACAGGCTACATAAAAGTAGAAGAACAGAGTCAACTCCTACGTTGTTCTTGGGCCTCCACATGTGCCATGTGGCACACATACTGCCTACCCCCAAAGAACACCACGACACTAAAATAAAAATAAGTAAGTATATAAAAGACAAATGTAATTCTAGGATCTAATTTCTCAAGGACCTCTAATTTCCCTTCACGTATATCAGCATACACAGAGTTAATTATGTGGCAAGGCACCGACAATACGTGATTACATTATACTTGTAACTGTACTTGCTGATGACTCATAGCAGGTAAAGACAGCAAAGTACCGGTTGTATTACTGAATACCAACCTCTGCTGTATTCCTAGAAATTTCAAAACTTGTTGACTGAGGTTCAGTTTCAACTCCACCAAGATCAACTGAATCATTATATTCAGGCTTGAGATTCATGGTTTGGTTTTCCTAAAACAAGGAAACATTAAATAAGAAAATAATTCTTAATCTGAAAAAAAAAAAAAGATAATACCATATAGAAAT
This sequence comes from Grammomys surdaster, assembly GCF_004785775.1. Classification (NCBI taxonomy): domain Eukaryota; kingdom Metazoa; phylum Chordata; class Mammalia; order Rodentia; family Muridae; genus Grammomys; species Grammomys surdaster. The sequence goes on along the minus strand of NW_021604674.1, from coordinate 365,030 downwards.
TTTAAAATTAAGCCATGCACAGACTGATTATTAGAAGTGCAAACTCTTATAAACCACTTTTCATGCCCTCAGCATTCTCATCTTTAGACTCAGGAAAGGCTGGTTGGGCAACGTACCAGACTCTTCTCAGTCAGTCAGAGACAAAATCTGAAAGATTGAACCTACTTGCCATTTTACTTTTTTTTATAATTGTCTAGTTAAATTTGGAGAATTTTGTCTGGGCGTGGTGGTGAACTGCTGTGAGCATTCAGAAGGATATGCAGGAGAATCATGAGTTGAAGGTCACAATAAGACTCTGCCTCTAAAAGCAAAAGGCAAAAAACAACATGACAGTTGGCTCAGCAGGTAGAAGCTACTGGATTTCAGGTATCATAACCTAGATTCAATCTGTGGAACCCACCGTGGGAAGAAAATTCATAGTGGAAAGAAAGAACTGAGTCCCAAATGTCATCTTCTGACCTATGCAGTTGAGTGTGGGCACGTTTGCATGTATTCTATTCTGTTTTATTTTCTTAACAAAGTGACAGACCTAGCTATGATAAATGACAGACTCTCTACTTAGTTGGAACTTTGAATCCCAATTTTGATAAAATAATTTTTGAAAAACCAGAGGTGGGTTAGCAGGATGGCTTAACAAGTGAAGACGCAGGCCACCAAGCCGTGTCAGACTGACCCTGAGTTGGATCCTGTAACCTACATAGTAGAAGACAAAACCCAGTTCCTTATGTTTCTGCTCTGTCTTCCAGAAGCATGCTGCGGTCTGTACGTGTACACACACATACAAAATAAATATATGAAAAAAAAATATAATAAAGTAAGAAACCTAGAGGCTGCTTAGTAAAGTAACCACAACATTAAGAATAGAAAAAGAGAAAATAGTAACTAAATCTTTTCTTACAAGCTAGTCTTCATGCCATTTTCCATTAAGATAGGGCCTATTCCAAAACCCTACTTAGATGATTCATAAAGAAATAAGACACGTTTTAACTTAATAAACTCCAATATTTATCATAGCACAGTCATCCAAATGTGCCCATGCCATCTCCTTAATATTGGCAAGTAACAGAGACTCTATGCTGCATTGATATGGAGAGAGCCACCCCAAGGACTGGTTTCCCTTGTAATAAAAACTCACTTACCAACTTCATGATGCTAAGAAGACAGTGTTCCCTATTTTATTGATTGGTTTATTTATTTTAGAGACAGTCTCACTATGCAACCCTGCTAGGTCTAGAACTTGCTATGTAGCCCAGGTTAGCCTCAAACTCACACAGATCTACTTCCATCTGTCTCCTAAGTTTCAAATATGCCTTGATTGTTTATAAGGATGTGCTATCTATAAAAGACAAGCTTCCTGCTTAGGATTTCCAACCCCAATTAACAAAGTAACTGCTTTGCCAACTCATGATGCCTTTCCATCACTATACTTACTTTAAAAATATTTTGTATCTTCACATACTAAAACTAAGGGTGGACTAGAATGGGTGCATTGGTGGTGATGCCTTTAACCCTAGCAGAGACAGGTTCCAGGACAGCTAGAGCTACACTGAGACTGATCACCTCCAATTTTTTAAATTAATTAATTAAATTTAATTAAGGGTGGGCCTAATCATATAAGACTCAACAAAACTTCATTTTTTACATTTTCAAGATAGATAAAGATAATCCTAAATTATAAACTTTTAATTAGTTTAATCTGGGAAATATGAAAAGCATCAAGAGAAGTTGTTACATTTTAGCAATTGACTAATCAATTATAATAATAAACTCTAAAAATTCAAAAACCATGAAAAATATCCAAATTGCTAAAGCGTTTGGCTCCTTTCTCATGTACTGAGTATATACAGCTGAGAAGTAACTTTGAGGATGCCTTATGTTCAACAAGAAGGTACAGAAAGAGTAAGCGGCCACTCACTGTCCTCGAGCTCTCTGCTGCAGCCTTTCTTAGTTGCTGGATTTCTTCATCCTTATGCTTGCTGCTGGAGAGCAGAGCCTTCATCTGTGTCTCTACAGCTGTGACCAGCTGGTCTCGCTCTTCTCTCCACTTCTGAAGCTCACTATTTTTCTCTGCCAGCTGTGCTGTCAGTGTTTCCTAATCAACAAACACAAAAGATACTGAAGCGTACTGACATAGGTATGAAAATGCCATAATGAAACCCATTACCTTGTTTCCCAACCTAAAACACTAACTGAAAAATTAAACATAAATCTTTATAATCTAAGAATGTATGAAGAAATTTTAAAATATAACACATGAATAAAATATATATTACTCATTCATGTGTGAATGAAATACTTATAAAATACAAAACACTATTTTATCTTTTATATATGCCAGGAGCAGTGGCCCACACCTTTAATCCTAACATAGGGTAGTCATAGACAAGTAGATCTCTGGGTTCCAGGCTAGCCTGGTCTACATAATGAGTTCTAGGCTTGCCAAAGCTAATTAATGAGAGCCTGACTCAAAATAAATAAATTTCTATAAATTATATTTGTCCTTATACCACCTACAAAAAAAATCAATTACTGGTAATTTCTTTCAATAAATAATTATAATTTATAGCACCTTATATTATTTCCAATATTTGAATAAAAAATAAAACTACAGTAAAACAAATGACACATCTCATAGAAACTAAAAAATAGGAAAATGAAATAAGGAGCTGAAGAGACAGCTCAGCAGGTAAGAACACTGGCTGCTTTTCTAGAGGACCTGGGTTCAATTCCCAGCACTCACACAGCAGCTCATGACCATCTGTTACTCTAGTTCCAGAGAATCCAACATACTCTCTGGCCTCTGAAAGTACCAGGCACGCACACACTACACAGTCATACACATAGAATACACAAATCCATAAAAGAACTGTAACAAAAAAATTGAATTAAAAAAAAATGAACATAAAAAACAATTCATTTGTACCGGGTTCAAACAAGTGTGAAGTACTGTGTCAGATTAAAGAAAGCACATAGAAAACCTACATGTGGAAACTGTTAGCATCTCTGGGGAATAACCTGGAAAGAGTTGGTGCAGCTATCATTAAAAGGTAAGTCAACACTGAAAGTTTCTAGTTTCAATTGTAGAGGAAAGTAGGAATCTTTGCAGAACAAAAAGACAAAGTCCAGAGCCCACTACAAGGTCTTTCCTTCTATCGACAGGAAATACAGGCAGAGGGCCAGAGCCACAGCTTAAAATAACCTCAGAAAACTCTGCACTGTACTTTCTGTAACAGGCACTGAGAGAGAAAAGGGAGCCAAAAGTCCTGTCAAGTACACTGATGGCAGCAGCAGAGGAAGGAAGCAGTAGTCTTGCTTTCCTCTTGACACACCACCAGAACAATAACAAACAAAACAAAACAACAAAAACAGTTCTAAGAAGACCTGTGTAGTCCAGAGTTTGGCCACCCTAGGGCCTCTATGAACCACACTCTGGGAAACCAGAGCACGAGTTACAAGCTACTCACTGAAACATGCCCTACTGGACACCTTTAGCCAGAAGGAAGAAACTGAATCAGAAACACACAGTACTCAACAAGGCAGAAATGTAGTCTGAGGCATCATCTGCAGTGAAATACAGATGGGGACAGGGCTTCAATCATCAGGGACCACTATCAACCCAAGCTACCAGAGAAAGACTTATCCAGAGGTGCGAGGAGATTAGGAACTTGGCCAGTGTCAGGTCATCAGGAGTCCAACAAAAGATCACCTAAAGTCATCAACAGGATCTGTCACACAGCTTTGGAAAGGCAGCTTAGCAATAAAGCTGTCATCTGCAAGTTGGGGAAAGAACACCCAGAGTTCAAACTGAAATTTCTATCAGGCACGACCATGGCACTTGAAGAAATACAAACTAATACTACTTTGAGATTTTATATTATCCTAGGTCAGAATGGCATGTATAAGGCCCAGCACATACATACATACATACATACATACATACATAAATAAATAAATAAATAAATAAATAAATAAATAAGAGAAATCTCAAACTCAAGGACACACCTTGAGGTCTTAGAAAAACTAAGGCCGAGCCGAGCAATGGTGGCGCACACCTTTAATCCCAGCACTTGGAAGGCAGAGGCAGGCGGATTTCTGAGTTCAAGGCCAGCCTGGTCTACAGAGTGAGTTCCAGGACAGCCAGGGATACACAGAGAAACCCTGTCTCGAAAAACCAAAAAAAAAAAAAAAAAA
>NW_021604674.1:337361-360439 GCF_004785775.1 Grammomys surdaster | reverse complement strand
AGGGGAGGGGAGGGGAGGAGAGGAGAGGAGAGGAGAGGAGAGGAGAGGAGAGGAGAGGAGAGGAGAGGAGAGGAGAGGAGAGGAGAGGAAAAACTAAGGCTGTGAGATGTCTCAGCAGGTCTGGCGAGCCTGATGGCCTGAGTTCAAACTCCAGAATCCACATCATAGAGGTAGAGAGCTGATGCCCTCAAGATGTCCTCTGATGTGCACGCATGAGCTGTAGCATGTGCTTATGTGCATGTATACACACATACGCAAGCGCACACAGATACTAAATAGAATGTAATTAAAAAAATAAGTCAATTGCTAGTTGGAAAGGGGTAGAGGCAGAGAGAAAGGGAAAGAAATGGAGAGGTGAAGAAGGAAGATAGAGAGAGAAAGGGTGCCAACTCCAACCTGAGTAGATAATTACAAACAAAATTTGATATACCCTTAGCTAACTAAGAGGGAAAAACACAAATTTAAGAGAGAAAATTTTAAAATGAAAACGTAGATAATACAATAGACATCAATGAAATAGGATTAAGGTATACCTCAAAAAACTGTATTCTAAATTAGAAAATACATAAGCAGAAACATTTCTAGACACATAGAAAGAGAATATAAACAATTTAAATAAACATAAGAAATATATATAATAAGTAATAAAAGTTAAGCAATAATAAAAAGTTTCCCAACTAAAAAATCCTAGGTGCAGATGAATTCAAACCTGAATTCCACCAGATCCTTACATTAGACCTCACACTAGGGGGCGGCGCTGCGGTTAAGACACTCACTGATCTAACAGAGGCCCCAGATTCCATTTCCAGGACTGTCACAGTGGCTCACTACTGTCTCTAACTGCAGTTACAGGGGATCTGAGGCCCTCTTCCGACTCCACTGCCACCAGAAACAGATGGTATACACACAGACATGCAAGCAAGATAGACCTACACATAAAACAAAAATAAACTATTTTTTGTTATATTTATGTATGTGCTCATGAGTACAAGTACCTGAAGAGTCTGGAAGTCAGAGGCATCTAATCCTCCTGGAACTAGAGTTAGAGGGAAGAAGTTCTGAGATGCCATGTAGATACTGGGACTTGAACTCACGTCCTCTGCAAGAGTACTATGTTCTCTAAATACTAAGCCATCTCTCTAGCCCTCATAAATCTAGAAAAAAAGCAAGAGAGACAGAAAGACAGAGAGACAGACAGGCAGGGCCCATGTATATACCAATCCTCCTTAAATTATCCACAGACCAGAAAGAGGAGAAATGCTGTCAAACTCATTTTACAAAGCCAGTATTACACTTTTACCAAAGCCAAACAAGGATGTGAAAAAAATTATTAAACAATCTCCATAGTGAACAGGGATACATAATTTCTAAGTAAAGTATTTATAAAAAGGTGTCCATTTTTTCCACTCTTATTCACTAAGATTAGATGTCTCAGTGCAATAAACCAAGAAAAACAAGATACAAAAACAGAAAAAGAAGAAGTCAAACTATTCCTACTAGCAAACAATACGATTCTGTATATAAAACTAAATGGCTTTAAGGAAAAATAAAACTAAAAATAAACCTAACCAGGAAAGTGAAAGCCTTCTGCAATGAAAATGTTCAAACACAAAGAAACCAAAGACACTTGAACACAAAAGACCTACATATTCGAGTATCAGCAGAATTAATACTGTCAGAAGCCACGTCACCAAACATAATCTACAGTTTTATCCAGCTTCCTTCAAATTCCAATGACACTCTTCACAAATGGGAAAAAAAGAAAAAGAATCCTAAATTCACATTGAACTACAAAAGACGCCAGATAACCAAAGCAATCCTGAGTAAAAGGAGACATCACAATCTAAGGTCATACTACAAAGCCATGACTAAAACAGTACTGTCCTTGCATAGCAACACATGTGTTTCCACAGGGACTAGAAGAGGACAAAGACAACGCAGACTTAAACTCACATAGCTACCAACACCTTATTTTTGACAAAGATACTAAAACACAATGAATGGACACTCGGCCACTTTAGCACTAGGAAATCTACATAACCAAGTGCAGAATAAAAATACTAAGACTCTATTTCTCTCATCCTGCACAAAAATAAATTCAAAATGAATTAAAAGGCCCGAAGCTCTGAAACACTATAAACTATAACCATAGGCAAAGTCTTTCTCCATTAGCACACGAAATGATCTCAAGAACTGACAAATGGTATTATAAAAAGGTAAAAAGCCTCTATACAATAAAGGAAATAATCAAATGAAGAGAGAACATAAAGAATCTTGGCTAGCTACAAATCGCACAAGATGATTACTATCTAGACACAAAGAACTCAAAATATTAAACACATATGCAAAAAACAAATTAAAAATCAAACGAACCCCATTTGGGCTCCTAAGAACAGTTTACTAATGATCAAAGTACAGCCAGCTAGCAAACATGGAAACTGTTAAGCATCTTTAACAATCAGAGAAATACAATCAGCCATTTTCCAAGTGGTCTAGTGAAGTGAGAAAAGGTAAAAAACAAAAACAAACAAACAAAAAGAATGTCACAATGAAATGGGGGGAGGGCTATCTCACAAAAATAGAGTAATTTTAATAAACCAAAGGGGAAAAGGTGAAATACATCCAAGAGTCACTGCTACCAACCACTTCATTCTGCAGCTTTAGACAACGCTCCCTGTCTTCAGCATATTTTCTCATCTCCCTGTTGCGGAGATTCTCGGCGTCTTTCGCTTGAGTGGTAAGGATCGCTTTTTCTTCTAACCACTTCTTTCTATCAGCTTTATATTTCTCTTCAGATTCCTGGGTGAAGATAATAAAAGTTATTTTCACATGGCAAAGGAGTTAAGTTTTAATAATATCTGCATGTAATCCATCCAGTTCATCTCTTTAAAAACTATCAAACAAGTGGGTTTTTGGTTAAATAATGACAATATGAATTGATTTCAGATTTTAAAAAGAAACATTAACTGTCTTGCTTTCACTTATAAACAGTATTTTCTTCTGAAGTCCCTTCACCAATGAGCTTAAGATGAACTAAACAACTGACATTTCTGTAAGAGTTACAGTGACTCAAATATTCCTAAATGCCATCACATAGTTCCAAACATAAAACACAAAATGATGTATAACTTGTATAATTTATGAAAGGAACATTCAGAACAGATGCTCAGAGAATATAGATTAAGTGATTTCAAACTGAATTCCACAGATCTAAGATTGTTCTCTTGGCAATCTAATTTCAGATACTGAAAACCCAAAGAAAACTCCAAAACCAAAACAGCACTCCATATCAGAATTACTAACTTTGTAATACAGGAGATTACATTATCTTAGAAAAATGCAAATACAGCAAGGCATAACAATCTGAATAGGGTTGATGTACTACCGTTTGTCACAATAAATGGATAATTTGTTCCAGTTGCTTTTGGATTTTCACAATGAAAAGGATATACTCTAAAGTGTATAATTAATCATTACGAAGAAAAAGTAATTTTTCCTGTTATTTTTAGTAACTCAGGGCACACTCCTTTAATCACAGCACTTGGAAGGCAGAGGCAGGTGGATCTCTGTGAGTTCCAGGAATGCCAGAGCTCCACAGAGAGACCCTGTTTCAAAAGGAAAAAAAACTCAGTTTTGCAAAAAGCAAAAAAACTCAGATGCAAAACTAAGCACGGGGCCACACTTCCATAATCCCAGCATTTTGAGGGCAAAGACAGGAGGATCAAAGTCCAAGGTCGTCAATCTCATTCATATATATATATATATATATATATGAATTTTTCATGCTAGCCTCTAGGAATTGTTAAATATCATCAAAAAGTATTTGCCTCCCCACAGACTGTATTCTACATACAGTATATTATTAAACCTGAACAAGAATAAATAAAAAAACAAGACAGCTTTCTTTTCTATAGCATATTTTCATGTTTCATTGTTCAGGTATATAACACTACTCTAAATTGATAATCAAACTTGGAAAAAGTTAACAATGATCAAAGTCTCCCAATGGCTGTCTTCTCCAGAGCTATATTTGCTAAGTAAAGAGTGGAGTAGAAGAATATATTCAAAGATAGAAAAAGCAGTAACTTAAAAATTCTATATACAGTCAGGGAGTGAGCTTAGTAGATAAAAATGCTAGCTTCAAAAGCCTTACAACTCAGAGATGATCCTAGAACTTATACTTTAAAATATAGATGGTGGCATACATCTGCAATCCCAGCACTCCTACGACAAAATGGGAGGCAGAGATAGAATTGCCCTGAACTTCTGAACCAGCTGGCCTGGAAGATGCTGCTTAGCAGCATAAACAAGAGATTCTGTCAACAACTCCTGACAAATGTCTTCTGAGCTCCACATGCTGTGGCATGTGAACACACACACACACACACACACACACACACACCAATTACACATAAAGTTGAGGACATAATCAATGTGATTTCATTAGCTGATCATAAGTTATGTCCCCAAGATACTTTTCAAAATGCACTGAAAGTTTTTTCTCTATATTACTAATCTCCATATATTATTGTACCCACAAAACTAGTTATAAAATAAAAAATGCTGAATTCCCTTACCAGAAAGACAATGGACCAAAAGAAATATAGAAAGCTGCTAGGAGGGAGAGGGAGGAAGGTGATACCTGCAGCTCGTCCTGAAGCTTACTGAACTTCTTATTAAGCATGTCTATGTCATCCACGGGTTCTGTAGTTAACCTTTGGTTACTTCTAGCTTCCAGATCGTTGAACTTTTCTTTCCATTTATCCAATTCTGATTTAAAGTACAGACAAATGTTATGATATGTAGCAATGTGACTGACCAAAAAGAAAAAGAAAACTCAGCGGCGCACAAAATACAGACCAAGATGAGACTAAATTATTCCAACAGCTGAACTTTAAGCAGTCTCACAAAATTCTGTAAGACTACTTTGTTTGTATGTATGTATGTATGTCTGTATGTGCATTGTACGTATATATGTATGTGCATCAGATATATGTGCATCACATGTATGTATGACTACATCACATATGTATATCACACATATATGTATGTCTGTGTGTATCACATATGAGCCTGGTATACAGGAAGTCAGAAGAAAGTATCAGATCCCTGAACCTGGAGTTACTGATGGTGGTAAGCTGCTATGTGAGTATTGGGAACCAAATCCAGATCCACTTTAAGGGCAAAAATGTTCTTAATCTGAGCCGTCTCTCTAGCTGCTGCTACCAAATCCCCAGTGAACAGAAACTAAAAGGGATCTCTCATGTATCTAAAGATTATTTTTCCAAGTACAAAGTATGAATTTATTTCAATCTGAAATAACATATAACAATTCTTGTGGTTCTCAAAAGAATAAAAATTAAAAAAAATTGGTCTATGAAAATGGCTAGGAAAGTATGAAAAACCTCGGCACCAGTACAATTCAAGGACCTACAGAGTACTCTCATGCTGACAGAACACTAATGTACAATCACAAACATGCCACAGTCCTCATCAGCCATGTTTCCCGGATGTATGTAATGAGGCTAACTCAGCAAGTGTACCAAATTATATGTAAAGGGTCATAAAATAAGGACACACATTCCTCCCCTTTAGTATCAGACTATAACTTAGTTATTAGTGTTACAGTTTCTTACACGATAGAAAAACAGATGATGTTGATAGAAATGGAATCAATATGTACTGAGATAAACAAGTTAATGTAAAAGCTTGCAAGTACAAAACTCAATCAAAGCTTGCTTTATCTTTACAAATTTTTTTTTCATTTCTTTGTGGATGAGTGTTTTGCCTGCATCTTTGTTTGTGTTCCATGCACATGCCTGGGGTCCACTGAGATCAAAAGAGGTACTGGATCTCTGCAACTGAAGTTACAGATCGTTGGTTGAAAGCCACCATGTGAGTGCTAGGACCTGGACCTAGATCCCTTGACAGAGCTACATGTGCTCTTAATCACTAAGTCTTCTCTTCAGCCCCACCATGTCATGTTCTTTATTTCTTCATGATATACAATTTTACTCAGAAAAAATTAATTTTCATCACAGTGGGAAAGGCAAGTGTGAAAGCATTAGAAAGTTATGAATTATTATAAACTACACTACTTTAGAGAAGGAAGAAATCAGGAAAACGAAGCTTTGAGATGCAGTTGCTCTGTACCTGCGGCTAGCCAGTCGGCTTCCTCTGACTTCACCTCAAGCACCCGATCCTGCTCTGCCTGCGTTTGCTCCTGCTCCACTAGTGTCAGTCGCATACCTTCAATCAGCTTCTCCTTATCACCAAGATCTGAAGGTTTGAGAAAAACATCACAACATCTCAAACAACTCAAAACAGTTTGAAAAAATTCTGAAAATGTGTACACTGAAAATAAAACAGAAATAATCACTGAAACTTAAGACTTAAACACAAAGGTATATCCATCACTAATGAAATTTTGTTAATTTTGTTAAATAGCAATCTTCCCAATTAGAACAACAGACTTAACACAATCACTACTAAAATTACATGTTTTTATGTAGTAGTGGGCAGACTGATCCTAAAATCCATGTGGCCACGCCCAGTACCTAACAGAGCCAAAACAACTGCAGATGAGACACATAAGCAAAAGGACTCGCACCTTAATCTCAAAATGCATCCCATCGCTTCTGCAGCTTCTATACTAGTGAGATGACACCATGAGGACAAGTACAACAAAAATCAGAAGTCGGAGACTAGAAATAAATTTATCACACTCATAGTTTATATTTTCCAACAAAGGTACAAAGATAATGAGGTAAAGAATAGGAAGGCACCCTTAACCTCTCACCTCCCCCCAAGGACAGAAGGGACAGGAAGGTCTTGTGCAGGACACCATAAGACCTTTACAAAACCAAGTCAAATCAAATCCCAGCAGGAAGAGTGAAATTGAGCAGAAAGTCCACTCCTAGTTGAGAAGCTATTGGCAACTGTTGTCTGCTGGGAAAAGAAAGGTCAGTTTTCTCTGAGGATAGCACCTGCTGAGTCAGCCTTGCTCCAGTGGAAGCCCACACATCCAAACATACAGAGGAGAAGGAAGGGGGGGGGGAGCAGGGAAAGAGGGACAAGGACAGGGAGAGGGAGACAGGGAGAGGAAACACAAAGTTGGGAGGGAGTGGAAAGGTAGGATGGATCTAAGAATTGAAAGAAAAGTGAATATTATCAAAATACATGGTATGAGATTCTCAAAGAATATAAAAATGTTTTTAAAAAGTACTGCCCATTACCAAAGAATCAATATTACACTGAATGAGTATTAATGTTTTTCTAATAATCATAATTTTAGGTTTAAAAGTTATTCAGCAGAATTAATCATTTCAACATTTTCAAAGAAAAATGTTAACTGTTATTGTAACTATTTAACAGTCAATTTAATTCTAGAACAAGAACTTGGTTCTGACCTTTGCACACTTTCTCATACTGTTGTACAGCTTCTTCCATTTTCTGATTACTTAATTGCTCCTAAAAAATGAAGGAATACAATTAAAGGCACATAGAAATCAATACTTAACAGTGGCTAATAGTATGTGTCGGGACATGGTACAGGACAGAGCTGGATGAGAATTCTGAGTGCTTGTGAGAACACTCCAAAAAAAAAAAAAAAAAGACAAGAATCTTAAGACTTCAGTTCCTTCAAAACACGGAATTGTTTCTGGAAGGTGGTTTTGTGCTACTCTAAGGTGTAGTGCATAGGAGTGACTTTACTTCAGGTTATTCATTATGACTTGCTATTGTTATTCAATGAAATGTTAAAATATCATATATATATATATATATATATATATGTAAAAAGATGCTCTTGCCATGTGGCTTGTCTTTGTATACACCTTGTGACTGCATATAGCTTGACCTCATGACAACTTTATCCATGTGACCTTTCTTAACACTGAGAATATAAACTGTCGGAGGTTCTGAATAAAGTAGGCTATTGCATGAGACTTTAGTCTCATTCATGGGGTCCATTCTCCCAGATCCCACAGTCTTTAGAATAGTGAATAAATAGGTCTTAATAGGACCTAGGTGTGGTGCACACATGTTTAATCTTCGTGAGTTCAAGGACAGCCAGCTAAGGCTATAATGAGACACAGTGAGACCCTGTCTGTTTTGGAAAAAAAAATCAGAAAAAGGGGCTAGTAAAATGGGCCAAGTAAGTACAGCTTGGCCAAGCCTGGCAAGCCTGAATTCTGTTCCTGGAACACAGAATGGAAGAAAAAAGTCACAGGTTGTCTGTCCTCTGACCTCTACACATGAATTGGGGTATACATGTACCAAGACATGTGTGGACACACTTTTACTAATATAAACACATGCACACATAAACGCAAATGGTTTTGACTAAAAATATAGATAACAATCAAAAAGATTATACTTTTAATATCAGTTCTGTCATTACACCTACTCAGAAATGTCTTCCCCCGTACCATAAAATGTAAAATCAAGGGAAATGGAAGTATAATGTATATTCAGGATTTTTTTAAATCCCCATTATGAAATATAAATTATAGAAAACATAAGAACCCTCTATCAAAAAAGCTGTTATAAAGTTTGAGAAAGAATCAAGAGTCTTAAAAGGAAAGTTCAATAGGCACGGCAAGGCCTACAATTCTAGTTAGAACATGTCTGATCACCAAGACTACTCGCTCCCTTCTCTTCTCATCACAAGCTGTAGACCAGTGGGTCTCAACCTTCTTAATGCTGGGATTCTTTAATACAGTCCCTCATGTTATAGTGCCTCCTACCATAAAGTTATTTTTGTTGCTACTTCACAACTGTAATTTTGCGACTGTTGTGAATCACAAAGTAAATAGTTGTGTGTTCTGATGATGTTAGGGGACCACTCTGAAATAGTTGTTCAATCCTAAGCGGTTTGACCCACAGGTCCTACAATCTGTTTTAGGATGGATCATTACAGATCAATCTAGACTATAATAACACTCTATCTGGATTTAAAGAAACAAACAAACAAACAATCATAAGGTAGTAGTGGCTAGTGCCTGACTATAATCCTGACACCTGAGAAAAGATGGCAGAAGAATTTGCCATGAGGTCAACGCCATTGTAGACTACAAAGTAACACCCTATCACAAAGCAACAAAACAAAATCTAATACAGTAGATAAATAAATAATGTACTTTATTGGGCAATAGAATATTACAGTAGAATGGAAGGCAAGTATCATTAACAACATAATCACTACCTTAAGTTGCTGAATGGTTCGTTGTTTCATATCTAATTCCTGAGAATACTGGTTTTTCTTTTTTTCCAGTTCATTAATTTTAATCCTCAATAATTTCTCTTCATCACGCATTACAGATACCTACAAAGCATAATTTATAACGCAAATTGAACATTTTGAGCTTTTTACTATTGTTTAAATTATATGGCCATGTCTTCGGGAAACATGCCCTTTAATCTCATCAGAAAAGAACTAATACTGTCAAAGGTAATACACTACTAAGTGGCAGAAGTTTAACTTTTTTTCTATTTCTGGTCTAAGAATGCTTTCCCTAACACATTGGTATTCCTTTCTCCATCGTTACAGCCCCTTTGCCCCAGCAAGAGGTCTCCTGTAACACATGGCCAGTCATATGGTCAACCTCCTTGTTAGTTAAACTCAAGCACTATTACTTCGGTAGTTCCCCTCGTCTTTACATGGTAGCTGCCAAGATGTACAGCTTGCCTGCTGAGGGAAAAGAAGAAAAGGGAAGGGGAGGAAAGGTCTGAGGAGAGGAGGGCTGGGTTCTGAAGATGCTTTCAGATATTTTTTCTTTGATTTTTGAGACAGGGTTTCTCTGTGTACCCCTAGCTGTCCTGGAACTTGCTCTGTAGACCAGACTAGCCTTGAACTTGATCGACCTGCCTCCAGGGTACAGGGATTAAAGTTGTGCATCACCACACCCAGAAAGATGTTTTCATCAGAAGGTACAGGAGTTTGGGGTGGGGGGAGATACTGAAGAAAGGAAAACTAAAGGGCAAGAAAATAATTGGTCACATGCATTACCTCCAAGGAAAATGACTTGAAGAAATGGAATGGATTTTTTCCCCTCCCTGAAGATTTCTTTGTATGTTTCACACTTTGGAATTGGGTAATTAAATTACCTTTTTTGAAATTATGTTAGTCTATCGCCATACCACCCTGAAGGTGGCAAACATCTAAACTACAATCAAGATGTTGTAAGTCACTCTGCCTATCCTAAATATTAACCTCAAACACAACTTTGTTTTTTAGAGAAACATGAATTTTATACTATTTAAAGAAAGACTCTAGAACTATATGTAAAGCATACAGTATGAATTTTATTCTTTTTAAAAAAATTCTAGTCCTATAAAGCATATGCATTCTGTACATACACACCTTTGGCAGGCGTGTTAACTTTATTTTATTTAAGTTAGCTACATTTTCCTTTTGTAAAACATTAGCACTCATCATTTTAGAGAAAAATTCAAGCTCACAGGTATTCTGTTTAATCCTAAAATCTACTCTAAACCTGGAAACCTAAAGAACATCTGTAGCATAACAGGTGGCCCACACAGCTTTTCATATAACTCACCTCCCTCTGGACCTGCTCGATCTGCTTTTTGGCATCAGTGAACTTCTCTTTCAGCTCAGCACAATCTTCTTCCTTCCTCTGAAGGTCTGCTTTGATATGCTGAGTAAGAACAGAGTTTGCAGCAAGCTCCTCTTTCAATCTAAAAAGAAAAAAGGAATCACAAACTGCTTGTCTATTGTGAGCCACCATTGGCTGCTTAGGATTACTGTCCAAAATGGCAACATGTGTCACAGAACTACATCTTTTTACAACATAAAACATGGAAACTAGCAATGAGTGTTTCAGAGGGTGTCATGGGGAGTCAGAGGAGTTGTATGTAAAATTTTTTGCATACAACTGTTGTTTCTAAAGGTTTATATGAAGAAAGTTCAAGTGTTTCTCTCATTATATATGCTGTATTCTACCAAATTAACTGATGTCCATCTAATTGTACAAAAGTTATGTAGAAAAATGAAAGCTTTGAACCAGTGAGCTTACTTAGTGAACAGAGGAGCTTGCTGCCAAACCTCACATCCTGAGTCCAATTCCTGGAGCCCACGTTACAGGAAATGGACAGACTCCCACAGGTTGCTCTTTGAACCCCACACACATGCATGCACAAACACACAACATAAAAAGTTTAATTTAAGTAAGACTCAGCTCACTTTTCTGTCTCTCGTCTGCTAATTTTGTTTTCTTCTTCCTTTGACTGAAGTAACTGTTTTGCATCATGCAAATTATTCACCAACTGTGTGATTTCTTCTCTGAACTTGACTTCCTTAGCATTTAAATCTTTGGTGCTTTGGATGTGATTCTGGTGCTTTGCTTCAAATTCCTTTAGACTTGCTTCCAGCTTTAAGATGGCAGATTCCTTCTCTAAAATGCTTTGCTCTAGCTCAACTAAGCGCTTACCCTCATCTTTCTGGGTCTCTACTATCTCTTCAAGGTCCTTTATTTTTGCCTTATAGCAGGTAACATCCCGGGAAAGCTCCGAGAGAACCTGCTCTCTTTCTGCTACAAGTTGCACTTGGACATTCAGACTGACACTTTTTTCTTGCAGTTCTTCTCTGAGCTGCTGGATAAGACTTTCTTTCTCCTTCAGCTGCTGATCTCTGTTCTTACCCTCACTCTCCTGTGCTCGGAGTTCACTGTTCTCGTCCCTGTAGCCTTTTGCTTCCACCTGTAATTTTTCAATTTGTTCTTCTAGTCCCTGAATCTGATGAGACTTTTTGGAGGAAGCCTTCACAATCTCTTTACATTCTTGCCAGATGGCTTCAATACTGGAGTGGAAGGAACTTTCCCTGCTGAGCTCCTCAGTTGGATAGTCTTTAAGCCATGAGCTTGCTAAGTCACTACCTGGAAGCTGCTGTGATGTGTTCGGCACATTATCCCCTTTGGCACCAACTGACAGGTCCTGGAGAC
The DNA here is from genome assembly GCF_004785775.1 of Grammomys surdaster. NCBI lineage: Eukaryota > Metazoa > Chordata > Mammalia > Rodentia > Muridae > Grammomys > Grammomys surdaster. The sequence goes on along the minus strand of NW_021604674.1, from coordinate 348,479 downwards.
TGAGCAAGTCTATTTTTGACATATGAGAAGGTGAATCAAAGGACCGCAGCTCATCTATTTTCGCTTGCATTCGCTTGATCTGCGAAACATTGCTCTTGATTCTTCTTGCGGCAGTTTCCATCTCCTGTGACAACTTCAGGATCCTGTCCCCCTGCTCCCGGTTCACAGCTTTCTGTGCATGTAGCTCACCAACTGCAGTGTCGTAACTGGCCTGGATTTGCTCTACCTCTGCCCTCAGCGACGAGTTCTTTTCTTCAAAGGAACAAAGTTGCTGCTGCAAACTCACAACCTGTTTGTTTAATTCTGCTTTTTCCTCCTTTTCATTTCTGAGTTCATTCTCACCAATAATTAAAAGTCTTTTTAGCTCTTCGTTCTTTTCCTGTAAAACTCTATTGCCTTCCGCATCTTCTGAAACAGACTGCTGCATTTCTTCCCTTTTGTTCTGACCTTCGGTGATGGGTGGACTAACGAGTATAAGCCCTGTAACAGAACATTGGTACTGTTATCAATCTAGCAAAAAAAACCAACAACAAAGTAAAATGCATATAGACAACATTTACATACCAGAAACATCACACATCTGATGAAAAGCTAATATAACTTTAAAAAGAAAAAGAAAACATGCACAATTTTTATATAGAAAGTATAGCTCTGGGTCAGAGTTGACAAAAAAAGGTCTTAAAAAAGTGATGGCTGCTACTTCTAATCTGATCATTTCCAATATTTATTATTTAGCTTTATTTCCAGACCTTTATCTAACGTTATGAAAAAGGGAATTACAGTGAAATTCTAGCAACCAACTACATCCTGAAGAACAGTTTCAAAGTAAAGTCACTATGTTAGTGATGTACAGACTGAAAGTCTTATTAAATTTTTTATAGATAAATATAAAGAGAGAGTTGACATTCTCAGAAGTTATACAGTATCAAAGGTAGGTCATGCAGCCCCACCTTTCACTAACTAAACTGCTAAATCCTAATTTTTTCCTCAGATGGAGAAAGTAACTAGTGCTAGTGGTACTGTACTGTAGGTATAAAGATCAAGGTAAGCACAGTGCTTTAGAGATAAGAAAGCTGTTAAGAGAATCAATGCAGAAGGGCTCAACTAAACTAAGCATGAATGCAAGGCATGTTAGTAGGCTTAATGTCTACATTTCTAGGATAGAGACTGCTCTGCTGGCAGGCTCAAATGAGCGACTCAGTTGGTGAAGTGTTACTGTGTAAGCAGGAAAGCCCAAAATTGATCCCCAGAACCTACAGGAAAAAAGCTGGGTGTGATAGCACACATCTGAAATCCCAGCTCTGGGAATGCTTAGAAAAGTGGATGTCTGGGCTCGCTGACTTATGAGTCTTCAATGAGCCTTCTTTCCTTAACTTGTTCTGCTCAGCATCTGTCAGAACAATAAGTAATTAAGACCAAGATCTATCTATTTCATTTACTATGGATTAACTTAAAAGCTCACTAGATATAGTTTTAATTACTTAAAGAACTTTAAATTTGTAATATCCTGGGCTGGGCAGATAGGTCAGTGATAAGAGCACTTCTTTGAGAAGTTGTGTAGTTGTAATAGTGGATCACAACCATCTGTAACTGCAGCTTGAGGGGATCTATTGCCTTCTTCTGACCACTGAGGGAACCAGGCACACACATGGTACACATAAATACATGCAGGAATACCCACAGATATAAAAGTAAATACATTTACTTTTTAAAACATAATTTATATTGTCTTTTTAACCTAAAAGAGAAGGTAAAACTTTTGGCATTACCTCATTTGGCATTGGTACCTCCGCTCCATATCTCTTTTTATTTAGTTTTTATTGTTCTGTTGACAGTTTGATATGTAGCCCAGGAAGGCCCCAAACCTGGACATATTCAGGCTTGAGCATAAGGTCACAGGCACACACAATATCCAGGTGCTAACCCTTCTTAATTGCTGCTGAGTGGATTTTCAAAGTTTTCCTATATTTGCAATTGATACTTTGTTAATGATTTTTAAGTTTACTTAAAAGAGGCTAGCAACTCTACAATCTTAAGGATTTACCCGTTTTCTTTTAACAAATTTGATTATTTGTAAGTACTTCAAAAAAGTTTTCAATTTACAGTAGTATTTTTTCAAGAGACTTTCTTCTAGCATTTTAAGTACAGCTCAAGTGCAGGTTTCTTAGTAATATTTGGCCCAAAGTCTGTCAATTATCCCCTATTTGTCCAAATGCATAAAGAGCGGAAAAAAGAATGAGAACGGATTTTGGCAAAACCACAACCTTTTTATGGAAGTGACTTCTATCTATGAAGAACACAGAATAAAATATGAGGCAGAGTGATAAAAGCTCAGCTTAAAACCTTGCTGATGAAATAAACATAGGACAATTCTACACACATATATGCCCTGACAGCTTAGAAGATGCTAACATAAACACGCATGGTGGTTAGGCTTGTCTAAAGCCTATTCTTGGTCAGGTCATTTCCTGCTTATTATGAAGCACCCCTGCAGGTAGCTGAAGAGTCAGTACCTTTCTTTGCTGGTGGCTCACCAAGCTGAAGTCCATCTTCATTTAATCTTTTCCTTTCTGAATGTGTCTGGGTTCTACTGTTCTTGGGCATTTCAATTACTTCATTACAAGCTGACTTATTGCTGATTAAAGATGTATCAACCTAAAACAAAACAATTCAATGTATTCTCATGTAAAAACCTATGAACACAGGAACTACCCACATTACCTCTCATCAGTCTGTTCTCAAATTCTGAAATACTTTGCACGCTGTTTACATCTCACCCTAAAGTAACTGGTGCCTCTGGCAGAAGAAACCATTTACAGAGATATCACCAAAGTCACCCTGAAAACATACCGTGCTTCAGCTGGAATGAGAAAGCTTATGCTGCCAACTACTCAGGAGAATGACGTGGGAAGACAGCTCCAGCATACAAGCTCAAGACCAGCTGATCAACACACTGATAGCCTGTCTTTAAAAACGCCTAAGCTAAAACTAAAATAAAGAATAAAGTGTGCTCTGAAATAAAACACAACAAAAGTATCTCATACATACATTTTTATTAATCTAGTTCCAATAACCTATCATAGTAACTGGTAGCCAGTAGATGGTGTTTTGCCTGAAAGAAACCACTTTTGGTTTCTCATGCTGATGTCCTTACCTTATTAAAAGGAGTTATTTCCCTCAGAACAGATTCATAAGTCAGAAAAATAGAGTAATATATTAACTATTTAAAGAATAGACATCTCTGTAATACAGAGAGCTAACTCTGAATAATTATCAAAATATTAAGGTCCACACAGCCTGGAGTGTGCCTCAGTGGCAGGGTGTTTGCCATAATGATGTATGAGGTTCTGGGTTGTAGACTTAAAATATAATAATGTGTCATGTTCAGATAATTTAGAGAATAATGATTGGTACTGAATATACCTGTCAAAATACAAAGAGGTCTGATCAGTAACCATGAGATATCTCTCTTGCATGTTATAATCACTAAAAACATATATGTATGGGTGTTTCGACTCCATGTACTTTTGTGTACCACATGACTGACTGGTGCTAGCAAAGGTCAGCAGAAGGTATCAGATCTCCTGGAAGTTCAGTTATAGATGGTTGCGTGCTGGCTGCCATGTGGGTCCTGGGCAGCAAGCTAGGGCCTTCTGCAAGAACACGTAATCTTTACCACTGACCCAACCCTCCAGCCCCCTAGAAAAGCATTTTAAGGAAAGCAGGCACACTTGGCTAATAGTTTACTTTACATGTTATGGTATTATTCTCCTTTACATTCCTATAATAGAAAATAATTTTAGCTGGGCAGTGATGGAGCATGCCTTTAATCCCAGCACTTGGGAGGCAGAGGCAGGCGGATTTCTGAGTTCGAGGTCAGCCTGGTCTACAGAGTGAGTTCCAGGACAGCCAGGGATACACAGAGAAACCCTGTCTCGAAAAACCAAAAAAAAAAAAAAAAAAAAAAACCCAAAAAACAGAAAAGCATTTTAAAATGTTCTAACAAAAAAAAAAAATCTATAAAAATGATTCAGGCTAGCAAGATAGCAAGATAGCTAAGCAAACTCTTGTCACCAAGCCTGACAACCTGAGTTAAATCTCTGAGGCCCGTGGTAGAGGAGCAGAACTGACACCTCCTGCAGCTGTCCTCTGACCTCTGCATTTATATCTTGCAGACAACATGCCCATGCCATGTTAAGAATTAAAGGACAAATGTATAATCCTCACTTAAACCATCTGAATAGGAAATTAGTATTTATGAGATGCTAAAACTCATGAGAGACTCTCAAGGTCATAGTATATAACTTTCTAAAGAAAACATCCTTGTAATAAACACGAAAAACAGCAGCAATTTTATTCTATTTAATTTCATGTTTTGGACCCATGACTCAGTACCAACCATCATTATCTAAATGTATCCAGATTTCTATATCCTCAGAATAACTTCCAACTAGCCCAGGTGTGCTGGCTAGTTTTTAATGTCAACTTAATAGATGCTAGAATCATTTTGGAAGAGAAAGTTCAACTGAGATAATGTTCCCACAGATTGTCCTCTGGGCAAATCTGTGACACATTTCCTTGATTAACGATTGATGTATTAGGGCCTATCTCAAAGCAGCTGTTGAAACCACCCCTTGGCAAGTGGAACTGGGTTGTATAAGAAATCAGGCTGAGGAAGCAAGCCAATAAGCAACGGTCCTCCATGGACTCTGCATCAATTCCTGCCTCCAGATTCCTGTCTTGAGTTCCTGCCCTCATTTCCTTTGGTAATAGACTATAATGTGAAAATGAAAGTTGAAATAAATTCTTTCCTCCCCGAGTTGCTGTTGGTCATGGTGTTTTATCACACCAACAGAAACCCTAAGACAGCCAGTGTTTATGTATTATTAGTCTCCTTCTCACATACAGAATACTGTCAGCATACTTAAGGTACCATGTTTTAAAGCGGTTGAAGGCCCTCTTTTACATTTTTCAACAGTTTAGATCTGTGCAACTAAATAAACTTAACTCAGTGACAGGATAAAGTGATTCCCCTTTCTTATATAAATTACTTTTGGACGCATATGCAATTTTAAAATATCCCAGTCTGAACTAAAATATAAACTCACTATCTAATTAAAAAGACAGTTTATAAAGTTAAAGTCTTAAAATACCTTAAAATGTATTCATACATTAGACTCTAAAATGTATTGACAGTGCCACTCCTTTAATTCTACCTCACAATTCTTAAATGCTCAAGTCTAAAACCTTTATGTTTTCAGAGGCAGCAACTCACTATGGAGTTTGGTTGCCCTGGAACTCACTACGTAGATGAGGCTGGCCTTGAACTCAAGAGACCAGCCTTCCTTGCCTTGTCAGTGCTGGAACTAAAGGATGTACACCAAAGACCGGCTTATAGAACTATTTCCTTTTAAAAGAAAATGACAATGATTGGAAAATATATTTGGAGAAAACTAGAATGTAAACATGATGCAGCATTAGAATAGTTTCAATTTTTAAACAAAAATAACCAATAGCAATACATCATCTAGTATGATCTTATATTTTTATTATTGCTACTTTTACAGACAGGGTCACAGATAGCCTAGGCTAACTTAAAATTATTAATTCTCCCTCCTTCATCACCCAAGTACTGGAATTATATGCATGTACCACCATATCTCACACAATATTACATTTGCTTTAAACAAAATGTTAGTGGGGCATGAGGGGTCATGTTTTTAATTCTAGCGTGAGAGAGGCTAAGCCAAGAGGGCTGCTATAAATGTGAGTCAACCGAGGCCACCACTGTGAGGTTCCCGACTTCAAAAACTAGATAGGTAGGAAGATAAAATCTTAGAGAGGGGGGTGTGTGTGTGGGCGTGTGTGTGTGTGTGTGTGTGTGTACATACATAAAGGAAAGAGAACCACTACAGTAGATGACTAAAGAAGAAACCATAACACCCAAACCAGTCTTCCTGGGTTTAAATCTTTGCCCTTCGACTTTCAACTATGTCATCCTACAGAAGTCATTTAGCTTTAGGGAAAAAAAAAAAAAAAATGGCACAACGGCACAAGCCTCTATTTCAGGACTTGGAAGGTGAAGGAAAGAAGACATAATGTCCAAGTCCTGGGCTACATGGCCAATTGGAGGGAATTTTGAGCTATAGAAGACCAAATCTCAAAAGAATAAGCAATAAATATAACTGTCTCACAAAACTGTCGATATTTAAATGAGTTAACATAAAGAAACAGCTAAGAGTGCCTGGGAAAGTGTATGTACATATACACATGTATATGTATATACATATGTACATGCATATGTATATACATATATATGCACACATATATACATATATGTACACACACACACACACACACACACACTTCCTTTTTCCTCTTTAATTAGAAGAAACATTACAGGAGGGCTTTATTTTCAATTTTAGATCATTTAATATCATTTTAAACTAGTACTTTCAGTACTAGAAAAATAAAGAATTGTGTAAACTCATTATAATGTCTAAAAAGTACAGTTTTGACTATTTCTTCAAATATAGGTCACATCTGGTCATATCTTTCTTAACCTATTTTGCTATTTAACAGCATAACTAAGTTGGCACGCTCTAAGAGTTAAACTCACTCTAGGCCCACACATACCTACAATCTCGTTTTTGGACCTGTAAGTATCAAATCCACCTAGACCCAGCATTGTAACTATCTGACCTAAAGTTAACAAGCTCTGCCCACCTAGCACAAACAGCCTCCGGTCAGACTGTACAGTGCTCAGTCCACTCCACATTAGAAAACACCAGGCAATTTGATAAACACTAGTCAGTGCGTCAAATCAACATAACACACAACTAAAAGAATATAACCTAGTATGTAGTGACATAATTAATTCCATTATCCAATAAGACCAAAGACACAATCCCATTTTTGGAACATTCTAAAGAATGAAAGTTCTACATGTGCAAAATCAGAAGATTTGAAGAGATTTTCTATAGACCATCACTGAAAAGTAGTATACAGGTGAAGACAGTGCTGAGCTGCTTTTATACATTCACTTTTATTTGCAATTGTGTATGTGTGTGTCAGTGAGAAAGAGGTGTGTGTGTGTGTGTGTGTGTGTGTGTGTGAGAGAGAGAGAGAGAGAGAGAGAGAGAGAGAGAGAATATGAATGAGAGAGAATGTAAGCACGTGTACAGAATTGCAGTGCCCTCTAAGGCCAAATGCTTTGAGTCACCCTGGAACTTGCGTCCTGTGTGCAATCTGTGAACCATCTAATAGAGGTGCTAGCAATTGAATGTGGCTCATCCTGAACTACTGGACCCATCTCTTCAGTCCCAACCTCTGCATTCTGTACAACACCTTCATTTATAGCGCTTTTCAAAAATATTTTAAAATAAGTATGCAGATATAACTCATTCCACTTTATTTATTCATCATATTCTTATCAAGACAAAGTAAAATTTAAATTACCTTACTAGATGTCTTGAGTGCCTGAACCAAAGAGTCTGTAAAGATAAAGAATATTAATAAGAAAAATCTAAGCATTTAAAAACAAAAAGAGCCCTGAATGAAACAGCTATTAAATCACATTAAATTCAGAAAAAGAATTTTCTCAGTGCTAATATTAAACTATAAGGTGATGTTCAGAAAAAGTCACTTTCAAAATTTGGAGCAAACTGACAAGCACATGCTAAAAAGTAGAAGCATGGTGACACAGAACAGATAGGTAGCGCCTGACTGGTCCACTTCACGAGGTACCACTGACTTACTATCTTCTACCTTTCTTCTTTCACCCAGTAAAGGGTGGGTGGAGCACCTCAGCTCCCTTAAAACCCAAATGCCACTACACCTGTGTGCGTGCATGTGTGTGCATGCGTCCGTGTGTGACTTTCCTCCTTAAAGATCAAATGAAGTATAGTTCAAAAGATTGTTTTAAATCATTCTACAGACATTACCCTACCCTCAATGTAAAGGTTTCATAAAAAATATAAATCAACAAATTTAACTTGTTTACAATCTTCTTTATGTTTTCTTATAAAGACTCTTGTTTTATCTCTGAGTTGCTTCTGTTTATTTGCTCTCATTTTGAGAAGTCTTTTCTAATAATAAACACTACTTTAGTTATTTTGTCTGTGTGTGTGCACACATACCTGCACACGTGGGTCATGTACACATGTGTACTTGTAGAGGACAGAGATCAACCTCAAATGTCCTTCCTAGGGCACTGTCTACCTGGCTCCTTTAGAGCCACAGTCTCTATCTGAGCGTGTGCTTAATGAAGCCAGGCTGGCTAGTCAGCAAGTGCCAAGACCTGTCTCTGTCCATGTCCCTAGCACTGGGATTACAAATACACGGCACCATGTCCAGCTTGTTCTGTATAGTCTGGGGACTCAAACTCAGGTCTTACTACATGGCACCAACTTTATTAAGCCATCTGCCCATTCCTAAAACATATTTACAGTAGTAAATCACAAAACAAATGGTAAATAAATTGAGCTTTGTTATATAGCGTAAAGCATCTCCTGGTCACTACAATTAAAAAGTCCCATAGATCTCTATACACACCAACAACAGTTTCTATGTATTCAAAAACCCAAATAAGAGTAAAATACACGGACTTACCACTCTCTCTATTTCTTAGCTCTTCTTGAGCTTTAATTAATTCTTCTTTAGTTTCAGCTAACTCTGCTTTAACTTGATTAAACTTTAGCTGCAAACAGGCAATAGCTTCCTGGGGATCAATAAGAGATGTAATATACAAATGAGCAAGTTCGGCCTGTTTCTTAATATCAGTGACATCATCTTGAAGAGAACCAAAAACATCTTCAACTCCTACATAATTATGAGCTTCCTAGAAATAACAAAAACCACATGTCTAACATTAACAGTGGACTTCACTACATGTAGGCATACTTTAAAGACTCTTTAAATTACATGACCTGCCTCCCCCCCGCAATTATACAAAATTTTGTGTTTTAATATTCATTTTTTTAAAATATAGAATATGAAGCTTATTTCCTCAGGAATATACCATAAATCTTAGTATGTCATTACAGAACATTTTGATCATCTAGTTCCAGCATGGCTCCAACCACATATGGAAGCTAATGTGGCATTCCTCCATTTCATACGTAAGGCCACATTCTAAACCATGTTCACATTACACCATGACGCAGTGACAGAAAGCCCAGAGCTGTGGCCACAGCATCCAGTGGTTGAGAAATAAAGCATAGCACACACTCAGAGAGAACTCAAACAATCCCTCGCAAAAGCTTTCATCAGCTTCAGTGGGAACAGCAAAACTCATCAACTGTCCTTGAGTTATTTCCCAACAAAGGCAAGCCTTTCATAAACACGTGTTTCTGTTTTGATCAGAACAATTAAGTAAGGGATCCTTTACAGGCTCCTTCACATCTTTAATTTTTCTTCATAAATTTTCAGACATTTCTGAAAGGAGCATTCTGTATGCTAAAAAAAATGACTGTTACTGCCTACAAGCAATACGATGACTCAAAAACTGAAATGAAAACAAATGCCACAAAAATGTAAGTTTTTCTAAAACCAAAAGTTCTGTTTAAACTGTTTGTGCATCTAGAAAAGTGACAAACTGCTGTCATCAGTACTCAGAACACCAGGGCAGTTAAAGTGGAGTGCCAGACCAGCCTGGGCTATACAATGAGGGTCTGTCTCAGAAATACAATCAAAACCTCTACCTATTTACCTATAAATTTCTAATAATACATGCCCCATTACAATAAAGCCATAAAGTTCTGTTTTAAAGACTAATATTTCATAACATTAGCATTTCTCATTATTGATGTGGGTATTAAATTCTGATACCAAAAGCCTCATTATTTTTAATATTTTCATTAACATACTTCAGTTTCAAGTTCCAAGTTGCAAATTCTATTTGATGGTTCATCTTGACTGTCACATTTTCCAACCAAATCTTTGAAGATTGCCAAGCGACGTTCAGCATTTTCTTCTAATACCTCTCGTTCATGAAGAAGTGTCTCCCTTTAAAACATAAATTAATTCCATTAAGAGAGCAACTTAATCATATGTCACATCTATTTGTATAAAGTCATCATATAAATTAAGAAATAGCTATTAAATAAATTAAATAAATAAATCTCAATTCTTGCCTGGTCATGAAGAAATAACTTACTTAAACTCGGCTTCCCGTTGGCTCCAATACTGAGTGAATTCCTGTGTAACTTCTTCTCGAATTTTAAATTCCAATGTTAACTTTTCTTTTTTTTCATTTATTAGTCTTTTTTTCAAGTTTTCTATTAAATCCAACAGCTTCTAAAATAAACACATATACTTTATGGAAAAAAGTAAATCTCAAGAGAAATATATCATACTGCTCAAAGATAGTTATTATAGTTTAGTCAATAATAATTGTATCCTTTTTAATGCTACTAATAGTCTTGCAGAAAATTATACAACTATAGAGAGTCCTTAACCTGAAAAAACAAGTATGACTCTCCACATTTTAGAAACAAACCTATACGAAAAGAATATTTATCTTAAAGACAAGTCTATAAAAGATGTTCCACTGTCTAGCAAACAAACATGTACTGTAAAAATCGGAACATTTATTTTCCACTAAGAACTGTTCAGCTTTTTCATTTTATTCACACAACTCCATGAGTTTGATAGCACCACATTTCATAAGCAGAGAACATGAGGACCAAATCTATAAGACATGGTAAAAGCTGGGTTAAAATGTCCTATTCACTGGGCATGGTAACCATGACTTTAATCCCAGTACTCAGAAGGAAGTGGCAGTTGATCTGTGAATTCCAGGCCAGACTGGGCTACATAGTGAGATTGTATCTAAAAACAGAAAAAGTGTCCTATTAGGGAAAGGAATATGACCCAGAAGATAACATTCTTGCTAGGCAAACATGAGGACAAATGTTTAGACACCACTCCCGCCCCCCACCCCCCCCCCACACACACCTAGATAAAAAGCCAGATGCAGTAGTACACATTTAACAGAGGACTCAAGAGCTTGTCTCAAAGAAAGTAGAAGGAAAGGACCAACACCTGAGATGAGCATCATGGCACAAATGTGCTCTCTCTCTCTCTCTCTCTCTCTCTCTCTCTCTCTCTCTCTCTCTC
>NW_021604674.1:261178-337351 GCF_004785775.1 Grammomys surdaster | reverse complement strand
CTCTCTCTCTCTCTCTCTCTCTCTCTCTCTCTCTCTCTCTCTCTCTCTCTCCCTCACACACGCACGCACGCACGCACGCACACGCGTGCACGCGCACACACACACCACACTTATTCCTGACCTCTACAGGCACATAGTCACATGATCACTTACACACACAAAAAGAGAGGGCATCAAGATTGATTCCTAACTTCAAAACAAATAAGCCAAGCAAAGTTCTTCTTGTCACCTTGTTCTTCTTGTCACCTGTGAGGACTCTGCATTCCTCTAACTGCTTATCACTATCTTCATCTGTAAGTTCAGTTTCCATGTTTTGTGTTTCTTCATTTTCTTCTAAGTCCTCAACCAAATCTTCATTTTCAGCCACATCTTCTAGACTATTTTCCCATGAAACAGTTTTTCTTTTTACATTTAGTATTTTATTATCCAAATTACTGTCTAGTGATACATCTTGTAAAGATTTGACAGACCCAAAAGATTTCTCTTGAGAACAAGGATCCGGAACATAGACCTGTTAAAACATCCAACATGGCTTTTACAAGAGAAAAGGGAAAAACTTTTTTCACTTAAGTAATTTTTTCAGTTTCTCACTTGACAGCATCAGCCTGCCTAGAACTCATCTGCCTCTGCTCGCCAATGCTAGGGTTAAAGGTGTGAGCCACTCCACCTAGCCCAACTTTGTAAAGTAAGACAAACGACACTTTAAATACTAAAGCTATGCAAACAAACATTTAAAAAAGGAATTAGCATCGCTAAATAAACCTTATGGTAAGAAAAGTCTACTTTGCGGGCAATCTGTAGGAAGACATGTCTTTCTATAATGTCTGCCTTGTCTCTGGCAGAGACAGCCATCACTCAGAAGCCAGATGAGTAGCAGAGTGGACAACTCACTCAATAGTTACCATGAATCTATAGTTGGTTTATCACTAATATGTAATAGTAAATGTCATTTTACTCCTTTCAGGGACAAAGTTCGAGTTCTTCTTGTTTTTCTAGTTAGTTCAACAATTACAATTTTATTTTCAAATACTTCCTAGTCTTAGAGTAACAGACACAAAATATTCCTTATTTCACAGAACCATTACCCAGGTATGGTGGCACACAGCTGTAGTTTCACACTGAAGGCACTGAAGGCAAAGCAAACAAAACAAAAACCAAACATTTGTTCTTCCAAGGCTAGCAGTTAACGCTCTATGAGATATTCATACAGTTAGCACAAATCTAAATACACTCACTCACCTTCTGTGCAACGGTTGAGAACTTCAGGACATTGAGTGTCTCATCATAGGCAGAACAACACTGACTAATATTGATGATCATACATATTTTCCCTTTTCCAGTGAAAAAACTTTGGAAATAGTGGGTCAGTTTACTTTCTCGGAAAGGTACATGCTGTTGAAACCTATGGGAAATATTAAAAATACAGCAAGTTAAGATGTATTTCCATGTAGGGTTATGAATATGCCTCAGTATGAGAGCTCTTGCCTAGTACATACATAGGTATTCATGCACGCACGCACGCGTGCACGCACACAAACACACAAACACACTATGGGAACAAAGTAATCACTACAAAGAGTTGTGTAAGAAGCAGGTTTTCAGAAAGTACTTTCTAAAGAAAGCAAAGTTAAAAATTTAAAGATTTTGATATTTACACTAACGACACTTACTTTGACTTTTCACTGTTCTTCAAAACATTGATACACTTTCCCAGAGTCAATAAAGAAGTGTTGATATTCCCAGCCTCTCTTAACCTTTCACCTTCGTTTTGTGTCTTCATGCTTCGTTCTGAACCAGCAAGATCACATAAAGACAATCTAAATAAACCCCCCCAAAAAAGGTTACTGCAAAATTTTTCAAAATGTTTCAAAAGAATTAAAATTTTAAAAATGTTCAACTTACTCACTAACTCGTGTTACACGAGGTATTTCAGAATCTTCTATCTGTAATATTCTAATAGTGAATATGCTGTGACTAAAAAAGAGGAACACAGAGATCACGTTATTATCATTCCAACTCATTGCCCATGTTCTATGAGAGAAAGCATCTATACCTGGACTTCTTTACACTAGTTTCATCTATCATCCGCCACAGATACATTTTTGCAACTAGCTCCCAGACATGTCAACCCCATACTCCACCCTCGTTCACACCTGCCCAACTATCTAGCATCAAGTTATCACTTCCCAAACCCCTCAAACCTTCCCTTCCTGGCACTCTAATTTCTAGTAATTACTAATAAAATCATGTGTAATAAGATTCAATATGTGGTGCACGCCTTTAATCCCAGCACTTGGGAGGCAGAGGCAGACAGATTTCTGAGTTCGAGGCCAGCCTGGTCCACAGAGTGAGTTCCAGGACAGCCAGGGCTACACAGAGAAACCCTGTCTCGAAAACAAAACAAAACAAGCCAAAAAAAAAAAAAAAAAAAGATTCAATATGCACCTGCTCATGAGGATAAATCAAACAGATCTAAAGTTTAAGGCCAGCCTGGGCTACTGAATGGGACTCTTTGAAAATAAAAAGTGAAACGATGGCTGGAGTCAGATGTAGGTCAGCAGGAGAATGCCTGCCTAGTGCATGTGAGACCCTAGTCTCAACCTCCAGGACTATGGGGGAAACAACAATGTCCTGCAGAGATCTACTATTAGAGAAAATGTTAGGATGTACAGCTACATTCTTTGAAAATATACCTAAAGCAAAGGATAAATCTGCCCTGTATACACGCCGCTGTAGATTACATTATCACCCTATGTCCATCTTAGTGTAGAGAGACAGGGTATTTCCTCCTTAAGAGAAAAGATGTATGCATCTCACTGATAAAGCTTATTCTGTCTTCTACCTCCTAACCCCACTCATAACAAACATCCTTCCTTAACCTCTTGAGAGCATGGTCTGAATCATTTTCCAAATAGTACATATTAGGGTAAGGCACAGAGAAAAGGCTACCACTTTAAGCAACTGGGAAAATGATCCAAGACACTGACATAGAGAGTAAAAGTGCCTCAGAAACACTCTGCATATTGGAAAACCTAACATACAGGCAAATCAACTAGTACTATTACCTACAGGTGGTTTTCAGCCCTACAAACTGACAGTACATTTCAGGGAACCTACTGGTCACATCCATCTAAAATTAGCTTCTTACATTTACACAGACTACTGTGGTTATCTCAGGATTGTAACCTAGGGTTCAAGACTTACCTTCTACTAGAAGCATTGTTCAGTTTGGTGAAGGCAACACTCTGATGCTTCACTCCTAGTTTTAAGAGTCTATATGCTTCTTTAGGGTCAGATACCTGGATCCATTGCAGATCTTTAACAAATACAGAAGATAGGCACAAGTTTAGAAAAAATGACATTTGTGTTACAGTATAATCTTTGCAAAGTATTTTCCTAGCACCACATAAAATCTTTCTTCTGGTCACACATCCTAGAGCATCCACTAAAACTACTCCTTATTCCACAAGACCTGTAAAGATAGGCTATAAAGACACTTAGTATTTAAGTTACAAACACACATGGAGGACGTAACATTTAACAGTTCCAAATACAAAGTAAAATACTGAAAAGAACATCCTGCATTTTATCACCAAGAATATAATTAACATTCAAGCAAATCAATCATGCTAGGCCCTCTTCTACTCAATTATAATAAACATAACAAAATATACTTCCCAAAGCACAAACTCATTTTATGTTAATGATGGATAAAAAAAAAAAATTTAAAAAAAAAAAAAAACAACCCGCTGGGCAGTGGTGGCGCACACCTTTAGTCCTAGCACTTGGACTAGGAGGCAGAGGCAGGCGGATTTCTGAGTTCAAGGCCAGCCTGGTCTACAGAGTGAGTTCCAGGACAGCCAGGGCTACACAGAGAAACCCTGTCTCGAAAAACCAAGAAAAAAAAAAAAAACACCCTCCCTGTTTATTGCCTATGCCCATCACAAAATCTAACAGTAAACTTTGGGACAATAAAATTAAAATGGTCGCTAACATACCTTTTATAAAAGAATAGCCCTTTACATCTTGGGAAAGGCGTAGCATTTTTCTCTTTTGTAACTTAGAGGACACAGGAACAAACAAATCATAAATACTTTCATTGTAAATTTCAAAAAAAGAAACCCATACAGAATATTTTATATTATCCACATTCAGACTAGACTGGTCACAACTGTTCATGGATTCTTCAAATTCTGGGATAGTCAAAGAGTTTGTTAAGCGTCCTATAACAACAAAAGGCATAAAATTAAGACCCTGACTAAATATGACACAGAAATAATATATAGATCATAACCCCTAAAATCCTCAATCTCTTTACCATCTACATGGAAGAAACATTTTAGGGAACAAAGGAACAAATATTTGTGAAAATAAAAGCTTAGTTTCTTTTAATCTTACTTGCTTTGAAGTAAGAAGGAATCAAATACAAATTAATGTAAATGACCAAGAAAAATAAGAGCAATTCTCTAATTAAATATTAAAGTCAGAGAAAATACATTCATGATACTGAGTACAAGTGAAACTTAACAGTTCATATAGCTTTGAAACATTTTGTAGGTACTGTAGGTACTATGTGATCAAAAAAATCAACACTGAGAGTGATTCTGAAAATAAAACCTTTCAAATATATTTCAAGACAAGCAAATGAACCTAAGTGAGAAAATAATCCTTACCACAAAGAATGTCATAACTGTCATTATGTATGGTAACCTAAAAAAGAAAGAGTAAAGTTTAAAAACACTTTTTGTTAAAAGTAAAATAACTACTATCTTAATCACCTATCCAATTAAGCGATGAACAAATTCATAACCTTTCAAATACTGTTGGTGTTGGATTGGGTGGGGTTGGGTTGGGTTAGGTTTGGTTTTTTGAGGCGGGTTCTTGTGAAGCCTAGGATGGCTTCGAACTTGCTAATGTACCAGAGGATGCCCTTAAAATTCTCATCTGCCAGCCTCTACCTCTTAGTTGCCAGGACTACAGGTATATGCAACGTGCCTAGTTTTGTGCAGTGCTAAGGCATTAACCTAGAGCTATGTTAATACTGAACGAATACTAACAAAGAGCCCCTTAAATTTAGTTTTATTTCTCTCAACTCCAATTTGTGCTAGCCATATACCTTTGGATGTGGAGCTATTAACTTAAGCATGGCTGACTTTTTATTGACTCCACTCTTAATGAATACTGGCTTTCCTTCCCCCCAGAAGACATCAATTGTCCACAACTCCACAGCTGGTGGGGGCTCACGAACCCCCTTTCCCACTCGTGCTAATGTCTTGACTGGCTTAATCTTATCCAGGCATCCACACTGGTGTGAATTGATCAGTACAGAGGTCCTGTCATATGCAGAAGATATTATTTCTGGTCCTCTCCAAACTTTGGTGCTTACAATCTTTCTGGTCCCTCTTCCTAAATAGGTCGTGCCCTTTGGAGAGGAAGGTGTGATACAGATGTTACGACTGTAGCTAAGCATTACACTGACACTTACTCTCTGTCCTTTGACCAGTTGGGAGTTTCAAATAGAATCTGGGATGGGGTGTCACAAGTGAACAAAAGGCTCACTTGTTAAAGGCATTGGCTTCTGTGACACAGGACTTAAGTTTGGTTCCCATCACTATGATGGCTCTAACTCCAGTTCTAAGAGACCTAAAGCCTTCTTCTGGCCTCTGTAGGCACCAGGAATGTACATGTTACATACATACATACATACATATACACACACACACACACACACACACATATAAAAGCAAATGCTCATACATAAAATAAAATAAATAGAAGTCTTTTAAAATATAGAAGTAAAAGAGGATCTCACTATGTTTTCCAGGCTAGCACTAAAAATCTGAACTTAAGAAATCCACCTGCCTCAGGATCTGGAGGAATTTATAACTACAGGGACCCGGTGTCTACTCCTACAGTCTCACAGAGGAAAACCATTACTATTTTGAAAGTTCTAATTAAAACAAATTAATAGCTTTTTAATCTTTAACAGTAAAAATATCTGAAAACTTAAAATCCAGAAAGACAGAAGATAAACTCACTTTAAGAAACTAACTTCGAAACTAACAAGGTACTATCTTCCATAAAACAGTAACCACCCTCCATAGCATAGTGTAGCACCCCTCCACAGCGTACTATGTATTCATTTTTCTATTTGTCAGTCTATTATGGTTTGAATGTCCCCACTAAACTTTACATCGAAAAATAATCTCCACTGTGAATTATTAAGAGGTGACAGGCTAGGCATAGTGGTTCCCTCCTTTAAATTCAACACTGGCAATTAGAGGAAGATCTTTGTGAGTTCAAAGCAAGCCTAGTCTACATAGCAAGTTCTAAGTCAGATCTGCAGTGAGAGAACCCTGTTTCAAATTTTTTTTTTCCCCCGAGACAGGGTTTCTCTGTGTAGCTCTGGCTGTTCTGGAACTCACTCTGTAGACCAGAAATCCGCCTGCCTCTGCCTCCCAAGAGCTGGGATTAAAGGTGTGCGCCACCACTCCCCGGCTTCCCTGTTTCAATTTTGAGGGGGGTGTGTGTGTGGGGGGGGGTGATTAAATTGTAAGATCTCCTAGATTAATCCATTTATTAGTCAGTGCATTAATGGTTTATCTCAGAATTGGTGACCTATAAAAATCTGTTTGGCTCTTTACCTGGCATGTGATGCCCTATATCACCTTGAGACTCTGTGCTAAGACCTCACCAACAAAAAGGCCCTCACTAGCTGAAATTTTTCATAACACCCTGGATCCAGAATCAGTGAAATGGCTAAGAGTGTCCAGGCACTGGCTGCCAAGCCTGAAGACCTAAGTGAGATCCCCATGGCCCAAACGGTAGAGGAAACAGACTTATCTAAGGTTTCCTACAATCTTGACAGAACCAAATATAGACACACACAGACAGACATACAGACATACAGACACACACACACAGTTAACTTTAAAAATTCCTGGCTGCAGAACTATGGGCTAACTATAAACTACCCAGTATTCAATTATAACAACTATAACAGTCTCTCTACATAAAGGTAAGACCATATCCCCTAAACATTTGAAACATTGTTAGATCATAGTACATTAACAAAAAGTTACATACTAAATAAATACTGAAAAAAAAAACAAATAAACAAATAAAGGCTAGGGAGATGGCTCAGTAGATAAAGCACTTGCTACATAAACCTGATGTGATTTTGATCCCCAGAACCAACAGCAGAAGGAAAGGACCAACTTTCCTATATCGTCCTCTGACCTCATTTGTACCTTGGCACATGTGCACTAGCATTGTCACATTCACATCAAACACATAAAAAAAAACTGTGTGTGTGTGTGTGTGTGTGCACGCACGCGCGCGTGTGTGTTGTGTACATATTTAGAGAAAAGCAAAATATACAAAAGAGAAGCCAATGACAGTCTGGAAAAGTTACAAGCCATTACTAACACATTTAACTTTTTTGCATGTTTTACTTAAGTAAACTGAGTGTCTCATACATGCTACGATAGCTACCACTACACTACTTCTCTAGCCTTTATGATTTATTTTAACAAATGAGTTCTTTAAAAATAAAAAAAAACATCAAATGGCAACAAACACCTGCCATTTCACAGGAAAAAATTCTCAGATGCACTAATTACCTCATTTATGAGAAACATAAACAAAGGCTGAACTGAGACCATTGTTTAGGCATCTACCTACAGACTATTAAATCACTCTCAGGGACAACTGTTGGGCTCATGTTTGTAATTCCAGCACCAAGGTTTAAGGCAGGCTCGACTAAGAGTCGAGGGCAAGCCATGCTATATAGTGAGATTGTGTCCATAAAAGGAAGAGAAACTGCTCACTTTTGAACTCAGTTTAGAAAGTAACAGGAAATATATTTGAAATAGAACTTCTACTCACTGAAGCACTGACTATAGAAAGTTTACCAATATGAAATTAGTTTTTAAGCTAATTTTTTAAAAGGAAGTTGAACACACAAACTTAACTGCTAATAGACACGATTAATAATAGTACAGTGTAATAATACAGAGTACTAAGTAATAGTAATAGTACAAAGTACTAAGTAATAGTACAGAGTACAAAGTAATAGTAATAATACAGAGTACTAAGTAATAGTACAGAGTACTAAGTAATAGTAATAGTACAGAGTACTAAGTAATAGTACAGAGTACTAAGTAATAGTATAGAGTACTAACAGATTTAAGTCAGGTTATTGAGAAACTAGGTTATTTTTAAAAGAATAGTATTTCGCTTCTGTTTAAAAGAAAACTGTATTCTGTATACACAAAGGGGGAGTGAGAATATAGCTCAAATAACCATATCAGAAAAATAAAATGTGAAGGTACTACATATGTGTGTATCCATTTAGAGACAAAGCTCTCTGTGTGAGGCATAAGTGTGGTGCACCCAGGAAGTCGAGCACCTAGGGCGCAGAGGCAAGACTGCAAAGTTGAGGTCAGCTAAGCTAACTAGGGAGCCTGTCACAAAAATCACCTTTCATTTCATACATTCTTTTCTTTAAATTTTCTTTGTATTATTTTCAAATTAATATTTCATATTTTCAAAGAATAATACTAATTCTATAACAAAAAAGACCAGTATCATTTGCATTTCTACTTAGTATTGCCATGTGCTGCCTTACATATTTTTTCAAAACCAAAAATCACTATGACCAAAACCAGATTATAATACAAGCTAAAAATATCCTGAAAGTTTATAAAAAAAATTTCCTGAGTTTGATATTTTTTGTACTATTAAAATACTGGTGTACCTCTTTAATTTGTCGCAGCAATGTATTTTTGTGAGCACTTTCCTCTTTCTCTTGATCAGACGATAACTGTAAATATTCTCTGCATCTGTGTGGTTTGAAGCTCATCTTCGTATACAGTCTTTCCTGAAGACTATCAAACAATACATTCAGTGTTCTAGGCAGAATGCCAATATTTTCTTCTGTGCCTATGAAAGAATAAGACAAAGGCAACTTTTCTGGATTAACAACACTCCTTTCACACAACCTAATAAGCAAGAGTAAAAAGGAAAAATGTAAGAACTTAAGGAGTTACTCAGTTTTCTATCATTTTAGTCTTTACTGTACTGTCAACATATTTTGATTCGATACCCAGAAATCATATTCAGATCTAGCCTAATCTAATTTCCTATCGCCCATAATTACAAAATGAAAATACCAAGTTTCTCATTGATTCCGTGCCCCTCATTTATTCCATTCCTCTCATTTATTCCATTCTCTAAAGCATATTAACATTATTTTACTTTCTATTATATGTATAATTTTATACATATATTTGAATTAAATACCATCAGCAGCATATATGTGACATGCTTTTAAAAATTAAAAGGACATCCAGAGAAGATGGCTGGTTAGAAGTTGTCTCTGTATAACCAGGTTAAAGAGCTAGGAGAAGAAAATGATAAAACACAGCGGGGGAGGTGGAATAAGTGTAAAGTGTTTGTCCAACAACAAGATGGACATCAGTGTTCAGGGAAACAAGCCAAATGTAGAAACCAAGTGTGTGTATGTCTTCTCCTATGCAGATCTAGAAAGAGAATATCACTGAAGTAAAAAAGAGAAGAGAACGGAAGAGAAGGCAAAACCAGAGGGCTAGAATATATGTACCTATGAACATACGCATATCTATGATATATACCACACAAGTAGAAAGGCCATTGAAAGAAGGAAGGAGACAAGAAGAGGAAGGCATGGGGGTGAATTAATAAAGTAGAGTAAGAGAAAACAACATATAGTGACATATATACAAAAAAATGGCAAAATGAAACCAACACTTTCATTTTGTTCTCTGAGATAAGGTCCTATTATTTAGCTCTGGCTAGCCTGGAACACATTACATAGACCAGGCTGTCCTGGAACTCAAAGAGCAACCTGTTCTGCCTCCTACGTGCTGGAAATAAAGGAGTGCACCAATACCTCCAGCTCCAATACTTTTTACATTAATGTGTTTATAGGTCTTAAAAACAAATACATATAAACAATATTTAACACTCAATAGGTTATGTTTATATATTTATTCATATATTGTGGTGGTCTGAATAGGAATAGCCCACAGACTCATGTGTTTAAATGCTTGGCCCATAGGGAGTAGCACCATTACAAGATATGACCTTGCTGGAGGAACTGTGCCACTGTAAGGGTAAACTTTGAGGTCTCAGCATCTCAAGACAGTTCTCTTTCTGTCTGCTGAACTGACTGTGAGAACTCCAAGCTCCTTCTTCAGCATCATGTCTGCTTGCACACTGCCATGATTCCCACCATGAAGATAACGGACTAAACCTCTGAACTGGAAGTCAACCCAATTAAATATTTTCCTTCATAAGAGTGCTGTGGTCGGGCTGGAGAGATGGCTCAGTGGTTAAGAGCACTGACTCCTCTAACAAAGGTCCTGAGTTCAATTCCCAGCAACTACATGGTGGCTCACAATCATCTGTAAAGGGATCTGATGCCCTCTTCTGGAGATAGCAATGATGTACTCATATACATAAATAAATAATTTTTTTTTAAAAAAAGAGTGCTGTGGTCATGGTTTCTCTTTACAGTAATAGAAACTTTAAGACCCACATACACACACACACACACACACATATATACATATATATAACAATAATAATTAAAGAAAATAAGGTCATGAATTGGAGAACAGAGCAGATATAAAAGGAGTTGGGGAAAAGAAATGTGATTATATATAGTAAAATAGTAAAATTAAAATATATGGACTGTATGATGGAAATATTACTACATAATTGGGAAAAATACTGAATTAATGGTTCTTTTTCTTTTCTAGTCAAAATAAATAATATTTACCTTGAAATGTATATGTTTTTCCAGAATTAGTCAGCCCATATGTGAAGATCAATCGACTGTGTCCTTTTAAGAGGTCCTTTACTGGCTCCATAATGCAACCCAGAAAGAACTCTTTCTGTGAAGTTTCAGGTCCAAAAACCTATGAGACCATTTTAGGATATAGCTTTTAAGAAAATTCACGTTCCAAAACTATTAAACATTTGTTCTGAAATATTTATTTAAAACAGGCATCATATATCTACTGCAAAAGTACACTGACAGGTATTTAACTGCTATCCAACAAATGTTTAGGATAGAAACTTCAAGGCTGGCAAGAAGATTCAGTGGGTTAAGGTGCCTGCCAGCAAGCCTAACAACCTGAGTTAAATCCCTGAGAACCACAAGGTAGAAGGAGAACGAAGAATCCTGCAAGGTTCTCACACCATGCACACACAATAAAGTTTAACTATAAAGCAACTCTAAGATAGAAATCTCACACACCCAGCTGATCAATTTTTCAAAGATTGAAAAAAATTAATTAGAATAAAAAGGTCAATAAAATAATTTATGATCAATACAATACACACTTCAAATTATAAATGTGCAGACTTTAGTCTTAGTTTTAGGGGAAAAAAATCAGCACAAAAGACTGAAGTTTTATGACCACAAAGCATAAACTTCACTGCACAATTATACAACAACTGAGTCTAAGTCAAATCTCACTCCATAGAAAAAAAAAAAAGGAAAAAGGAAACAGAGCAAGGAGGGGGTGCTGGGGGGTGCTGTAGGGAAAGAGTATGTGCTTTACATGTGCAAGGCCCTCCCTCAGTCTACTACATAGCTCCCTCACACACAAAACCTTCCTCAGTTTCCCAGAGTACTTCCTTACCCTAGAAAAACTAAATTTCTGTGCCACCTGTCCAGAGCTCTTCTCACTTAAAAGGCCAAGGATGCTTTGAGGGTCTTTCAGCAGAACAGTCTGTGAATCCAGAACTTGCACACAGCCCTAGAAAACATGTGCACAATAAGAACTGCATTTATGAATGAAAGCAAAACATTAAAATCTAATCAAATTCAACACAAACCTCAGCCTCATGTTCTTTTTCTGACTGTGTAAATGGTCTTATTCGAAGACAAACTTGGAGGTAATTTTTAGATCCCAAACTGTTTGCCTACAAAACAAAACAAAAACCAAATGCCATTTAAAAAAAGAAAAGTACAAAACATAGCTTTTCAGAAATTAACTGTCTTCATACAGCTGATTATATAACCTACAGAATCTGTATTCAGTCACTAACCTATATCGGCTTTGTTTCTTAGTGTTTCTACAACCAAAGTCTTGCGATTATATAACTAAGGCTAGCCAAAGAGTCACTATTTTTGTTGGTGGTGGTATTTTTTGTTTTGTTGGGAAGGAGTGTCTTGGCTAGCATGTGGACTTTAGAGGACAGCTTTCAAAAGTAAGCCTTCCCTTCTCCTAAATGGGTCTGAAGGCTCAAACACATATGGTTAGGCATAGCAACATCAGCTATTCCCACCAAGCCATGAACCAGCTACTAAATTGTGATTCTCAGGTACTGGGATTGCAGGCCTGCACCATTATACCCAGCCACCCCTACATGTTTAACTACTTTATACATTTAAAAAAAGAAAATCGGGCTGGGCAGTGGTGGTGAGAACCTTTAATCCCAGCACTTAGGAAGTAGAGGCAGGCAGATCTCTGAGTTCGAAGCCAGTCTGGACTACAGAGTGAGTTCCAGGACAGCTAGGACTACATACCCACCCCCCCAACCCCCAAAAAAGGATGAAAAATGGGGGAGGACTAGAGAGATAGTTTAAGGATTAAGAGTGTATAGTGTTCTTTTAGAGGATCTGAGATCAATTCCAGCATCAACACCAGATAACTCACTACCATCTGTAATATATACAGGCAAAACATATATGTAATAAATCATACAAAACAAACAAATCAAAATCAAATCTGAGTGTTCCAGGTATGCTATCACACACCTATAATTCCAGATATTCTGAAACAGGAAGATAAAAAATGGAAGTCTGTAAGATATACACAAGTTCAAGGCCAGTCTGGGGAACTTAAAAGATCTTAGAGATATAGTTCAGTAGTAAAGTGATAGCCTAACATATACAGGCCATGACTTTTATCAAGATAATTCAGATTTCTTTAAAAAAAAAAAAGATAAATATGAAAAGCTTTTAACCTCCATAGATGAGGGAAAGGGAGAGGGAACACAGTTGTGAGAACGAGGTATGCAATTTTAGTAGGAGGTTCAGTAATTCAAAGTCATTCTCAGCCATATACAAGCTCCAGACCAGACCTAGACTAAGTGATCATATAAAATATATATATATATATATATATATATATATATATATATATATATATCTCCTTCTCAAAATCAACAAATCCCAGGACTCAAGGGATGCAGAGACTGGAGGGTGGGATGAGGGAGAGCTACAAAAAGAGATCCTGACTCAAAAATGAAAATAAACTTTATCCTAACTGGAATAAGTTTACAAGGATGTAGAGCTTGGGATTAGGTGAGTGTTTGAATGACTTCTTTAAACCAGCTGTGTGATATTCTATTTCTAAATTAATTAAAATAAGGTGATTCTATTTAAATAAATTTATCCATTTAAATAAAAAACAGGAAAGTTTTTTAAAAAAAAACCTTAATTCACATAATTCATTGACTTGATAAAGGTCATTTACAAAAATAATTAATCATGACAAAAATGAAATAAAATTTTTAACAACTCTATTCAATACTGCACTAGAAATATTCCTACTCGGTGCAATCTGAAAAAAAGACAGAAAAAGAAAACACACCCAATTATGAATGAAAATGTCTTCTCATAGACATAAACATCTACCTTCAAAATCTGAGTTACTAAACTATTAAAGTAGTTTAACAATGTAGCAGGATACAAATTAATATGAAAATTCACTTACTGTTCTATCTACATGTGAACAATTAAGAGATATATTTTAAAAAACACCATCATTCACAAGAATATAAAAAATTCTAAAACAGGAATAGATGAAGAAAAGACCTATACAATGAAAGCTACAAAACACTGCTAAGAGAAATTAAAGAACCAACCCTAATAAAGACACAGCTTGCTTTGTGTTTGGAACACTCAATCGTGTTATGAATGTTTTCCAAACTGATATATAGAGTCACTGCATTCTCAGTTAAGCATTTTCTTCCAGAAAGCTTATATGGAAAAACTGACAAATTGATTTTAAACCTCATTTAGAAAGGTAAAAGATGAATTACATAGAAAACTACTGAGTGACTATGAAAAAGAACCTTGAAGTACATATGGTCACTATCTGACTTCAATATTTATTTTTGAAAGTCCTACTATCAGAAACATGTGCTGGTGGCACAGGTTGAGAATCTTCAGCTGAAGGTTTCTGTGACCCTGCTTTCCTATGATCCTATCAGCTCTTTACTGGATTAGAAATATTTTTGGAACATTTGCATGACAATGGAGACTTTGTCAGTTCAGTCCCAGAACTGTGCAATATTCACTTCCAGAACTACATCATCATTATTACAATCAGTTAAATCAATGAATAGTCTACTATTAGCTTAACCAGCAGAGAATTAAAACCTGGAAATGTTTTATTATTTAAGTATTTTCAAATGACTACCAGGTTAGGATACATACATGCTAAGTTATTTTGGCCCACTGTTTTGAAAATGAATTGTTATTTATTACTTTTTCCCCAGGGCTCCACTGAAAAGTTAAAATACAGATGGGCAGTTGGTGGTATATGCCCTTGAGCCTATCACTCAGGAGACAGAGGCAGGCAGATCTCTCTGAGCTCAAGGCTAGCCTTGTCTACAGATCAAATTCTAGGACAGCCAGGCCTACACAGAGAAACCATGTCTCGGAGGAAAAAAAAAGAGGAGAAGGAAGAGGAGGAGGAAGTAGAAGAGGAGAATCAGCAGCAGCACCACCACCACCACACAAATCTGCTTTAAATCTAGAAAGTTTATGGAAACTGTTTGTGAAATAAACACATGTTCCCTGGAGCACAGTAACCAAGTGTTTTCCTTACACTGTACTTACCCCAGGGTTCGAAGCGACTAAGGAAAACTCACGAGAGAGATCAAGCTTAATACCATCAAAATTGATTTCTGAAGGCCTTGAAATTGGGTCAGCACTAAAAACATAAGATGGTCTAGGCAATCCATCTTGATTCGAATGAGACTCCATTCTGCAAGAAGAACAGCAACCTCTTTAAGCAGCCTTAATAAATAAGCATATAACCCACCACAGTTTGAAGTTCATACTCCTGGGAACTTAGACGTAACTGAGTTAACAGACTATCATGCAGGAAACTCTGGGTTCCATCCCAAGCATGAACAGGGTGTAATGATATGGGTCTATACTCCCATCACTAGGGAGGTAGATCAGGAAAATCACAAGTTCCAGGTCATCTAAGCTACATAGGGTATTCAAGGACAATCTAGGCCAAAGATCTTGTCTCAAAGAAAAAAATTAAAAATAGGCTAGATAGGACAGCATGATTCCAGACCACCCACCCCATAAGGCAAAAGCAGGTAGATCTGCGAGTTTGAAGACAGCCTGATCCATATAGTCAGGGCCTGTCTCAAATTAACCAATTAATTAACACAAAAAAATAAAGTCTACAATCCAAACCATTACTTCCCCACCCCACCCCCAAAAAATTAATTTCGGAGAAAGAAAACATTAGGCACTTCATTTACAGTACAATGACCTATGAAAACACAAAAGGCCAAATTATATTTTTAGATTTTGAATATACCAATATTGAACACTACTTACAGCTATTTGTGTGATCCAATTTTTTTAAGATTTATTTATTCATTTTATGTATATGAGTACACTGTTGCTGTCTTCAGACACATCAGAAGAGGGCATTGGATCCTATTACAGAAAGTTGCCGGGAATTGAACTCAGGACCTCTGGAAGAGTAGTCAGTGCTCTTAACCACTGAGCCATCTTTCCAGTCCATGATCCAATTTTTTTTAGGTAGATTTATCCAAAGACATGTCATGAACAAATGCAGTTAGCAAAAGAAAAAATTATAAACTGTTCACTCGGCCTGATCCCCTCCTCTCAGAAGTCAAACAGCAGAGAGAGCTCTGACTGAATCAAGATCTTCTGCTATTTTCATTACTTAGCATCTTCTCAAAAATGTTGAAACCAAATTTTAACACTTAGGACTAAAACAGAGTTATCTGCTATTTGATTTTTTCAGATTATAAGTAAAAAGTGAAATAATGCATATAAACTTTACATTTAAAATAAGAGAACTGGGTCCTGGCCAGTAGAGTGCAACTCTGGGTACCTGAGGTACCATGGCCAGGATCTCTAAAGAGGAAGAGGATGATGATGAGGAGGAGGAGGAGGAGGAGGAGGAAAAGGAGGAGGAGAAGAAAAAAAAATCAGTAACTGACACATCACAAGGTTTCATATGAATATAGAATAATGCCATCAGTAAACCATTAAATCTGAATTGAATATCAAATCCCTATAGAGTAAATCTGACCAAAAAAAAATTAACTTAAAAATGTTTAAGAATTTACCAGATGCACAATACCAGAAGAAAAGGACACCTCTATCTTAATTTTCCAAAGAAACAGATTAACAATCTAAAGCATCTAGCACCGTGATTCCCAATTTAAGTAAATGGGCATTCATCTAAATTTGTTTACTCTTCACCACAGGCTCAAAATACAGATCAACAGACGTGCCCAACTAAAACTGATTCACTTCCATTTTCTTTATATACACATAAAACCCAAATAAGCTTATGTTCTAGGCACAAAGTAACGTGACATTTAAAAAAAAAAAAAACCCCACGGGTCTCGACCTAGAAAAGGACGTTGTCACGTGACAAAACAACTGCTCACATCCAGGATTCAGGCATCCAGATGTGGCAAGTCTTTTTCTGTCTAATAAAACTAGTGTTTGAGAATCTAAAGTGTACCTCCTTTAACAGACCAGGAAGCCGAGGCCTAAACAGATTAAAATCTTGCGCGACTTAACCACCTGAAGGTTCGGCTCAGCCCCACCTTCAGCAGCCCAGCTCCTAGACTACGGGAGTCACGAGCTCCGTGAACGCTGGACACAGCCGGGGAGTCGCAGCTTCAGGCCCTCTGTGCAGGCAGCCACCCTCTGAACCCCAAAAGCATCAGCTCCTCACCTGCAGCAATCGCTTGTGCTTGCCCGCCTCCCCAGAAGCAGCACCAGACCCTCTCGGTTTTCAAATTCAAACAATGGCGGCTAGACACCGCGCTGAACCCTGGGAGTGGGCGGGGCTTCCGGAGAGCTCCGAGGGCTGGACTGGCGCGCCGCCGAGTTTCGCCAGCGCTTCCGGAAAAGACTTTCGAATCTGGGGGCGGGGATTGGTGCTCTAGGCGACCAATGGGGCAGTAGCAAGGCTCGTGGTCTACCTGGCTGGGAGTTTCTCGGAGCAAAGTTGGGTTTGACCCTATCAATACTTATTCGGTACTCAGGTCTCAGCTTCCGTCGTCGAGACCCACGTGTTGACGAGGCTTGCTGAAGCCGCTGTCTCCACACTGACTACTGCGCTGTCCTCTGGAGCGAAGGAATGGCGTGCTAGTCACCTCAGAGTCCTGTCATTCCTGGGCCAGAAAGGACTTGCGACCTGGGACCAAGGTCACTCCCCTCGTTGAATGATCCTACTTGTCGATAAAGGCCCTCGTGGATGAAACAGATTTTTCCTCAAAATACATTTTAGGAGCATTTTCTTCATCTTTTTACCCTCTTTTGGTTTCTCTAAAAGTATCAATCCGCTCCCACTGAGAGGTACTGGGCAGTGACAGATCTTAGTGGTGCCCAAAATGTCAAGTGCCCACGCTTCCCTAAAGTAACCCTTTGAGTGCAGGACTAATTTACTAATACATGCGTAGGACGAGAATTTACTATTGAGGCTAGACTTCACTTTGAATAAAAATAATGCTAACATAAATTGAGCATTTACCTTATGTCCCTGATGCCACTATGTTCATAAAATGGATTGTCTTACTGGTCCAGAGAACCCTTTAAGATAGGTATTGCTACTGTTCCATTTTACACATTCTAAATAAGTAATGAGCACAAAAGTAAGTGGAACCGGGATTTAAATTCAGCTAAAGAAGTTTTGTGAGCTTGCTTTTCTGTGATCATATTTTCAGCTATTTCTCTTGATTAGAAGCATTTTGGGAACATTTGCGCGACAAGCAACCTTGATACAGTATTTACATCTCCCACCACTACCCTGCCTCTAACTTCTCTCATACACGCGCGCACAAACACACACACACACACACACACTCCTCCCCCACAAAATAATCAAATTTGAGAGGAACTAGTTTGGAATAGATAAGTAGATACAAGGCTAAAAGGAAAAATGAACAAAGAGATGTAAATATGAAAGGAGAAAAGATGAAAATAAAAACACTTTTTCCTTTCCAGGATGAAACTTAACTTTTAGTCTTTCTGCCTCATCCTTCCCACTGCTGAGATTACAAATATGAACCATGAAGATTGACCACTTTGGAACTGTTTTTGATTTTAAATTTTTTTTTACGTGTATGAGTGTCTGTCCGAATGTATCTATGTGTACCACTTGCATGTGTACTGCCAACGGAGGCCAGAATAGGGTCCTGGACCACCTGGAACTGGAATTACAGGCAGTAGTGAGAATCTGATCTGGGGGTGAGAACCAAACCTGCATCCCCTGCAAGAGCAGCCAGTGCCCTTAACTGCTGAGCCATCATCCCCTAGCCCATCAACTTTTCAGTAAAGTAAATATTTCTTTCTCTTTGGTTTTTTTACTTTGATTTTATTATGAATATTGTGTCTGTGAGTACACATGAATACAGGTACCCACTGAGGCCAAAGGCTGTGATCCATTGACGCTGGACTCACAAGCGGTCGTGAGCTGCCTGATGTGGATGCTGGGAAATGAACTCAAATCTTCTGCAGCTCATGAGCACTGAGTCATCTCCCTAGCCTATTAAGGCCTCTTGCTGATATCCCTGAACTTCTTCACATTACTTATCATAGGTAAGATTAGAATATGATCATATCGCTTCCTCATTAAAGCCTTTATATGACTTTTTAGAAACAAATGATATTTAGTAAGATACAGCCATGCCACTCATCCTACTTACAATTTCACTTTCCAAACGTTCAGTTCCCCAGGGTCCTTTCTGTGAAATCAAATTTTCACAAGATGTCCATACACTCATCATGCCTAGGCAATGAAGTCTCCATAAGTTCCTAAAAAAGTAGAGGTCATGACCTAGATAGCCATATAAGGAAGATTGCAGAATGGTGACCGTAACCTCATCCACATTTTGGAATGGTAGTATATTTGAACAAGGACAAAAGCTACAGACCATGGGGCCCCTCCAGACCTCACTCCATATGGCTGCTTAGCTATATCCTTAGAAATATCTTTTATGATAAATTGATGTATGTTAGTATTTCCTTGGGTTCTTTGAATGGCACTAGTCATCAGTCACACTTGAAGAAATAGTTGGAGGTGGCTAGTCTGCAAGAAACTCTGGAGATACTACTTGTGGCTAGGTTGGGACAGACTTTGAGGGATCTGATGCTACTTACCTCTAGGAACATGTGCCCTCCCCCAGCCTTAATTAGGCCTGAAAGACCTTGTTTCCACAAGATCATCCACCTTAGCTGCCTGTAGAACTTCCCACAGGAACTTAGAAGAATAGACTACCTGCTGAGCTTGCCTTGAGACATAATCTTGCTGAAACAAAGAATGGGTTTGGTGGGCTTCCCCTATATATACAAGAGCTGAATATTAAATTCTGAGCCTTGATCAAAGAACTTTGTCTTGGCTCCATGTTTCTCTCACCCTCCATCTCTTTTTCATTTTCAGCCCCCCTTTCAAGTGAACCGAGTTCGTCCGTGGCCGCTGGGTGGCTGTGTGGCTATAGGAACATACTTTGGAATTTAATTCAAGGATGATCCAGGGCTAGAGATGTGGCTTTTACAGCGGACCCAGGTTCAGTTCCCTGCAGCCACATGACTGCTCACAAAGGTTTGTAACTCCTGTTCCAAGGAATCCAGTTCTCTCTTCTGGACTCATCTAGCACCAAGCATGTACATGGCAAAGATACATGCAATCAAAACAATCCACAAAAAAAAAAAATCAATAAATCCCTTTTTAATGTGACCCAGAAAAGTCTACTGATGATAAGGAGGAAAAAACTCCCCATATACTTTAGGATCACAGAAGTGAGCTGTGTTGTCAGCACATGGTAGGAGAAATGGGCTAAGCTTGCTCGCTCTTTCTTTCTTTCTTTCTTTCTTTCTTCCTTCCTTCCTTCCTTTCTTCCTTTCTTCCTTTCTCTCTTTCTTTTTAAGAAATTGGCTGAAAAATTTCGGAGGAGCAATACATTACATTAATACATTACCTCAAAGATGTAAAGAATCACTCTACACATTATTTAATTGTAAGGAAAAAGTTGATTTTACAATGAAAAGATTTATTAAGATGCCTTAAATAAGTCCTTGTACTACAAATCTTTAGCATAAAGTCAATCCAAAGGAAATAATCTGGAGGCAAAACAAGTAGGTAAGCCGGGCAGTGGTGGCACACGCCTTTAAACCCAGCACTTGGGAGGCAGAGGCAGGCGGATTTCTGAGTTCGGGGCCATCCTGGTCTACAGAGTGAGTTCCAGGACAGCCAGGGCTACACAGA
The DNA here is from genome assembly GCF_004785775.1 of Grammomys surdaster. Classification (NCBI taxonomy): domain Eukaryota; kingdom Metazoa; phylum Chordata; class Mammalia; order Rodentia; family Muridae; genus Grammomys; species Grammomys surdaster. The sequence goes on along the minus strand of NW_021604674.1, from coordinate 316,790 downwards.
GAAACCCTGTCTCAGTGGGAGAAAAAAGTAGGTAAATTAAAAGGAGAGCATTCTGTATCAGTCATCATTCCTTCAAAACTGGTGGCATCAAACAGGAAAAACAGAGAAAGTGGAAGATTCTATAATCAGGAGGAAAAACATGAAACTTAGGACCCCTATTTGGTTTACAGATTTAAAAAAAAAAAAAACTCTTTTTATTCTTTTGCAAACTGCAGACATTGCATTTCATTTTTATTTCCTTCATTGTATTTTAACCATACTCTCCTCATTTCTGTCCCCCTCTCAGAGCCCTGTAAGAAAAAAATTTTTTAATTGGCCAGTATCTCAGAATAACATGGGACCATGAACCTGTGAACTCCCGGGGAAAGGCCCCAAGGTAGGAACATACCAAATGTTTCTGAAAACTGCAGCTGTGTGTGTATGTGTCGATAAGAGAGAGCACTCCTGCCTGGAACATCCTGACTCCTAGGTTTCCCAGCTGTGTGCCAATAAGAAATACAATCAAGAGCTTCCCTCCTAGGAAGCTCCTATTCCTCAGCCCTTCTCCCAGCCTGTGACTTTTGTCCTTATAAACCTGTGTATTTTGATATACGGGGCTCATTCTCTCTCCTTCCGTCTTGCAGAGGTACGAGACTGAGTCCAAGTACACTGGTTCCTAGTAAAAGCCTCTTGCTTTGATTGGATCAAGTGCCGACTTCTGTGTTCATTTGGGGCGAGCACTGGTTTCAGGGACCAACTCTGTAGTCTCATTCTTTCTTTTTTTAAACCCAGAGTTTAATGGATGCTATCTCTATACTTGAATGTGTTTTCTGACCACCCAGTGGGACATATCAGCACTACCCGGAGCCACACCATCAAATAAAACTAATTCTCTTTTTTAAATAAAGTAACTTCAAGCTGGGGAGTGGTGGTGCACGCCTTTAAACCCAGCATTTGGGAGGCAGAGGCAGGTGGATCTCTGAGTTCGAGGCCAGCCTGGTCTACAGAGTGAGTTCCAGGACAGCCAGGGCTACACAGAGAAACCCTGTCTCGAAAAACCAAAAAAAAAAGTAACTTCAAACAACATTTAATAAACCACTGAGAAATTTCAAATATGGAGTGTCTATTAGGTGACATTAAATCAATTTTAAACAATGCATACAATAAGTTGGTGATTGTATATAATAACAATAATACTCAATTAATTAATTAATATTTATTATTTTTTTATTATTTTGAAACAAGGTCTCTGGCTGGCCTCCAACTCACAAAGATCCTCCAGCCTCTGCCTCCTGAGTGCTGGGATTAAAGGTTTGTGCCACCGTATTCAGACAACTGCTTGTTTTTTAATGTACTTGATGAGCTGTTTACCAACAGTATCATAGCAACTACAATTTACCTCAAAAAACTGACAAAACTGCATAAAACCAACACTGAAAAAAGTGATTGTTGACTCTAGGTGAAAGATTCAGTGGTGTGCATTCCATCATTCTTTCAACTCCTAAAAATAACTGAAAATTTCCAAAATGGAATGAGTCTGAATCTTTAGTATGGCATCAGCCAACCTTTCCCCTCTTTATGTAGGAAATTTGTCTCCTCTGAGTACCTCAAAATCCAGGTTCTTTTCTGAATGCATAGTGGTGTTCTTCATACTGAATTCTCATTTCCACATTCAGTAGGTGATATGGGGGGTGGGGGTCCTTTCGATTCCCAGGAACCACATGGTGACTCACAACCATCTGAAATGGGATCTGATGTTCTCTTCTGTCATGCAGGTGTACATGCAGACAGAACACTCATACAACTTACTTCCATTTCGGAGAGATGGCTCAGTGCTTAAATGGATTTTTGATTTGTTGTTGTTGTTGTTTTGTTTTGTTTTGTTTTGTTTTGTTTTTTACAGAGAGCCTGAGTTCGATTCCTAGCACCCACATCACACAATTCACAACTGCCTGTAACTTTAGCTCAAAGAGATCTGACATGGCTTTGACCTCCTTGAGCACTCACATGTACATAAATAAATTATAATTTTAAGGTGTTTTTAAGAATGACTTTCTTAGAGAATGCTTTGTTACCCCCCTGTTTTTATTTGCAGGTTTAATTCTATTTTATGTTTACCACAACTGTCAATAATGATACTTGGTTCTTGTTACTACCCTCTTATTCTTCTGAAGTAGACGTCTGGTGACCACTGACATATCTTCAAGGACCCTATGAATACATGGCAGCCAAGTAAGTATTTGTCTGTCAGTAATTGAGGGCTGACTGGGTAGTGGTAGAGTTCCCAAGTGGTCAGGGGTAATCAGAGAAAAGGCTAGATCTGTAGCCTTAATTAGCCATATTACTGATATGCATTATGAAATGATAGTGGGCTGTTTTAAGAATAATCAGAAACAAGGCTAGACCTGTAGCCTTAATTAGGCATATTATTGATGTGGATTTTGTGAAATGATACTGGGCTGTCTTAAAGATGAGGACCATAAAATCCAACCTGCATCTCTTTCGAATGGTTAGACTCTGGAGAAGAACCAGTCACAAGGCTACTACAGGGGCTAGAGAGATCTCTCAGTGATATTCCAGAGATCCTAAGTTCAATTCCCAGCAACCACATGGAGGCGTACAATCATCTGTAAAAGGATCTGATGCTCTCTTCTGGTGTGTCTGAAAACACACCAGCTATAGTATACTCATATGCATAAAATAAATAAATAAATCTGTTTTTTTAAAGAAGGCTACTACAGTCACCCCAGTAAGAGATGATAATGCAAACTTGGGAGATGGCAGAGAAGATGGGAAAAAGACAGATTTGAGAGCTACTTTTACATTTTTCTTTTCTCTTTTTCCCCTGTGTTTTTTGTTTGTTTGTTTGTTTGTTCACTTTTGAAACAGAGTCTCTTTACATGTACTGGCTATCCTAGAATTCACTGTGTAGACCAGGCTGGCCTCCAACTCTGAGATCTGTCTGCCTCTGTCTCCCTAGTATTGGGATTAAAGGTGTGTGCCACCATACCTTGACTACATCTCTCATTTCTGTACCCATTACTAGATTTGAAGACACAGAGCCAATATGAGAGGAGAGAGCATATGATTTTGTCCCCATTTCAAAGAATTTTATCTGGACATTAGCATAAAATGAAAAAATAACAAGTTAAAGGCAGATAATTTCCCATCATATCACAGCCTCTGTTAGTACAGGCTTACCTCCAAGACAAAGGCAGTCAGAAATGTTTCAGATTTTCAACATATATAAAGATATGCACAGTGAGACATTACATTAAAAAAAATTAGGGACATTTAGAGATGGCTCAACATTTTAAGAACATTTGTTGTTCTTGCAAAAGACTCAGACTCAGTTCCTACCCCTCACAGGGTGATTTGCAACTGTCTGTAACTCCAGTTCAAGCAGATCCAATCCTTCCTTCTGACCTCTACAGATACCAGGCCTTTTGGGTGGATACATACATGCAAGCAAAACACTCACAGAAAAATAGATTTTTTTCAAGTTATATTAACCAGTATACTGTAGTGTCTTTGTGCAGTGTGGCACACTGTTAGGCATAGTGTTTTATAATCCCAGCACTGTGGAGATGAAAGCAGGAATATTAGAAGTCTAAGGCCAGCCTGAGCTCACTAGACTCTGTCTCAAAAGCAAAAGGCAAAAACATTTGATGGTGAATGTTTTTGTGCACTGTGTATTTGAATGCTGTTTACTATGGGATCTCAGTGCTGTCTGAATTTTTCTATTATCATTATTACGAAGGATTTCCTAACTTGGTATTTTCTAAAACATTGTTCCTCATCACCTCTGATTGGGTAATAAAGAGCTGATCTATTACAGATGGAGAGGACAGTTAAGGGGGAACTTCTGGTCCCTGTGACAGGGCCCCCAGGAAGAGAGAAGAGAGAGTCCAGTCAATAAGACACTTGCTTTGTTCATTGACTCTAGCTGAGATTCCTAGCAATGAGAATTATGGAGTCTGAAGTGGCCACCTCTGGTAGCCAAGAGGGACTTCCAGTAGAGAGGTAAGGACACCACCCCACCCAGTAAACTTTTGACCCAAAATGTGTCAGACCTATAAGATGTACAGTGATAAAAATGGAACAGAGACCGAGAGAATGGCCAGCCAATGACTAGCCCAACTTGAGACCTATGCTATGGGCAAGAACCAATCCCAGACACTATTAATGATATTGTTATGCTTGCAGACAGGAACCTAGCACAACTATCCTCTGAGAGGCTCCACCCAGCAGCCAGTGGGAACAGATGCAGAGACATTAGATGGAACTCAGGGAGTTTTGTGGAAGAGTCAGGAGAAGGACTGAGGGACCTGAAGGGGATCAGAACTCCATAGGAAGACCAACAGAGTCAACTAACCTGGAGCTTTAGGGGCTCCCAGAGACTGAACCATGGACTTGCATATGTAGCAGATGTGCTCCTTGGTCTTCATGTGGGTCCCAAATAACCGGAGCAGGGGCTTTCCTGACTCTTGTTTTCTGCCTATAGATCCCATTCCCCAACCTCGTGTTGTGGGAGAGGATATGTCTGTACTTGCAGAAACTTGATGTGCCAGGGTGAGTTGTTATCCTGGGGTCGGGAGCAGGTGGGGGGACTCCCCCTATCTCAGAGGAGGAGGGGAGGGCACATGGGGGAGAAACTCAGGTGGACAGAAGTGGGAGAGCTGTGATCAGTATGTAAAGTGAATACATAAATAAATTAGTGAAAAAATAAAATTAAAGAGATTTTATATACAGAAGACCACAACATGTGTTACCAGAAAATTAAAAAGTAGCTCACAAATGAGATTCCACTAGCTTATTAGAAAGACAAATGTACCTCAATATCAAATGTTTGTTTAAGTTGAATGTATCAAAAGAGAGGAAGAAAGACCTTATTGTAAAGTTTTGTCATAAGATTGCTGCAATTTGGTCACAGTCTCAGGGTCTAATTCTGGTTTTCTTGGTATGTCCACATTTGTAGTTCTTGTTCTGAAAATTTGTTCTGAAAAACTTTTTTTTATTATTGTGGAACTCTGTTTCTGATTCTGCAGAGGATTGATCTCCTTGACAATAGTTGAAGATATGGAAACTGTCAGTCATTCCTGCTGCCCACTCTAGTTCACAGGTCTCTACAGGACACACAAGAACTTGGTTCTAAAGCAGCTCTTCACCTTAAACAGAAGACACAAAAGAAAACCACAAGTTTTTATGTAGTTTAGTTAATTATTTCAGAGAGCTATCCCTAAACTAATGGTTTATACTGTCCCTTTCATGAACAGCCAGATTTTTGCTCCTTGGAGCATTATACCACAAGAAGAGGTCATCCTAATCTACATAGAAAGTTGTAAGCCAGCTACAGCTACACTGTGATACCCTGTCTGAAAAAAAAAAAAACTAAAACAAACAACAAAAAAATTCCAAAGCAATAGTATGCCTTTCTTTTATAAAGTAGGGAAAAATTATAATGAAGGCAGCATTAAAGTGTTCACTTGTGGCCAAGTATGTTGATGTAAAAAGAGAAAATGGGATAGGATTTTATGATCAAAGAGACAAGTTACATCTTTCCTTTGTCAATAAGAACGTGCTTGGCAACAACAGTACTGAGTAAGTGTAAGTCACCTCTAGCCTTCTTACGGCTAGCCTATGTGCCAGCTGGGCACAGAAAGGCACTCAATAAGTGACTGCACTTGATTGTCACAACCTAGTAGAAAAGGACAATATTGAAATAGTACACATGTGTTTACGTGTCACCATAGATACACCATTTCTTTTAGTCTTGTTACATTTTATACATATCCTATATTTTCTGGGTTTTCCCACACTCCTGGAATCATAGAAATGGACTTAACTATCTTTATTACCCTCCCAGACTAAAATAAAAAACAAACAAACCAAGAAAACAATAGCAGCAGCAGCAACAACAAAAACAAACAAACAAACAACATCTGCCCTAATGAGAGAGTAGAGAAAGACTTGGGAGTCGGTAAACAGTTTTCAGGCTTCTGTAATAAACCAGTATGTTAGCATTTGATAAACATCCAAACAAATATGAAGATGGTGGAAGTGAGGAAGAAAATTTGCTTTTTTTTTAAGTAGAAATTCATAAAGTACTGTAAAAAAAAACAAAAACAAAAACAGACCAGACTTGGAAAGCTAAGTGAATTAAAAGTCTGGTGAAGCCTTCACATTCTAGAAGTACCTGGTTTCTGAATGTCTAAAATGTATTTCAATTTTGGGCTTAATAACTCTGAGTCACATTTAAGATGTACAATTTATTTATTTATTTATTTATTTATTTATTTATTTATTTTGGTTTTTCAAGACAGGGTTTCTCTGTGTAGCCCTGGCTGTCCTGGAACTCACTCTGTAGACCAGGCTGGCCTCGAGCTCAGAAATCTGCCTGCCTCTGCCTCCCAAGTGCTAGGATTAAAGGCGTGAGCCACCACAGCACAGCAAGATGCACAATTTATGAAGCAGTTAAAAACCAACTAAATCATGACTAAACTAAACTAAAAAAAAAAAAAAAATCATAGTAGCACGCGCCTATAATCCCAACACTTGAGAAACAAGGGCAAGAAGATTGCCAGGAGTTTGAGGCCAGTCTGGACTACATAGTGAATATCAAGATAGCTAGAACTACCTAATAAAATATTTTTCTATTAAAAAAAAAGACAAATTGGTGAGTGTAAATAATAGGGATGCTTGAGACAAGCTTTTTTCTTTGTCTTGCCTTATTTCACACTGTAAAGCAGTAGTAATCACATGATAAACATCAAACACTTGCGTTAGTAAACACTCTAGCCTCATCCTTTGCTGCCATGGTGGTTCACACCTTTAATCTCAACACTCAGGAGACAAACGGAGTTTGAACTCTGTGAGTTCAAGGCCAGCCTGTTCTGTGTAGCAAGTTCCAGGCCAGCCAGGGCAACACAGTAAAAAACCTATCTAAAAAGAAAGAGAATTTCAAGATTTGCCAAGACAGCTCTGCGTTTTCAGCATGAGGCTTAGTTACTATCAGTCACACAGCCAAGAATGTCAGATTCCTTTGCTAAATAATATTCAGACTATATTCCCAAGAAGTCTATGTTGGACTTCTCTGAGCTATGACAGTGCATAAGAGAAAGGATTTAAAGGATGAAAGATTTGGGTTCACAGGGATTCCAGTATATAGTCAGCAGACTCCCATGTTTTTGAGCACAAAATGAGCAGAGCATCATGGTAGAAGGGTTTGATGGCAAAGAGAGAGACAAACTCACCTCATGATAAACACAGAGAGACTAACAAAAAACTAAGGCAAAATATACTCTTCAAAGATAGTCCCAGTGGCCTACTTCCTCCAACCAGGCCTCACCCCCATAGCCTGTTTGGTTTTGGTTTTGGTTTTTTAATGCATTTATAATGGATTAACCCATTGATGAAAATATTTTCCTCACAGTCTAATTAGATCTCAGTGACTGGATCCATCAGCTGAGAAACAAGCCTTTAAGCCTTAAGCCTCAGAAGACACATCATTCATGAATCACAATGAATTCCAATTCTAAACCTTAAAGGTTTTTTATTTCCCAAAAGTCCCTAGTCTCTAAAGTTTTTCATATTAGATTATGGACACGTAGCATTTATCTTAGCCAGGGCCATCTCATTCCATTCTTTATGTGCATTTTTGTCAATGATGTAAAATGCTTTATCTGTCTACTTACTGCCTTTGTCATTTAAAATATTCACTGATGCCCAGCATAGCAACCCATATCTGTAACCTCACCAGTTAAGAGGCTGAGTACCCAAATCTGGACAACATATTGATACCCTGCCTCAATAACCTGGGGGTGAGGAGATGGCAGAACAGATAGGAGAACTTGACATAAAGCCTGATGATGAGATCTTGATCCAGAGAATCCAGCTTTGTTCTCTGCTGGAGAGCCTGAGAGCGTGCATGTGTGAGTTCGTGCGTGCGTGCGTGCATGCATGCAAGCTAGTAGGCACCAGGTTAGGAAGGTGCACATGTGTGCATGTGTAATTTGAACCCAGAATCGTGCCTATGCTGGTAAAACCCTCTATCACTGAACTATACCCCCAGAAACTATTAGATTCCTTTGAAAAAGTTCAATTTATTTTAGTTTATGTATATGAGTGTTTTGTCCACATGTATATCTGTTGACTCCAAGTGCACCTGGTACATGTGGTGGTCAGAAGACCCAGCCAGCATGCCAGATCACCAGAAACTGGAGTTATGGAGTGAGCCACCATGTGAATGCTGGAAGCAAACTCTGGTCCAATAATGCTCTTAACTCCTGAGCCATCTCTCCATATAAGACAAATACCCTTTATAATAAATAAATAACAACTAGGATTGCCATTATTATTACTAAAATATTATCTAATAACCTTAGGCTTGCCTGCATACTAAGATTAGCTTCTATCATTTTTTGGCAATTTTATATTAGGTAGAAATCTTTTCAACTTAAAGAATAGGGCTGGCAAGTTGTAAGTAAAAGCACTTGCCACTCAAACCTCAATAGAAATTTATGTGAAAAGAAATCAAGCTCTAATTGTTTCAGGACAGACTGGGAAGAGCAGCAGCTCCCGAGTCTAGCTTGCTGCCCCTTGGCTATTTCAATTGAAAGCGTAAGTGGGTGAGACCCAAGGACTTATCTGGGTTTATTACCCAAATCCAGACCAGTCCTCTCTCCAGAAAGACACCCCATCCTTATACACTACGCAAATGCAATGTAGCCCAATAACAGAATCTGAGTTATTTTTATCTTGAAATGTCCACATGACTTAAGCTTGTGGGAAGGTGTGCTTGCCAGAAATAGACTGACAGCTTTATCACAGAGCACTTAACTGGAGCAAATCTGGATGCGTTCTCAAACCGAAATCAATACATTGTGTAAAAAAAAGATGTACAATGGACTGACTTTCATGTTGATCTACTTTTCATGAATTTAAAAGTTATATCCATTCAAGCAATAATTTCATTTTTCTACATAGAAGACTTTTAATTCTAGTTTTAAATTTTTATTAGGGGCTGGAGAGCTATCTCAGTGGTGAAGAGATCTTGCTGGTGTTGAAGAGGATCTGAGTTCAGTTCCCAGCATGCACATGGTGGCCTAGCTGAAACTCCAGTTCCAGGAGATCTGGTATCTTCTTCTGACCTCTGCAGGAACACAAAAAATGGGGAAATATCTTATCTCCAAATGGGCCATCTGCACCAGAGCCCTTTTTTATCACACGGTTAAACACTCATGACATAGGCATGTAGACCACTGATCATCTGTGACCCTCTAGCACCCACCAATGACATTTTAGATTGCCTAGTATCCTTCTAGAGAGCTCCCCCGATTCTCTATAAGAAGGCCTGCTTGCCTTTGTCTGAGGTCGCTATTTCAAAGAATGGCATTTTAAAGTATGGTTAACCCCCACATGCTGGTTGCTTCTAAAGAATAAACACTCTTTATTTTTACCTACTATGAGTCTGGGGTCTTCCTTCAACAGTTTTCAGGACCCTTATGAAACAAAGAAGACGACACTAACTACCAGTAATGGGAGGAAAAAGAAAGCTGACAGGAAAGGCAGAAAAGTTGTCAATCTGTGATCTGCAGTAGCAAAGCATTTGGCAATAATCATCGTAATAATAACTTAGCAGGCAAGCCATATGCTTACTAATCAGTCAGGACCAAGGGAAGCAGCTACAGGGAGCCAAACCTTTCATGTATATTGGCTACTGTTGGTTAGCATGTACTGGCAGTTTGCAAAGAGGAAATTGGGGAAATTGATGTTAGTTTGGAATCTTAAACTAAACCTCTTGCAGATCTCAAACTGTAGGAAATTATACTGAAAAGAACCTATAGCAACAAAGGCCCATTCATTTACCACTTTATGGCATAGAGCACATTTGAATTGCAGACCTCCCATCGGAGCTGAGAACATCACAAGGCCTGCCACTAACTGCATTATCACAGAGGGGGCACATCGAAACAAAACAAAACAAAAAGGACAAAAAAGACTGAGAGTAGATCAAGAAAGCATTGAGGGAGAGGAACTGTTTATGAATGCAATGTAAACTCTTACATTTCTGACTAAGTTGTGTTTGCATAGAAAACAAAAGTCTGGGATAAAGACTAGTAGAGGAATAAAACAGTTCTCAGATACCCCCAAGAAGGAAATGGACTCCAAAATCTACGTATCCTCAAAGAAAGCTTACTCCCAGTCACCAACCTTTGAAGCTGCACAACAAAGGGAAGTACCAAGAAACAAAAAGGGATTTTAGTTTGGATATGTAAAAGTATGGACTTTTCTACGCCTACCCTTGCTCCAAAGTAAATTCCATGGAGACCTAGTATATTTATTAACAAGTTTCCGGCACTAAGCTGAACAAATTCTGCACTATTCTAATCCGTCTGTGTTGGCCTGGCCTACTTCCTAGCCATATAGAATTATCTGCCATCTTGGTCTAACTGGCACCTCCTTCTTCCTCTGTCTGCTATGGAGACTCTCCAATAGCAACTCTCCTCTTTCCACCCGGGACTGCTTCACTGGGATTGGAAGTCCCACCTCCTCCACTCCTGCCCAGCTATTGGCTGATCAACTCTATATTAACCAATCAGAAGTGATGGGAAACAATTTTTACACAACATTGAGATGGAAATGCTTGACAATAGCAGATCTCTGGTCACAGTAATCAACATCTGAATACACAGATCACAAAACCGTCCTCCAATAGGAGGACAGATGATTGAAGCAATTTTCTCAGGTACTGTAGTATGCAATGGATTCCCATGAAGATGAAATTGACATGGACAGGAAAGTGGAAATAGCTGGAGATCATATAAAACGAAAAAGATCAGATCCCCAAATCCTAGTATTATGAGTTTCCTCTCGTGTGTGGAATACACACAAATATACACACTCAAAAATTAATAGAAAGTGAACATATTTTGAAAGAGGAGCGAGGAAGGAGGTGGAAAGGTTAATTGGAGAGAATATGTTCAAAGTACATATAGATCAACAAAAATGTCATCTTGAAACTTTCTACTTTGTGTAATGAATATGCACCAATAAGTTTCATACATTTGTTTATTTGGGTGTGGGAAGGCTGGGGCTATGTTGTGTGTACAGAGGCTAGAACTTGCAGAAGTCAGTTCTCTCGTTACAACATGTGAGTCCTAGAGATCAAAGTCATGTTGTCAGGCTTGATAGCCAGTGCCTTTAACTTCTGAGTCATCTCACCAGCTGCTATCCACTCTCAATTTTTTAAAAAAGTATATTTACCTATGTTTTCTGATCTAGGAAACAATCTTTTAGCTTCTCTAGGTCAGTGGTAGTTGATGTCTTTCATTTTTCTTTTCCAAATTGGACACTGAAGTTGTCTCTCCATGTTACAACGTAAGGAGGAAGGCCAAGGAAGTAGAGAGCTCAAGCTTGGCTTTGTTTGTTTGTTTGTTTGTTTGTTTGTTTGTTTTCCAAGACAGGGTTTCTCTGTGTAGCCCTGGCTGTTCTGGAACAACTGTTCTGTTGACCAAGCTGGCCTCAAACTCAGAGATCCACTTGCTTCTGCTTCCTGAGTGCTAGGATTAAAGGCACCATCATGCATGGCTTGAGAGTTCTGCTTTTTAAATTATCTATCAGAAAGAATCACATCTGTGTTAGATGAGCAGGTTACATGTTAGACAGCAACACTCAGGGATTTTAGTTGAATGCAGAATCTTTGAGTAATTTACTGATAATTATGGTGGGAAAAGACATTCAATGTGTGGGAAAAAGGAAAAAATATTGGCTGAAAGGAAAAATAGCAGAGCATGTTCATGTGTTTTCCAAATTCATCTTTTTTTTCTCCTAGGCATTAAGTTAAACATTTCTCACCTATGCTATAATTAGCTGAAGGCAAAGGGCCATATAATTTAGTTCAGGCCAATTAAACCTGGGGCAAGTTGTCATATGGTAGTTCAACTATTCTGGTGGTTTGAATAATTATGACCCCTAGGCTCATATGTTTGATCCCCAAGTAGTGGAACTGTTTGGGAAGGATTAGGAGGTGTGGCCTTGTTGGAGAATATGATCTTGTAGATATGGTCTTACTGGAGGAGGTGTGTCACTGGGAGTGGGCTTTAGGACTTCGAAAGCCAATACCTGGTAGAGAGTCTCTATCTCTCTGTCTCTGTCTCTCTCTGCCTCATGTTCATGGATCATATTTAAGCTCTGAGCTACTCTTCCAACACTATATCTACCTGCCTGCTGCCATACTTTCCACCATGATAGCTATGGATTCACCCTCTGATAGTATAAGCAAGCTACCAATTAAATGCGTTCTTCTATAAGTTGCCTTGGTCATGGTGTCTCTTCATAGCAACAGAACAGTAACTAAGACAGATAGAATCCTAAAAACATTTCACACTATCATTGATGCTCTTTTACTCATCCTCTATTCATTGAGTGAAACATCCAAGAGTTCTAAAATGATTTCAGTTCCCAAAACCCCAACTTGACCACACTGAACAACAAATAGACTCCTCTTGAATAAAGCCACTGAGATATTGGAATTATTAAAAGAACCTTGGGCTGCTGAGAAGAGTCATCTGAACCCACATGGTGAAAGGAGAAATCTGACTTCCACACTTGTACTCTGAAACACACACACACACACACATATAAATAAATAAAATTTAATAATAGAAACTAGTGTGTGCTTTGGGTTTTGGGTTTTGAGGTAGGGGTGGGGTTTTGTTTTAAGAGATGGTCTTTCTAAATATCTAGATTGCCCTGCCACCTTGCCCAGCATTGTTTGATCCTAAAAACCTAACTGACTGGGACTGTGAAGGAATTAAGAAGGATAGTCACACACACAGAAAAGGTGGGCTGTGTGCACTCTGATTCAGTACACCAACTACATAGCAAACTAGAACCTCATCTGTTTATTATGTACAACACAGGGAGTCGTATCTAGTCATAAATGGTGCAGAAATGACTTGGTTGCTTTTTTCAATTAATATAGGACCATGGGCTTTTTTACTAGGGTACTATACAGCGTTAGTAATGATCATATTAGAAACCATATGGCATTCTTTCTAACTGATCATAGCTTTTCATCTGCTCAGACCTCCTAAGCCTACAGCCTGGGCTGCCCGTAGGTTTTCCCTCCTACTGCTCTCTTGTCTAGATGGCTGCACATATTCCCTCACTGGTACTCTGGTTGATGATGGTCATCTCTCAATCTGTCATACAGCACATAGGAGCCAGACCTCAAATACACTTCTTCAAGGACTTTCACCAACTCGCCCTTAGACATCAAACCACGGCTAATTACCCACACGGATCTTCAGGTGTGGGCAGCCTCATTAACTCCAAAGACTAACACTTTAGGGGAAAAAACTCTACATTAACAAACTTTCAAAAAGGTTACTGGGGGTTAGGGGTGTAGCTCAGTTAGTAGAGGGCTTATGACCTTCACAAAGCCCTGGATTTGATCCTCAGCACTGAATAAAATTAGATGTGGACCACACCCATAATCCCAGCCATCCTTTTTTTTGAAATGTAGTCAGAAAAACTAAGAGTTCAAGGCCACCCTGGACTCCTTGAGACTCTGCTTCAAAAACAAAACAAAGCAAGGGCTAAAGCAATAGCACAGCCAAGTGCTTGCCAAGCAAGCTTGAGGATCAGAGTTCAGTCTCCAGGGTCTACATAACAAGCAGGACATGGTGGTACGCACTTATCACCCCAGTGTTGGGTAAGAAGAAACAGGCAGGTTCCTGGGGCTTGTTAGGCAGCCAGCCTAGTCTATTGGACTAACTCTAGGTCCCAGTGAAAGACCCCATCCCAAATAAAACAAAGTGGCTAGCTTGAGGAAAGATATCAGAGTTGGACCTATGACCTCCACGTGCATGGCTATTACTATACATACATGCACACACGCAAGTGCATAAAGTATCAGGAGGCAGAGTGAGTGGCTTGTGCCTATAATTCCAGCACTTGGAGGCTGAGGCAGGAGAATTTTCTCATATTCAGGGTGAACCTTAGCTACATACTGAGACTTTATTTGAAAGAAAATAATAATAATAATGTCCTGAGGCTGGATAGTGACTCAGCAGTTAGAGCACCCAGAGGACACAGGTTTGTTCTCCAGCATCCACATGGTGGCTCACAGTCATCTGGGGATCCAATGCCCTCTTCTGACTTCCATGGGCACCAGGCACACACAAGATATACACACATATATGCAGGAAACATACTTAGACACTTAAAATGAAATTTAAAAATCTTAAAAATCATTTTTAAAAACTATCCTTTCTTTCATGCTCTACTAAAACTATGACACATGCAAAGTTTGCCCACAGACATTCCTAGCTACCCGTTCATCTTTTAAATGTGTCCCATACGTTGAACCACGCATGCCCCTAAATGTACCCATTTTCCTTCTGATATTTTAACCTGATTGCTTTCTTCTATATGTGGAGGCACCTGGAATAAATACTCACGTCTCCTGTTGCAAGAAGCCATTGCTTTGGAAACAACTCTCACGCTCTGCTTGGGAAATAACTGTTATCACCACCATCTGCCTCGGGAGCCATCTTGGTTCACTCTAAACTTTGCAGTTCTTGTTTGAGATCTGTACGCATCGTCATGCAAACGCACTGTGTATTGTACTCACTTACATCAGCATCCTCCCCAGCCCTATCTCACCATGTACTGTCTATGCTCCATGAACAGCATAGTGTGTGTGTGTGTGTGTGTGTGTGCGTGTGTGTGTTCGTCCATCCAGAATAGCTTTCCTTTTCTTCCTTTTGCCCTCATATGTGGTAAATATCTACTCATTCTTTTAGCACTTGATATTAAATATTGCCTCCTCTAGGGAGTATCTCTCTCCCTCCCCATAAGAAGGGAAAATGCTCCAAGCTCTCAACTCCTCGATGAGTGTGAATTCCACCCCCCCATCCTACTCCCACTTCCCACACGTATTCCCTGCCTATCACTCTCATCCCGGCAGGCACTGTGTTCTCTTCTTAGTTATTATTTCTGCCACTCCAGCATCTGTCACCAGTAGTTCCACTCCAGCATCTGTCACCAGTAGTTCCACTCCAGCATCTGTCACCAGTAGGTCCCAATAAATACTTTTCTCCAAACCAACAATTGTAACTGCAGCAAACTGGACACGATTTTCCTAGGGCACTGCCCAAATTGCCGTTCACGTACCTCCTCAGTCTTTTAGCGACTCTGTAAGATAGATATTGTCAATAAGGTTGTGATCATTTTAAGGTTGAGAAAAGTGAAACAGAAAGCGGTTTGGCAGCTTGCCTCAAATCATCTCACAGCTAGACAGGCGAGACAAAGATTTGAACTAGATGCCATTTCTATCATCACTACCCCACCCCCACCCCAAACACAGATTCTTTCGTTGTAGAATACAGAGATTCCCTCCCTTTCCCCTCTTTCTTTTGAAGTTGGCTCAAGATAAATGCCGCAAAAATTTAAAGATGCATGAGAAGATGAAGACATTTTTCTGGATCTTCTTATATCCAGTGACAACCTCAGTGAACATGTTGCTTTGTGTCAAGGAGATGGAAGACTGAAGGGCATCCAGCAGCCCTGGCAGACATGGAGCAATCATGTAGGTCAGGTTCAAGTACACTGAGTATCCTTCAAGGACGCACAGCTGGTCATCAAAGAGCCTGGCCAGCTGGCCCAGTGTCACGATGTATTTCAACATATAATGTTTTTCCTTTGACTGAAAATAGTTTGTATTCTCACAATATATCCTGATCATAGTTTCCCTTCCTTCTACTCCTCTTAGTTCTTCCCCACCTCCCTTCCTATCAAATCCACCCCCCCATTAGAAAACAAACAGGCGGGCAGTGGTGGCGCACGCCTTTAATCCCAGCACTTGGGAGGCAGAGGCAGGCGGATTTCTGAGTTCGAGGCCAGCCTGGTCTACAGAGTGAGTTCCAGGACAGCCAGGGCTACACAGAAAAACCCTGTCTCGAAAAACCAAAACCAAACCAAACCAAACCAAAACAGGTTCTTAAGCTGGGCGGTGGTGGCGCACGCCTTTAATCCCAGCACTTGGGAGGCAGAGGCAGGTGGATTTCTGAGTTCGAGGCCAGCCTGGTCTACAGAGTGAGTTCTGGGACAGCCAGAACTACACAGAGAAACCCTGTCTCGAAAAACCAAAAAAAAAAAAAAAAAAAGAAAACAAACAGGCATCTAAAGAGTAATAATGAAATAAAGGTCAGTGGTGGTGCTTGCCTTTAATGCCAGCATTTGGGAGGTAGAGGTGGACAGATCTGAGTTTGAGGCCAGACTGCAGTACCTCTATCGGATATAGTTGGTAAACATCTTTTTCCATTCTGTAGGTTGCCACTTTTTCCAATTGACAGTATGCTCTGCTATTCAGAAGCTGTTTGGTTTCATGAGGCCCTATTTATTATTATTATTATTATTTATGATGATTTGTATTATTATATTCTGTTATTATAACATATATTTAAAATATTTTTATATTTTATTTGGGAATTTCACATCACATGCCCTGATCAATGGTGTTCTCTGCCCATGTCTGCCATACTTCCCCTGTGACCTCTCCCTCCACACACACATGATAAGAGAAGAAAAGGGGAGACATCCATTTTGTGTGGTCCATATATTCACTGGAGCATGGTTAAATTCCTAATGGCCAGCCACCCAAGGGAGGATGAGTATCTTTCTGCTTCTGCCCCAGATGCCATCAGTGAAAGAGGTCTGTACAGTGGCAGGAGCACAAGTTCTCTCTTGCCCATGCCACTACAACCACCATAGCCTGGTGTAGCTACCACGGGGTGGGGGTGGGGGGACACTCACACATGAGGGCAGGACTGACTCTCCTATAAACACACCGCCACCACCACCGTAGGGTTGTGGGGTCTCGCATCTGCTATGCCATAGGGCTCAGCCACTCGGGAAGGCAGAACTCTGGGAAGTTGACTGAGCTTACCCCACGCCATGGCCAGGCAGGTGCTGGGCGGTATCGCAGCCCTGGGACACTGCTCCAGGGTTGGGGAAGCACAGTCTGAAGCATGGGAGAGCTGGAGCTAGCACGGGGGTCCCTGGCCTGCATGGAGGCCAGGACTGTCTGATTCTCAGGCTCTCAGACATCCAGGCACCGCTGAATGCCTCAGAAGAGTTGAGAATGGAGTGGGGGCCCTTGGGCTGGATCTAGCCCCGGGGGTGAGGGGGAAAAAGAGAGTGGAGCTCCGGCTGGTCCTGCAGGGAGAAAGTCCTTGACTTGTCAGGTGTTGGCATGAGCTTGGCTTGGTGGCAGCTGTGGCTGGGAGCACAGAGAGGCCTTCCAAGAGAGACTAGACAGCACTGTAGACAAAGGTCTTCTCCTTGGATCCCCACTGAGGATCCTGATGAAAAGAGGCCATCCACGGTGTTAAGGCATTTATTGTCATGACAGAAAGTGAATGGGTAAAACCATACCCCCTTTTCAGGAAGGGCCTGAGATTAAATACCTTTTGCAGGGAGGAATGTCTGGGAAGGAAAGCTTATTGGCTAAGCCTTTCAGGTCTTTAGGTACCTCATTAAAATGGAGATGTATCTTGGGCCTATGTGACCACAGGGCATGTCCTCTACTGTCAGGAGCAGCCCTGCTTATACACTGAAGGCCTAAAATCAGCCATACACCTAAAATCAGCAATAGGCCTGACATACATGCCTGCTAGCACCAAGTCTTGGGTCTCTGTGGAAAAACACTGAAACAGATGGCTGGAAGTTATTGTAAACAAACAGCTTTGGTGGAAGGCTGCCAAGCCTGGTTACTCATGGGCCTTGTAGATAGGTAGCCTTGGTGGATAGTACCAACTTAGATAAAGACAAGTGAATCATAGGCGGGTCATAGTGGTCTGTCCCCTAACCTTCACCCAGCTGACACTCTGTTCTGGAAGATATCTGTACACCCCCTGGACAATCTGTATTCCCCCTGAACACCCACATTCCTGTGTCATCCCCTTCCCCACATCCTGCCTTTTTATGTATATAACCTGTGTGTGAAAAAGTAAAAATTATGGTTTGATCAGCCTATAGACAAGCCGTGTTCCTTGTGTTCGCCTGTTTCCCCCATCTTCTCTTTCAGGTGATCTCCCCTGACCCCTGTTTAATGCCCTACTGGACAGGACACTCTACTTGTGGAGGGGCTTGGGGTGTTGCCCTTACATGACTGATGGCCACAAATCTATGGGGAGCTGCAACTAGTGACAGGGGCCTGATGCCCAGGAACAGGTAAAATGCCCACCATCCCTTCAAGGTCTCCAGGATTTCAAGCCTTAGCTCAACCAGGAACCAAGTAGCTTTCATGGTCCCACACACTACCACCACCACCATCACCACCACCACCATCAGAGCTACTGTGCTTCAGCCCTACAAAGTGCTGGGCTTGCTCTCCCAACTCTTGGACATTAACGCTTCAAAGTACAAAATCCTAATCACTGGCATCCACTTGTGCTTTGGTGGCAACACTGGTCGAAGACATCAACATAGTCCTTGGCCTTTTCGGCTGCATGGACCACAAGCCTCAGCACGCTCCCCCCCCTACCCTGCCCCAAGTCCCCCAGGCAGCAAAGCCTGAGGCTATCTCTAAAGCATAGGGCACAGCACAGACTACATAAGTCCACATGAATCAAAGGTTTCATCAAGATCAGCAGGATCATGAACCACTGACATCAGCGTGGCCTCTGGTGGTATCATGAACCACGGTAGTACTTTGAGGAAGTTCAATCCAGAAAGTAAACCCTTCCTCATTTCCTCCTCTGTCTTTGCCCAGAGCCAGGGGAATCCCACTACCAAGTGGCAGGTTAGTGGGCTTAGTCTGTGTCTGCATAAGCTTCAGGATGTTATAGACCATCCCACCGGCCCTACTGGGTAATGGCAGCATATTGACCTCAGCCATGTCTCTCACCTGTCACTGCCACCACATCTCCAGTTCTACATCTCCCTTGAGCATGCACTGCTCTGTTTTTTTCTTTCCCACCTCTCCGTTAGAGAGTTGTTCCCTGTAGCAGTGCTCATCGCCAGGATTGCACTTGGGTGTCTTCCAGCCAGCTGAGAGTTCCTATATATTAATTGCTGATCTTAGGGCCTGTGCTAGTGGTGTTCTGTTCAGAAAGTCTTCTCCAGTGGCAGTGAGCTCAAGGCTATTTCCCACTTTCTCTTCTATCAGGCTCAGTGTACTTGGTTTTAAGTTGAGGCCTTTGATCCATTTGGAGATGAGTTTTGTGTAGGGTCATAAGTATAAATCTATTTGCATTATTATCCATGCAGACATCCAGTTTAGCCAGCACCATTTGTTGAAGATGCTGTATTTTTTCCAGTTCTGGCTTCTTATCAAAAAGCAGGTGTCCATATTTGTGTGGGTTTATGTCTGGGTATTCAATTCAACATGTCTGTTTTTATGCCAGTTCCATGTTTTATCATCTTTATTATCATCATCATATTTATCATTGTTATTACTATAGCTTTGTAGTGTAACTTTGTAGAGATCAGGAATGGTGAAGCCTACAGTTATTTTATTGCTCATAATTGTTTTTGTTATCCTGGTATTTTTGTTTGTTTTTTTGCTTTTCATGTTTCCATATAAAGTTGAGAATTGTCTCTTCAAGATCTGTGAAGAATTGTGTTGGAATTTTGATGGGGATTTCATTGATTCTGTAGACTGCTTTTGGTAGGATGGCCATTTTTACTATGTCAGTCCTATGGATCCATGAGCATGGGAGATCTTTCCATCTTCTGGTATCTTCTTCAATTTTTTTTCAAAGACTTGCGTTTTTATCATACAGGTCTTTCACTTGCTTGGTTAGGGTTATGCCAGGATATTTTATACTATTTGGAACTATTGTAAAAGGTGTTGTTTCCCCCATTTTTTCCTGGTCCATTTGTCATTTATATACAGAAGGGCTACTGGTTTTTTGAATTAATTTTGTCTCCAGCTACTTTGCTGAAAATGTTTATCAGCTGTAAGAGTTTCCCAGTGGAACTCAAAGGGCCACTTATGTACACTATCATATAATTTGCAAATAATGGTACTTTGACTTTTTCCTTTCCAATGTGTACCTCCTTGATCTCTCTCAGTGGTCTAATTGCTCTAGCTAGAACTTCAAGTCTTCAAGCACTATATTGAATAGATATGGAAAGAATAGATAATGTCTTGTTTCTGATCTTAGTTCAATTGTTTTGAGTTTCTCTCCATTAAAGTTTATGTTGGCTATAGGTATGCTGGAAACTGCTTTTATTCTGTTGAAGTATGTCCTTTGTATCACTAATCTCTCCAAGACTTTTATCATGAAGAGGTGTAAGTTCCACACCCCCCACCACCGCAAAGGCCCTTTCTGAATCTAAAGAAGTGATCATGTGGTCTTTGTCTTTCAGTTTGTTTATATGGTGGATTACATTTACATTTATTGATTTTTAAATATTGAACTCTCTTTGTATCTCTGGGATAAAGCCTACTTAATCATGGCTGATGATCTTTTTGATGTGTTCTTGGATTCACTTCACACTTATTTTATTGAGAATTTCTGCATGTATGTTCATGAGGGAAATTGGTCTGTAATTCTATTTCTTTATTTGTTCTTTATGCCATTTGGATATTGGGGTAACTATGGTAACATAAAATGAACTATCAGTGTTCTTTCTGTTGTTTTGGTAGAATAATTTGAGGAGTATTGGCATTAACTTTTTTTTGAAAGTCTTGTAGAATTCTATGTTAAAACCATCTGGCTCTGAGCTTGGTTTTGGTGGGGAGACCTTAAATTACTGCTTCTATTTCCCTAGAGGTTATAGACCTGTTTAAATAGCTTATCTGATCTTCAACTAACTTTGACAGGTGGGATATGCTGAGGAAATTATCCATTTCTTTTACATTTTCCAATTTGGTAGAGTACAGGTTTTTAAAAGTATGTCCTTGTGATTCTCTGGATTTCTTCATTGACTGTTGTTATATCCTCTTTTTATCTTTTGTTAATTTGTTAATTTGTATCTTTTCATTTTGCCTCTTTGTTAATTTGTGTAAGGGTTGTCAATCTTACTGATTTTTCTCTAAGAACTAACTTTTTGTTCCATTGGTTCTTGTATCCTTTCTTGTTTGTTTCTATTTTATTGATTTCAGCTCTGAGTTTGATTTTTTGGCCATCTACTCTTTTGGAGTGTGATTCCTTCATTCTTTCTAAAGCTTTTAGGTCTGTTGTTAAGTTACTAGCATGAAATGTCTCCAATTTTTTTTTATGTAGGCATTTAGTGCAATAAACTTGCCTCTTAGAACTGCCATCATTGTATCCCATAAGTTTGAGTATCTTGTATATTCATTTTCATTCAATTCTAGAAAGTCTTTCATTTTTTAAAATTTCTGTTGACCTATTTTTTTTCATTCTGTAGTGAGCTGTTCAGTTTCCATGAGTGTTTAAGCTATTTGTTATTTCTATTGTTGATGATATTCATCTTTAGTCCACGGTGGTTAGATAGGATGCAGATTATGATTTCAAACTTCTTGTATCTGTTGAAATTTGTTTTGTGTCTGAGTATAAAGTCAATTTTGGGAAAAATTCCAAGAGGTGCTGAGAAGAAAGAATATTATTTTATGCTTGGATGAAATGCTCTGTAAATATGTCAGGTTCATTTGGTTTATAACATCAATTAGTTCTAGGTTTTCTCTATTTAGTTTTTGTCTGGATGATCTATAATTAGCAAGTGTCAGGTATTGAAGTCTTTCCCTGTTAGTGTGTGAGCATCAATATGTGGTTTAAGCTACAGTAGTCTTTCTTTTTTTTGAACTTGGGTCCCCTTGTGTTTGGTACATAGATGTTAAAAATCGCAATGTCCTCTTGGTGGATTTTCCCTTGATGAGTATGTATATCCTTCCCTATCTCTTTTGAACAGTTTTTGTTTGGAGTTTATTTTGTTAGATATTAAAATGGCTACACCAGCTTTGTTCTTAGGTCTAGTTCCTTGAAATAGCTTTTTTTGTCCTTTTAACTGGGGGTAATGTCTATCCTTGGTGTTAAGGTATGTTTCTTGGATGCAGCAGCAGAATGAATCCTGCTTAGGCATCCATTCTGTTAGTCTGTCTTTTTTATTAGGAAATTGAGACTACTGATGTTGTGAGATATGAATGCGTAGTGTTTACTGATTCCTGATATTCTTATGTTGTGGTGTGTGTGTGTGTGTTCCCTCTTTTTATTTGGTCTGGTATTACTTATTCCTTATGTTTTCTTGGGTGTTGTTAACCTCTTTAGGTTTAAGTTTTCTTTCTAGCACCTTCTGTAGGGCTGGGGTTTTAGATAGATATTGCTTAAGTTTGGTTTTCATCATGGAATGTCTTATTTTCTTTATCTATTATAATTGAAAGTTTTGCTTGGTATAATAGTCTGAGCTGGCATCTGTGGTCTCTTAACATCTATAGAACATCTGTCTAGGCTCTTCTGGTTTTAGACTCTCTATTGACAAGTCAAGTGTTTTTCTAATAGGTTTGCCACTATATGTTACTTAGTCTTTTTCTCTTTCAGCTGTTAATATTCTTTCTTTGTTCTGTACCTTTAATGTTTTAGATTAATATGTGCTGAGGGTAGTTTCTTTTCTGGTCCCATTTATTTGGTGTTCTGTATGTCTCTTGTACCCTGATATGCATCTCTTTCTTTAGATTTGAGAAATTTTCTTCTATGATTTTGTTGAAAATATTTTCTGTCCTTGACCTGTGTTTCCTCCCCTTTCTCATTCCTATTATTTTCAAATCTGGTCTTTTCATAGTGTCTCAGATTTCCTGGTTGTTTTGTGCCAGTATTGTTTTATTTTATTTGGTAGATTTAACATTTTCTTTGATTAAGATATCCATTTCTTCTACTGTGTCTTCAATGTCTAAGATCCATTCTTCCATCTCTTGTACTCTGTTGTGAGACTTGCCTCTGAGGTTACTGTACAAGTTCCTAAATATTTCATGTCCAGATCTCCCTCAGTTTGGGTTTTCCTTTTTGAGTCTATTTCCACTTTCAAGTTGTGGTGGTTGGATTGAATACCCCCTTGGTCTCCTATATTTGAATGCATAGTCACTTGAGAGTTGAACTCTTTGGTAGGATTTAAAGAATTAGGAGGTATGGGCTTATTGGAGGAAGTGAGTCACTGGTGGTGGGCTTATAGATTTCATAAGCACATGCCAGACCCAGGCTCTCTCTTACTGCTACCTGTGATTCACAGTGTAGGACTCTCAGCTACTTATCCAACACCATGTATGTCTGACATGCTCCCCACGGTGATGATAATGGACAATGCCTCTGAAACTGCAAGCAGCCTCCCAATTAAATGCTTTTCTTTTATAAGTTACCTTGACCGTGGTGTCTCTTCACAGCAATAGACCAGTAACTTGAACTGATTTATTCATTTCTTTCCACTGTTTGTGTTTTCATAGATTTCTTTAAGGAATTTATTCATTTCCTCTTTAAAGCTATTTTAAGGTTTTTGGTACTTCACCTGTGTTGGAATTCTATGCCTAGTGTGGTAGGGTTGCTGGGCTACAATTGAGACATACTGTTGGAGTTTTTATTCTTTGTATTTCTATGCTGCTGTCCAGGCATCTGGGTTTGAGAAGATTGTAATTCTAGGTACTGATATCTGGTCTAGTCTTTCTTGGGTGGGTGTTTTGTTCCTTGGTTTCTATTGTCCTCCCTGGTTCTTATGAGGGTTTTGGTAGCTGTGTGTTGCCTGGTAGGGAATTCTTCTGGGATCCTGATAGGTGTGGCGACTGGGGATTCTGGGTAATATGTGTTTCTGGGTAATGAGAGTTGAGCTTAGGAAAAGAAATGAGCTGGGTTGGGGACAAAAGAAAGCAGAGTGGTCCACCAGGATCTTCTTAGTTCCCTGGGAATGTGGACAGAGAATAAGGAGAGGCCACAACATGTTGTCTGCTACAAAGCTGGGGATGAGTCTAGGGACTGGCTGAGGAGGAGGAGGAGGAGGGGATGGAGAGTGACAATCAGAAGCTTGCTCATCTGCTTGCCTGGCCTGCTTGCTTCCCTGGCAGCTTGGCTGGTGAGTTTCAAGAGAAAGCCTGATAGTTGGGGGATGGGATAACTGGATGAGTGGGAGGAAGGCTGGAAGAGAAGATCTGTGTGATCAGCTGGAGATGGGGGCAAAGAGGAGGGGAGGTCACGGCAGGTGGTCTGTACAAAAATGTTTGTGAGATTGGAGGACTGGATTAGGAGGAGGGAGAGGTGAAGATCTGTAATTACCCTCCATGCTTCCTTGGCTAGAATGGTAATATAATTAAGGTGAAAGAATAGAAAGCACTTCTGTGTCATCTCTCCTCAAAAGTATCAAAATGTTAAGAAGGGGGAACTCATATAAAAAAAAACAAAAACAAGAACGAAAAGAAAAATAAAAAAAGAGGAATGAAGCTGCCTAAGTATTAACAATTAAGAACTTAGTGGCTATAATGTTTGGGGGTGGGGGATGGATTATACCTTAGTGCTATAGTGTTTGTTTGGAGGTCAGGGGACTCCAGGAAACACTTTCACCCATTGAACCACCTCTCCAGGCTTCAGTGTCCTTTTATCCAAACAGTAAAAACATACATTTTTGAAGCTAACCCCACTTCAGTCTAACTACTGGCAACTGCCATGCTATGAGGAATCCCAAGAAAGCCAAGCAAAGATAGCATGAGATCTGGCATGAGATGATGACCAGTCAGCCCAAGCCGTCCAACCACTCCAACTTCAGACTTGGGTATGAAAGAACTATCTAGGACATTTCAGTGTCAGCATACATGGTATGATGTGTGTGTGCGTGTGTGTGTGTGTGTGTGTGTGCGTGAGAGAGAGAGAGAGAGAGAGAGAGAGAGAGAGAGAGAGAGAGAAAGAGAGATATGTCTGAAGCTTTAGTGTTAAAGCTTTAGTGTTCCCTTTGTCCCTTTGTCCCTTTCAACTGTTGGAAGAAATAATCTGAAGGAGTAGGTGGCTTGTGAAGAAGTTTGTTTCACACAGATCTGAGAACTGCACGTCAGCAAGCTACCAGCATAATCGGGGGTTGTACTGAACATCCTTTTGAGAGCTGCATACCCCCAACCCCTCATTGTCTTCGTATGATCGAGATGAGGATCCTTCTTGGTTACTGATCTTGTTAGTGAAGGTTTCCATCCCTGTGATCTGTAATTGACTCCTAAAGACCCCATCATACCGGCAGGTAGGACATTAAGAACATGACAGCTCTTCGATCACCACCGAGCCAGACCAACTACTTGTGGTTATTCTAGCCGCGCCAGTCACCAGTCAGCAGCTGTCCCTACTGAGTCTTTATTCAAATTCCAGACCCCACAAAAATAGCATAATAAATGTGGTTGTATGCCACAAAAGTAGGAAGTTGAAAAACACATTTTTTTCCTTCCATGGAGTCCCAGAAAGTATTTAAATGAGAAACACCTGTTGAAAATAATTTCAAGTACTATTGCTAAATGAAAATTACGGAGGATCATTGTTAAGAACTGAGTTCTTACATTGGGCCCTAACACCCCAGGCTGAAAATCAAAATTAGTCTGAACTTCTAAGCCACCAAGGGAGAGACTAAGCTATTTATTTTCCCTATTAAAAAACTAGGATTAGAAAGATGACATCAAATTTCTCCAACTGTACAATTTTAATTGACATAATAATGTGCTTTCTGGCTTAGTCCTTACACAGAACTGTTAAACCTGAAGTAATCCAACAATAATAACCCAAACCATCAGTTGGTTCTCTACTGTCCAGTCTCTCAGTTCCAGCCTTACAAGGAAAGTAACTTGAAGTGACCAAGTCAGGCATGCTGGCACAAGCCTGTAAGCGAAGCAGTCAGGGAGGGAGATCTTGAATTTGAGGCCATCCTGATACACACACTGAGTCCTAGACCAACGTGGGCTACTTACAGACAACCTAGCTCAGCTTTGGTTTTCTTTTGTAATGTTTTTCTGCTTTCTTTGTCTCTTTCCTGGCCTTAAAACTAACTTCTGCTCACTTGACTGGAGCACATTTTCTACTTGATGAAGTATTGCCCAATTCTGTAATTAAAAATAAAGCCAATAAAAACTGTTAAGCTGAGTTGGTGTGATTTTGTCCTCTGTCACTAATCTAGCTGAACCGGCTCCTATGTTGTCTAGGTTTTGTTTTTGCTTTTGTTTTTAATGTTGAAAAGCAGTTGGTCATTACTGGCAGACTTTGATACCAAGTCACATGTTCAATTTCTGCAGGGCAGCTGTTCTTGGAAGGGTCTGGTCCAGAAGTCAGGGACTAAATGTTCTGTTAAAGCTAGAAAGTTTGCCGGGCAATGGTGGCACACACCTTTAATCCCATCACTTGGGAGGCAGAGGCAGTCGGATTTCTGAGTTCGAGGCCAGTCTGGTCTACAGAGTGAGTTCCAGGATAGCCAGGGCTATACATAGAAACCCTATCTTGAAAACAAACAAACAAACAACAACAAAAAGCTAGAAAGTTCAAGATAAGGTCTTCAAAGATGAGAGAGGGAGTTCATTGAATCAGTGATTGAATGAATGGGCTAGGGGAGAAAACAAAATGTGTTGGGATTCTGAACACAGATGGAAAGAAAGACTCCCTGGAGATCAATAGATTTGGGACAGTCTAGTGTTTTGAGAAATATCTTAAAAATGACACCAAGTTCCCACGATACATCCAGCTACTCTTTTTGCCCTGACAGTCTCCCTGCCTCTAGGACCAGCCCTAGGGGGCGGTATTCCCAGCTCTGGTTCACCTGCCTCAGAGGCGCCTGTACCCTCTCAGCCATATACCCACTGTAGCTAGTTGTCACAAATCCCTTTAACCCAGTACATCAAAACTCTTGAAGCTTATAATTAAACAGTCAGATTTATATATCAATAAATTCTTGATTCACAAGATGCCCACACAATAACTCTAGAGCCAATTGATAATGATATAAATTGCCCACCTAGGTAAGACATAGATAGCTACCTGTGGCTATTTAAAGCCTCTCGGAATCTGGATCGTCCTGTTCATCCTCCATTTTCCTTCCTTCCTTCTCTCTCTTCCTTCTCCTTCTCTCCCAAACTTTTCAGCTCCACCTTCTCTTTCACTGTCCAATCACTGGCTCTAGCCTTAATTTTACAAGTTAAAGGGGGGGAGAATTTCACAAGAAGACACTTGTGTAGGTGATTCACTCCTCATCCACAGCCCCTCCCAGGAGAGTGGAACTAGCATCAAAATACAAGCAACTCCAGCGCTATCTACAACATTCTAGTTTTAAAGAAACCATTTTAAATCAGGAAGAATTTCTTTTGGTTCACAGCTATAGAGGTTTCAGTCTAAGATTAGCTACATCTATTGCCTGCCTGAGGCAAGACAGAAGAGTATAGCTGTAGACCATATAGCAGAGGCTTCTTATACTGGCCAGGAATCAGAAAAGAGGGAGAAAGGAGCTGGGCAAGAGACCCTTCATAACAAGTTCCCAAGAAACATTCAATGCAAGCCATCTCAACATGTTTACCAGCTCATGCTTCTGTCTACGCAGACTTGGAACCCAATCTAGAACTCTGCTGAGATTATTCTTGTCAAAGCCACCAATGGTCCTCTAGTTACCAGTTACCTTGTCTAGTTTATTACTTTAGTTTTTATTTGTGTTATTATTCTTCCAGACAAGGACTGGCTATGCAATCCATGGTGTCTCCATCCTTCTACCTCAGTTTCCCCAGTGTTAACACAGATAAACACCACCAGATTTGACTTCTCACTTTGTGGTAGCTGCTTGGCAGCATCATGCTCACTTGAACTCTAAACATACCTCTCCTGTCTTTTGTGATCCCATACAGCCGTAGTCTAATCTTCTAATCTTTTAAAATGATAATCTCCATCTTCAATTTCTTGTCTCATTTAGCACCATGTATAAAGGCTGATGATTCTTGACATTTCCTCCTGGTTCTTCTTTTGTACTTAATTTTCTTCTCTGGATAATCTCAGTTTATAGTAAGCATTAAACACAAGACTGTATTAACTAAAAGAAGAAGAAAGAGACAATAAAGGGTCAGGGGCCCAAAATTCTTCAAGTGTTTGCTAACAATTTAAAATATCTAAAAATTAGAATAATATAAGTAGCCCTCCATGGATTCGTGATGTAGCTACAATAGTTATCCATTTGTGGTAAGTCAGTCTTTTTTTTTTTTTTTAATCTATTGATACCACCAACCCAACATTCCCTGCTCCTCCTATTATTTTGTGATACATTTTATACATGCTGTCATTTTCTCTGAAGCATTTTACGATCCATTTTTTTCTTTTTGAGTCAGGGATCCACTCTGTTGTCTAGGTGGCCTTGAACTCATAGACTAAAGTGGTTATCCTACTTCATTCAGATTCCCGAGTCTACAAGTAGATATGATGTAGCCCCAGTTGGCCCATAGTTTAAAAAGATAAGATTTTTTTCTATTATAAACAAAACCACAATGCTATTACCACATACAAAAATAACAGTTTTCAAAATATCAAATACCTTGTACTTAAATTTTCAACTGACTTGTGAAAGACATAGTTTTATAGTTAAAGAAATGTTTGCAGTCTAGGAATGTAGTTCAGTTGGTAGAGTGCTTTCCTATCATGCACAAAGCGATGGGATTGAGCCACAGCGCTACAGAAAACCATATGTGGGTAGTGTAAGCCTGCTTATTGGGAAGTGGAGGTAGAAGGATCCAAAGCTCAAGGTCATTATCATATCATAACAAGTTCAGGAGAGCCCAAGTTGCATAAGACCCTGGTTTGTTTTTGTTTTTATGTTTTGTTGTTGTTGTTTTAATGCAATTGATTTGAAATGTCTTTCAATTTATAGGATCTCCCTTTATTTTTCTTTTCTTTCAATTTGATTTTGATAAGTCCTTTGTCTTGTAGAGTTGTCAACTTCCCAGATTTTTCTGATCATATCTGTATTGTGTCCTGTATATCTTGTCTAAAATAGCTATAACTACAGGGTTGATTAAACTAAACTTCGGGAGGAGAGGGTTGCTTTTGCCTTTTTTACTTCTTTAGCAAGAACATTTTTCAGAAGATACTATGTGTTCCTGTTGTTTTAGTCAACTTTCCATCACTTGACAAACTATCTGAGAAGACAGATTATACAGAGGGGAGACTCATTTTGGCCTGTGTTTTAACATCTCCAGCCCATGCTCCCTGTGTTTTAGCAATTCCAGCATGCTGTTTCCTCTGTCCTCTTTTATCCCATCTGAACCTCCAGTCAAGATGGTACCAGCCATATTTAGAATGAGTCTTTTCCCTCAATTAATCTTGTCTGAACCCCCCTCCCTCCCAGATACACCCAGAAATGTGACTCCTATGGCATCTAAATCTAGTCCAGCTGACATGACCATTAACCAAGTGGTAACCAGCCTCTAGCAAATGAGTCTGAGTGTGCATATGGGTTCATTTAAGATCCAAATCATTAAAACCATCTAGAAATACCTATACATGACTACTGTTCTTTTTTTTATTACATTAAAGACTAATATCTAAATCCATTATTTACTGTTTTTGTTAGTTTGTCTTTTGAGAGAGAGTCTCTCTCCATGGCCCTGACTGTCTTGAAACTTACTATACAAACCAGGCTGGCCTCAAACTCACAGAAATCCATCTGCTGATGTCCCCAGAATGCTAGGATTAAAGTCCTGTGCCAGTGCGTCAGGCCTATTATTTATTTATCTTTAAAGATAAGGTCACACTATGTAGCCCTGGCTGACCTCAGACTTACAGAGACCCTCCTGCGTCTGCCTTCTGACTAATAAGATTAAAGGCATGCTCCACTACTGCTGGCAAAAATCCATTCAAATTTGGTGGTTTTGAGATGAGGTTTCACGCTCACAGTGCAGGCTGGCCTAGAATTCACTGTGTATGCCAGACTGACTCAAACTTGCTCATGTGCCCTGTTGTAGCCTTCCCAGTCCTGGGATTACAGGCATGAGCCACTGTGTCCCGCGGAGAGATTCTTAAGAAAGTGAGTGTACTGGTAAATGGGGTCAAAGTGTCGAGTGAATCTCTTGAGTACTGTATGAATACATCAGCCTATCAATTAAAACACACACACACACACACACACACACACACACACACACACACACACACACAAACACCCTATAGGAAAGGGTAGAATAGAGGGTGGGATATCCAGTTGGAGAAATGATTCTGGGATAGAGCCAGGTGTGGAAGGATGCACTCTCAGGACATTAAGGGGGACTGATGCAGGATAGCTGAGCAGAAGTAACCAGGCACGGCAGAATTTATAATAGAGTAACAGGACGATAAATTTATGAGCTAGTCAGGGATCAGCCAAAACTTATGGCCTAGGTACTTGCAAATAGAGTTTTTATTTTGGGAGACATAGAGACAGGGTGGAAAACACCCTACTATATATCAGGGACTCTTAATATTGTACTTCTAGACCCATTCAGGGATCTCTGATGGGTAAAGAAATAAAGTTTGGCTGGGCGGTGGTGGCGCACGCCTTTAATCCCAGCACTTGGGAGGCAGAGACAGGCAGATTTCTGAGTTCGAGGCCAGCCTGATCTACAGAGTGAGTTCCAGGACAGCCAAAATTACACGGAGAAACCCTGTCTCAAAACAAACAAACAAAAAAAAAGAAAGGAAGTAAAATGTGTAGGGCAAAGGAATTCCAAAAGAAAGAAAACCTCCAGTTACACAAAAAGCCCAGAGCTTTAAGTCTGACCGTGCCTGAGAGCAGCAGACAGAAGCTATGCAAGGAGCACCAATAAGCAAACAGGACAAAACTTTTTTTTTTTTTGATAGAGGTTCCTTGATTGGTTACAATTCTCACTTATTTGCAAACCCACAGTCAACCAGGCAGTGTCCAGTCAGCACTTCATACATTCTGACACTCCAGGACTGCAGAGACTGAAAGTTCTGAAACATCAATGGAGAATGAGAAGGATGAGCACTGGAGACAAACTCACCTGCAATCTGAAGCTCCTAGTTCTAGGTATGGAGCCTACTTGGAGAAGGACAAAGTTTTTGCAGCGGACAGAGAGCTCAGTTGAGCTAGCCTCCAGGACTCAACCATTTGCTTCATGCAGAAGAGTACCCCAGCCCGCAAGACTCGGGTTTTTGCTTTCAGACTTGCCATTGATGAGAGACACACACTCCTGTTTGTTCCTCCTGTCAATTACCTATTTTCTTTGGACTTCTTCAAAAGACTGCTTTTGGTTGACACCCCAAAATCTTTGAGGTTTCAAAATCTCATTCCAGGCCCTGTGTCTTTTTCTCTCTGCTGCTTGTGGATCAGAGTGTAGAATCCTCAGCTGCTTCTCCAGCACCATGACTGCCTGTATGCCACTATGTTTTCCACCATGATGATAATGGACTAAATCTCTGAAAATGTAAGCTGGCCCCAACTAAATGCTTTTTTTTTTTTATAAGAGTTGCCGTGGTACTGGTGTCTCCAATAGAACATTGGCTAAGACATACTGCTCCTCAGAGTCATCTTCTCAGCTGAATAAATTTATAAGGTGACAGTATGACCATGTCAAGTGTGAGAGAGGTCTTTGTGACCTCTATAGCAAGTCCAGACTAGCCAGGGGTACAAAGTGAGACCATGTCTCAAAGGAAAAAATGATTGTTTATATAAAGAGAAGCTATAAAAATCAGCTGTATAAAAAAGAAAGGGTTTTCCTCCATTATTATTAAACTACCTAACAGGTACTAACAATAAAGGAAAACCAGATGCTTTATATATCTTGTGGTCTACCACTTTCCAAAATAGAGAATCTA
This sequence comes from Grammomys surdaster, assembly GCF_004785775.1. Classification (NCBI taxonomy): domain Eukaryota; kingdom Metazoa; phylum Chordata; class Mammalia; order Rodentia; family Muridae; genus Grammomys; species Grammomys surdaster. The sequence continues at coordinate 285,054 of NW_021604674.1, read as the reverse complement.
TTCATCAACATTTAGTAATAGTAACCAATAATTTTGGGCTAGGGTTGTAGCTCAGTGACAATGTTTGTTATGAATGCATGTGATTCAGCCTTATGCTCAATCCCCAGCACCATGCAAAACCCAGGATGACCTTGCAGATCTCAACAGATTTTATGTGTTTTGATACATTGCAGAATTATTTTTGTTCATGTTGTCCCACTGCTGGCCATTGGCAGCAACCTCAAATTGGTTTACAGTTGGTTCCTTTTGTATTCCTTACCTCTGTGTTGCTGAAATAGAACAATTGGTAGAAGCAGCTTCAGAGAGGGAGAATTTATAGCGCTCACATTTTTGAAGAGTTCAGCCTAGATATATTTGTCCTCATAGAACCAGGCAGAACAACCAACATGGTGGAAGGGGCTGTGCTAGTGGAGAGCTATTAACATTATGGAGAACAGAAAGGAAGCAGAGAGACAGATGAGAAGGGGTCCGGAACAAGATATACACCCACTTAACGCACACACACGGGCACACACACACACACACACACACACACACACAGACACTCGCACATGCAAACACGAACAGGGCTCATCCTCAGTGACTTAATTCTTATAGCGAGGCTCCATCTTTTAAGGGTTCCAGAGTCTCTCACAATGGCATCATGAGCTGGGAATGAAATGCTTTAACACATAGGCCTATGGGAAGGCATGTCGTATTAAAGCCATAATACCTTTTTTTTTTTTTTAACCAGAAAAAAATATTTTTTGAGACAAGATCTTGCAATGTAGCCCCAGGTGGTCTGAAACTCACTATGTAGATTACACTGGCCTTGAACTTGAGGTCATCTTCCTACCCTTCATCCTGAGTGCTGGGGTTATAGGTATGTTGTACCGCTTCTAAAATATGTCTAGACCAGTAAACATTATCTCTGTTGGACCAGGATTGTATCAAATGTCTACCCTGGGCTGAGAGATGGAAATGGAGTTAGGTCATTTATCTTCTTCTCAAAGCTTCACTATCATTTCCCCGAAATCATCTAACAAATTTATTGCAGAATAAAAAAGTATGTCCCCTTCCCCAATTCCTCCCCCATATTTTGACCCCTGCATCTCGTTATCTGCCTGCATTCTTACAATATCCTTTACAGTCAAAGGGGCTCTTTAAGCTCCTCTGGCAGACAATCAAACCTAAGGAGCAGGACAAGGGAACTCGGATTCTGTAACTGGTTGGTCAGAAATAGAGGTCACAACCTGGCCCTTGCACTTAGCATTGGATGACAATAGAGGTCTTAGGAGAGTGATATCTTGACCTGTGGAATCTGAAAAGAGGCAAAACTGAATTAAACTGCAAGGGGTGGATACTGCTGCCTATGTACTTGGTGTATGTGGGGTGGCCAGGAGCTCCCATACATACTGGCTACTGGAATGCTGAGGGCTGTGTTAAATATATATATTTAAATATTAAATTTTATATATATATATAGAAATCCTGGTAGCTTCAGTTGCAGCTGGTAAACTTCACTATTTGTATGTATTTGCCTCAAAAACAGGCAGGGAAGAAAAATCCAAAAGTCCAGACGTGCTTATCATATAACAACCTCCCTCCATTTCTACTATTCTTGAGGACATGTGTACACACCCTCTTCACCAGCATCCCCAGTGGTGTGGTTTAAACGGAAATGGCCTCATAGGCTCCATGTGTCCATGTTTAGTCCACAGTTGGTGGTTCTACTTGGAAAGACCTGGGAAGTGTGGTCTTACTGGAGGAGGCGTGGCCTTGTTGGAGGAGCTGTGTCACTAGGGTGACCTTCGAGGTTTCTAGAAGCTACACATTCCCAGTGAAGCTCTCTCTTTGCTTTGTACATATGGATTCCATGTAAGCTCTCAGCTAATGCTTCAGATCCATGCCTGCCTGGCTGCTGCCATTTTCCCTGCCATGATGGTCCTGGACTCGTTCGTCCTCTGAAACCGTAAGCCCCCATTGCATGCTTTCTTCTATAAAGTGCCTTGGATGTGGATTGATTTAATTTGCTACAGCAATAGAAAAGTAACTTAGGCACCAAGATTCATGGACCTTTGATCTTCCATCTCTTTACACAACAGATCACATCTCAACCTTCAGTTACCAACACCATGTGATTTCTTTATTACTCCCTTACAAATAGACCCCTCTTCCACTTACTGTGCTTTATCCTAATTTACTTGCTGTGTCTCTTTAACAGCCTGTATTTATTTACCCATCTACTTGCTTCCTTTCCTCTCCACCACCCTGAGAAGAATGCACAGTCTGTAATGGAAGAGGGCTTTGTTTCCCCACTCTTGTTTATCAATCAATGTAAACTCATCGACAGGATTTTTTCTTCATTAGTAAAGTTAGATCTCATTGGAGGCAAGTGTTCTACCACTGAGCTATATCCCCCAGTCTGTAAGCTCACTACTGATAACAGTGGCCATCAGTTAAACATATTCGTTTAAAAAGTCTGTGGGGCTGTAAGATCACTTGTTTGTTCTTCCAGAGGACCTGAATTCAGTTCCTTATCCCCATAGCAGATACATACAGCTACATCATATAAATTCAGCCACCCTGGGGACATCTCTGGCCTCTGAGAGGCCCTGCAGTCAGTATAGACACACAGAGTTAAAAGGAAAAATAGCTCTTTACAATATTTTGTGTATAAAGCTACATCAAAACAAGAGAGTGTGGCTAGAATTTTGGGACTAATTTCTTTTGTTGTTATTAGGGATTGAATTTGAAAATTTTACTTGTTTCTATGTTTTTAATAAGAAATTTATTATTGTTGGTTGTGTGAGCATGTGCCAGTCCCCTGGCTCATGTGCAGAAGTCACATGACCACTTTTCACTGTCAGGACCTTTACAAGGAAACTAGCATTGTCAGAATTGTATGCCATTTTCTTTTACCAGATAAGTCATTTCAGCAGGTCTTTTATTGGCTTTTTGGAGAGAGGGTCTCACTATGTAGTTACAGGTCTTCTAGTGTCTGCTTCCTGAATGCTGGGGCCAAGGGTACATCCACCATCCATGCCCAGCTCAGTATTCTTGTAAGGAGAAAAAACTCATTTTGTAATCAGAAATCTAAGATGCTAGATAGCAAATCCCAGTGAGAAGCAAAGCCCTCCAGTTCCTGATACGAGCCGAATGCAGTGCAAGCAGTAGATGTTATTATACAGGTCCCAGCCGCCTTGGCCTAAGATCTCCAGGTAATAGAAAAAGCACTTTGTCTGAGGAGGCACCAGAGCAGAATTACGGAGTGTGTGGGAGAAGAAAGGAACAACTGTTCTCTGTCCTCCCACTTTGACAAAAAACCCAACCAGCCAACCAACCAACCAACCAACCAGCCAACCAACCAACCAACCAAAAAACAAAAAACATAAAGCTGCTCTAACCAGATGTGGGAGCTGGTCATGTATCCAGTAAGTGGACACCCTAAAACTCAATTCTAACACTTTCTTTCTGGAGGTTACTTAAGGCAGGTTAAGTAAGGACTCAGTCCCCAAAGATGGCCTCTAACTTAGACACTAACTCCAAGTCCCAGCTAAGTGTGTGACCTGTGCTTCTGACTGGCTGTATATTTGGTATCCCAAGAACTTTCTCCTTGGGTTCAAAATTTGCTAGGGTGAATTAAGATTCCTAAGGAAGAAGAAAAGGAGCCATGGCAACATACATACTGAAGGTTCTACATGGCCAAATGACTAAATTCATGACTCTGAAAGTTAAAATGTTATACCAAAGCTAAATTATCTTGGGCTATTTTTAGTTCCTCTGAAAGCCACTCCTATGACCAACCTAGCATGCTTATGCCTATCATAAAAACCTTTTGAAATGTATTTATAGCAATCCACTCACATCCACCAATCTAAAATCTAAGAATATAGCTAGATAGCAGATCTGTAACAGATTTTAGTGCTTTGTCTTAACTCACTTACCTGATGTTTCTAGCAATGTATTTTAAAATTGTCTTGATTTAAAACTTTCTTTTTTTTTCTCTTACTATAAAAGATTCACGAAGCTGAGCACTGTGAGCTGTGTCTTTAATCCAAACACTCAGGAGGCAGAGACAGGCAGATCTCTGTAGGTTCCAGGCCATCCTGGTCTACATAGCAAGTTCCAGGACAGCCAGAGCTATGGTAGAGTTACCTTATTTCAAATAAAGCAAAACCAAACCAAAAACTGTATGTAATTGTTAGCCTATTGGATCATGGAATCTGAAGGAATTTGAAGCAAATTGAATCTGTGTTCATGGCCATAGTTACCCATATTTGGCTCTACAATAAAATATCCTTTCTTTTTTCAATGTTATATATGTTTTTTGTTGTTGACATAGGAAAGAACTCATGGAATTACTTTACTTAGGTTTATCTACTTAGAGAATTCAGATAAACAGTCAGATGAAAGGATGCATTGCATGTATGGGGTAGGGTCATCTCTCATCTCTTAAAACCTACACCAGGGTGCTGGGCTTGCTGGTACAGGTTTACACTCAGAAAGCAGAAGCCGGGGTATCAGTAGTTCAAGGACATCCTTGGTTACATAGCCAATTTGATGACATCCTGGGCTATACAGGATGACCCTACGTCAAAAGAAGAACAAAAATTAGAACAACATGGAAGTGCATTAAATCTCTTTCCTTTTATTGAAAATAGATTTCTCTCTCATGCAATACATCTGGACCACAATTTGGTCCCCCACTCCACTCCTCTAGGCACCACACCCCCACATCCACTTACCCTCTGTTTCCTCTTCAGAAAAGAGCAGGCCTCTGAGAGAAGACAGCCAAACACAACACAATGAGATAACAATAAGATAAGGCAAAAGCCTTTATATTGAGGTTGGACAAGGGAATCCAATAGGAGGTAAAGAGTCTCAAGAGCAGGCAAAAGAATCAAAGATACACCAGGTCCCACTATTAGGAGTCTTATAAAACCACCAAGCCATCAGCCATGACATATACTCAGAGGCCCTGGTGCAGACCCAGGCAGGCTCTGTGGTTGCTGCTTTAGTTTCTTATGAGCACATTATCCACATGCTTTAGAGTTTAGTCTCTACCCACCTACAGGTTGTTGGGTGGGACTGAAAAATTTAACCCTCAACCTTCTGTGATGATTTATGTCTATAATTCCAGTGTAGATCAGCTGAGAGTTCAAGATAGTTTCGGCTGCATAGTAAGTGCCAGCTAGTCTGGGTTGAAGTAGGAGCCTGTCTCCCCATTCTCTGCCCTCCCTCCACCTAAGAAAGACAGTTCCAGCCCTCTAATTTTCTGATCTTTTCCTTATTTTCTGGTGTTTAGCCTTATTTTCTGGTGTACCTGTCTCTGGCTTCACCCTGAGCTCTCTAATTAGAATAAAATCAGTTATGATTTTAAAAAAAAGGAGGGGAGAGGACACTGTCATTCACATAAAACACTCAATAAATAACCCGCAATAAATGCCAAGGGTTTTAAGAATTTGGTGGCATGCTCTTAAGATTACAAAGTACAACCCTGTCTCAAAAGCCAAGTACAGGTAAGACAACTAAAATAACTAAATTAAGCCAGCCTGTGGGCTCATGCCTTTAATCGTAGCATTTGAAAAGAGGGTCACAAGCTTAAGGCTACAGTGAGATCCTGTGTCAAAGCCAAAGCCAGGAGGGAACTGAAAAACACCTCTGAACTCCAGGCCTGACAGACTCTTTCCAAAGTCTGTCTAGACTATGTGCTGGTGGATGTTGAACTCTGGCTCAGAACCTGACTCTTCTTCTGACATTTCTATTGGCTCAGTGAACACTTTTCTGTTAGATCCCTTTTAAAGTCCTGTGTTTAACAACAGATGGGACTCCACTGTATCCATTCTCAGAGCTCATAGGTCTTGAAAGCAGGAAAGCACAGGGGTGTATATTTTTCCTTTTGTGTTTCTTTATTTTGCTTCCTGTTTTGCAAAGCTGGTGATGGAGCCTTGTTTTGTTTGTTTGTTTTGCTTTTTTTTTTTTTTTTACCAGTTTAAGCTTGGGAACATTTGATTTTATTTTGTGTCTACCCGCAACCTTGAGGACCAAACCCAGGGCCTTGTGCTTGCTAGGCAAGCGCTCAACCACTGAGTTAACTCCTTAACCCCATATTTGACTTTATTATTATTTTCCCAAGTAACTAAAATCTGTACAGTCAGAGTGTATAATGGTAGCACAGTGGATGGGTTTTATCTTTTTTTTTTTTCAGAGATTAACAGTAAGGGGGTGGGGATGAGATAGGGGACAAATGGGAATGTAGTGTAATAATACAAAACTCAGTACCTTGTATGCTAACCTAAAAATTAATTTACAAAGAATAAATTGCAAGTTCAACATAGAATCACTAAATTCTGTCTCAAAAAGTAACATGACGGTAGGTGTGATGTCATACAACTTTTACACCTTTAATTCCAGCGCTCGAGAGCCAGCTGGTCTATACATCAAGTTCCAGGCTAGCCAGGGCTACATAGTGAGAGCCTGCCTCAAAAAAAGAGAGAAAAGAAAAGAAAAGAAAAGGGAAGGGAAGGGAAGGGAAGGGAAGGGAAGGGAAGGGAAGGAAAGAAAAACACAACAACAAAAGGCAACATAGATAAATTAAAAATCAGGTTACTGTTCCAAGTGTTAGGGCATGACGTTAGGAGGTAGAGAAGAGACTTGCTTCCAATTAAAAGGGAAGCTGGTCTACACAGAGTTCCAGGCCAGGCAGGGGCACACAGGGAGTCACACAGAGAGGGGATGGAGCCTCAAATCAAGCAAACAAATAAACAAAAATAAAACCAGGTTACAAGGCAAAGGTCATACTTAGTGATTGGCCATCTGCCCCGGCTAGATTCCATCCCCTGGCACTACAAACTCCAAGTATTTATGCAACCAGATCCACACAGAAAGGAAGGAAGAGAGGGAGGCAGCCTGAGGGGAAGGATGCTGGGGAGGGGCAGAAAGAAGGAGGGAGAGAAAGAAGGTTGAAACGTAGTCAAGCAGGTTTATGCTACAGTCCACGTGCGTGGGAGGCTGTGGCAAAAGCGTTCCTTCTTTTTCTCAGAATCTCACTACACAGTACTTTTGGCCTTGAACTTTGGGCAATCCTGCTTCAGCCTTCTGAGTGCTGGCATCCCACACACAAGCCACCACACCCACTGTCAACTCCAATGTCCTCTTTTAAAAAAGAAAGGTAAAGCGTAAAAATTCTTTGTTGGGTGTAGTGTCTTTAACCCAAAAATTGGGAAGAAGAGTCCATAGAATCAAGATTTCCAGGCCACTCTTGGCTACAAAGCAAGCTCAAGGACTAACAGAACAAGAACAAAATGCCGAGTGTGGCAGCCCATGCCCTTAATCCCAGTATTCTGAAGGCAGAGGCAGGCAGAACTTTAAAAGTTTAAGGTCACCCTGGTATACAAATTTAGTTCCAGGCCAGAGAGCCACGGCTACACAGTGAGATATCAAACAAACAACAACCAGCAGGAAATGTAGAAATTTTCAACTGGATTTATCGGCACCTGTAATCGTACTTAGAAGGCTGAAGGGAAAGAATCGTAAATCCAAGGCCTGCTCAGCTACAGAGTGAGTTCAAGACCAGCCTTAGCAAATTAGTGAGCGCTGCCTCAAAATACAAAAGATAGTTGGGGTTCTAACTCAGTGATTAAGGGCTTGCCTGGCTGAGCCCTAGTCAAACCCCAGTTTCAATCCCCAAAACAGAAGAAGAAGAAGAAGCGTGAAGACTCTGGCTTATTGTCCTGACACTGAGTGAGAAAACCAATGAATGATCTATTGTTTTTCCAGTATATTGTAACCTTCCGAGCGCAGTAAAGGCATCCATTTTGCCTTCATATCCCAGGAGTCTGTTTTGAGGTCTTCAGCACCATACACACTTAATAAATGGTTGATAGTGAATGAGCAGAGATGGGGAGAAGAGGATTGTGGGGCTCCCCTTTCCTCACTGTTCCAGCTGTCCTGGAGCACATGATGGTTCATGGTCACCACCTACACATACCCTTGAATAAACCTGTGGGATGTCACTTGGCTTGTGCTTGCAAGGGAAGCAGGTGAGAGACTTTCTGTACTAGGACTTCTGCCCTGGCTGGGTCTGAGCCACTTGGCTCAGACCTCCCTCACCACGCCTGCGAAATCAAGCTGGAGGAGGTGTCCTTGAAGGAACTACAGTGCCAATCCACTCAGCGCAGATGAGAATGCACAGTCACATTCCACTTGGTCCCCATGTCTCCCCACTGCTTGGTTGAGCAGTTAAGTGTCCCTCGAACACTCTGTTAAGGCAGATGACTCTCTATCATTGTATCTTGAGGAAGCTCTAGATACTCACTCCCAGAATTGCATATTTCTGTGAGAATTTGCATATTGAAATGTGGCAGTGGAAGCTTTTAGCAAATTTACTGCATGAAGTGAGAAGCCCCAAGATTGCAGTCCCTTGTTTAGTTCCGAGTGACTGTGCATTTATATTATTTCATTTCATCTTTGATGTCCCAACACTATGATCATCTAGATATAAGGGAACACATGTACTAGAGACAGAACCTAGAGCCTTACGCTAGCCAAATGCTATACATCTCCAGCGTCTCTTTATTTTGAGACAGGGTTTCATTAAGTATTGAAAACTGGCTTGAACTGACTAAGTAGTTAAGGCAGGCCTTCAACTTGAGGTCTTCCTCCTTTGGCCTCCTGAGTAGCTGGGACTGCAGGCCTGTGTCACTAGGTAGGCTATGGGTATTTTTGTAGCCAGAATAAGGAGGTATAAAGGGTTAGAGGAGTAGGGAGAGATTACAGGCCTGAAGGAGCAAGTTGCCGGGAACTGGACTAAAATCAGGAGATGGGCTGAGGCTAGATTACCTAAGGTAACTTCTCATAGTCGTCAAATTATATAAATTCAAGGAAGCAGAGAGGATAGGGATTATGTTTGAGTTCTAGATTTTGGTTTCTAGTTCAATCTCAGTTATGTCTCTAGTGCCTTGGTTTCCTTATTTGAAAAGACAGGTGGACAGAAGAGAGAGGCTGCATGGATTCTAAACCTGTTGATTTTGGGAAGGGCTCTGCTGGAAGAAATCCTTAAATGAAATATAAACCCTGGGTACTGCTAATGGCAGTTCTGGACCAATGGAGGATTTAGGTCACTTTTGCTAGGATTGAGGTAGAGGGAAGTTCATACTGCTGAAGCTGGCCTTTGGGGACTTTGGGGACCATGTCTTTAATATACATGTTTTCAGAGGGTCAAATAGTTGAGTTTGAGCTTGGCGATGTGGAACTTCAGTGAGGGTCTTGGCCTCTGCATGCTGTATTCATAGTAGCTTGAAACAATGGCCTGCAGTTTTTATGTTCTCTCTATTCCTTGGTACAGATAGAATCCAGTGGTAAGAAGCATCCTACTGTTCTATTCCCAGCCTGACTTTAATGTTTACATTAGACCCTTGTGAGCATTTATTATTTGCAAAGGTTGTATTAGGTACTTTTTAAATTTGTGTCCCGCCTACTGGCACTGCCTAGAACAGGTGTGTTAAATACTGACTTTGTCTTTTGCTCAATGACAGTGGGAATCGGAACTGAGGGACAACTCTGGGGGCTACCATGGTGCTGGTTCCCTTTCTCATAACCAGGGCAACTTTTTTTTTACTTCATAAATAACAGAACAGGGCATTGTCCCCGCGCCGGTCTTTTCTGGGTGAGGAATGTACTTTTTATAGCTTGGGATCCTTTCTGTTTACTTGGTTTCTTCCAGCACCGGTTATTCCTGCCTAGTTTTGTCCTTCACTGTCCTTACTCTCTCTTCCTAGGTTTCCTCTCTGCAAAAGACAACTAACTCGAGAACACATGGTGTTTGTGTGCGTGTGCCAGCCAAGGAATTTCACTCCCCTCCTTCTCCAAGGCTGCCTACCTCTCTATAAATAATTGTTCTCTTCCCTCCCTTCAGACCTGGGAGTAGTTTGGTCACATTAACGCACGCGCGCCAGCACACACACACTTTCGGGGGGCGGGGATGGGAGCATGGGTGACCTTGTGAAGGTACTAGCCCCCTGGGGATAGGATTAGCAAACCTGAAACCTCTGCAAATATCTGGCTTCCTCCGGCATTCCTCTCGAGGCTTCTGGCGGTCTCGTGCCTACCTCACCCAGTACCCTTTAGGCTCGCTCCGCCACACAAAGCCCGATCCGCCTATCTCCTCTTCGCAAACCCCGAGAACTTCATTCCGCACGTTGAAGCTCGTCGGTGGCGGTGGCGGGTAGGACTGGGCATGCTCAGTGGCGGGGACAGGTCTGGGAGGCGAGGAAGCCGCATTTGAAGTGGCTCGGCCTTGGAATGAGGGGGAGGCGGGCTCCCCGGCCGGGGTCCGCGGAGGTTCCCGCAGCGGCGCGCGATGCCGACACGCTGCGGGCGGGAGCAGCAAGCCCGGCGCGCGGGCCCCAGCTCGCCGAAGACGTGGGGACGCCGACGGGAGGAGGGGAGGAGCGCCCGAGCCGCCAACCCCCGGCCGCGGCGCCGAGGCTGCGGGAGAGCAAGCCGCAGGGTGGATCGGAAGACCGGAGGACGGCCGACCGTGACCTCCAGCGAGGCTGCCTGAGCCGGAGCCCGCGCACCGCCCCGCCGGTCCCGGGCATGGGAGACCGCGGCGCGCAGCACGAGCGCGCGGCCCTGCAGTCCCCGGGGGCCCCCGAGGGCGCCGCGGCCGCCGTGAACGGGCTGCTGCACAACGGCTTCCACCCGCCGGCCGCCTGCAGCCGCGACCCGCCGCCCCCACGCTTCCAGCTCCCGTCCGAGCTGCAGCCGCAGCCGCTGTTCACCCAGCATGATTCTCCAGCCAAGAAATGCCGGCTGCGGAGGAGGATGGACTCCGGGAGGAAGAACAGGCCGCGTAAGTCCTGCCGGCAGGGAAACGCCGGTGCCTGCGGTCGAGGGGGGCGGCAGAGCGCCGCTCTGGACTGCGTCCTCCCTAGAGGCGTCGGGCGCCCTAGGTGGCGGCCCGCGGTGGCGCCTGGCTAGTCCTATCCGCCTGGTGGGTCGGTCATACACTAGCTGTAGCTGCTCCCTCGGTCGCGGTGGAGGCAAGGCGAACGCACTGCCCACTCTTATTGGTGGCCAGGGGCATACACCCGACTGATCTTGGGTCAGGGACTAGGGGGAGGGCGGGAGGGCTGGCACAGCCCCCGGCTCACTGTTCCCTTCTCCGAGCACATCTTTTGGGGCGTGCAACTCGGGCTTCCAGTTTGCCCTTTGAATCGCAGAGTAACCGCCAGTATCTTGGGCCCATTGGCAAGCTTAAGGAGGCGTGGAGTTTGACAATCCCCCAAATCACAGCCTATTAAACAGTGTTTCCACACAGCCAGTAAGACGGCCTGTGTAGAGGGAAACACCCACTGACACCATGTGGGCCGGAACTGTGTGGACCAATGAGGACGGCAGGTGGGTTTTCCCCACCTTGGAGTGGGCAGAGTTGAGTATTTGTATTTGTACAGCTCCGAAAAGTGCGTTGTTTCACAATCTGAGGCTTGTATATATAATGGTAGATTGTAAAGGGTACCTTCCCCACCTGACGTTCTGGGATGTCAGTTTGTAGGTAGAGATTACGACTTTTTTCCCCCTTATCTCAGCCTAACTGCATTCCACTGGTTACCTCTTTGTGGGTGTCTTTAATGAAGCTTATAAATGGCAGAAAGCAAAGTAAGTACACGGTAGTAAGCGATCGGATTCAAACGTGTACTTGTTGCATATAAATTACTGTTCCGTGTTGGGAAATGATTAAATTGGGATTGAATTTCTGTAAAAGTTTGATCTATAGCAAGCAGCATAACTCCTTCTTCTGTGTTTATAATTTTTATCTCTTTTCATAGTTTTCATAGCCTTTCTGCAATGCATTCGTTTCTAAAACTTTGGGAAACGCTTTAACAAGACTGGGTGAATCCAGTGCTTGCATTTTGAAATGTTAAGGTGTGTGTGTGGAGTTTGGGAATTGCCCAGCAGATTTGATTTGACCATGGCTGTAAGACGGTTATTTAGTGTCTGCGGTTTTTTGTTTTTTCTTACATACTTTTTATAGTTCTTGAAAAATTATTTTATGAACTTCAGTTTGGCTGACACCTGTGTCTTATTTCGTTTGTTTTACTTCCATGAACCCACAGTTTACTTATTTCTCTGATCTCCATTTTAAAGAGATTATGATAGTTTTCAACAGCACTAACTAGGCTCTAAGGAAGAGAAACGTTCAGGAGGCTGAGTAAGGATAGTCTCAAGCCTCAGATCAAACTGAGCTACATGGTGAGTTGGGGGAAGGGTGATAGATATAGGCAGTCACTGGTTTGAAATCTTTTCTTTTTGTGGTTTTTCATTCTCTATCACTTACTGTGTGGTGGTGGATGTGTGGATTCAAGCATGCCTGGCAGCCCAGGTCAGAGGACAACTTGGAAGAGTTGGTCTCTCCTGACACGTGATCACATTTGGGTCATCAAACTCACGTTGACGGGCTTGATGACAAGGGCCCTTACCTGCTGAGCTGTCTCTCTGGCCTCTTGGTATTTTTGAGACCGGGTTTTGTGATACAGTCCCAGGCTGGCCTGAAACTCTTGACACTCCTTAGGTCTCAGCCTCCCAAGTGCTAAGGTCATCATGCCTTCCTCTGCACTTCCTAAAATGCTTTTCTCAAGGAATTGAAAGTACAAACTCTAACAATATTTGAAGAAGAGAAAACTAACCTGAGCCTTTACTATGCTTTCAAAGCCATAGGAATTATTTTAAAACACAAGAAAACGTAATCGTCTGCCTGTGCACTTTGTGTCAGAGCTACGTGGTTTGCATTTCTTACAAAAAAATAAATAAAAGCTTTTAATTCTTCTTTTATTTATAGATTCTGTTATTTATAAGTTATTTATTTACTTTTTTGTTTTCGTGAGATAGGATCTCATGAAGCCCAGGCTGGCCTCAAACTCCACGTGCAGCCAAGAATAACCTCGAGCTCTTTGATCCTCCTGTCTCTACAATAAATCACCACACTTCATTTATTTACTTTTTTTTTTTTTTTTTAAGTAGGAGCCTCTTCAGTGTAGCATGGAACACAGTAGTTGTAAAGATTCATGTGGCCCTGCCTTTTGAGTGCTGGGATTAAAGGAGTGTGTCACCAGCCTGGTGTACTTACAGTTTTTTAAAAGGCTGAATCAACCATTGTTTTTCATTATCCTATTATAATTTTCTTAGATTTGAGCACACATTGTTTTCTTTTATTTTTGTGTATAGGAATGCTTTTCCAACATGTTTATCTCTGTACCACATGCATGCTTGGTGCCATCAGAGGTAAAAAGAAGGCGTCAGATCCCCTGGTACTAGAGTTACAGATAGTTGGGAGCCACCATTTAGGGGGTGGAACCAAACCTATGTCCTCTGCAAGAGCAGTAAATAGGCTTCACTGCCGAGCCGTCTCTTCAGCTCTGAACATACAGTTCTGAAATACAGTTCACACGCCCTAAGGCGTACATCTGTACATTTCACTACTAAAATTTCTTACTTAAAACTAGGTTTAGCACAAGAGAGAGATGGCTTAGCAGTGAAGAGTACATGTTGCTTTTCCAGAAGACCAGAGTTTGGTTTCCAGCACCGGCACCAGAAGGCTCACAACTCTCTGTAACTTCAGCCCTATCTGAGCTGACACCCTCCTCTGGTCTCCAAGGGCATCTGCGCACATGCGGCATGCACACATACGTACAAGTTTAAAAACAAACAAACAAACAGTAACAACCTGTAAATCTTAAAACCCAAATCTTAAACCCACTCTCTCCTTATGAAGGTGTTCTAATCTAGAAATCAAATCAGGAGACTGAAGGAATGCTTAGTAACAGAAGACAGAGACTTCCAGCCTTCAAAACTCCCTGGGTTTATCTCCTAGCACCTTCCAAAAATCAAATCAGTTGTTTGTTTGTTTGACTAAGCAAGGAAAGGAGAAAGGTGTCTATTTAATGTCCATCTAAGTGACGTTTCCCTTATGCACTCCCTGGAGGCCTTCCCTAAGACTAACTTCTTCAGATTTCCTCACTTATTTTGCCTGCCCCCGGCTACCTAGCATCATCATCTCCGCTATGGTACAAGTGCTCTTGAGATGCTAGAGTTAAGTTCGGTGTTGTTTCTGATACCTGCAGAACTCCATGATGTTTCAGAGCTGACAGATCTTCCTGTGTGACCTTTATATTAGTTATGTAGCCTGTTGCATGAATGAGCATTTAGTTATGTTCTCATGTATTGTGTGTGTGTGTGTGTGTATGTGTGTGTGTGTGTGTGTTGGCTATTGAAACTAGGGCCTGCCATTGCCAAAAGCACACTCACCCATAGAGCTGCTCCTGTGCCCTGCCTGTCCCCCAACCCCACCTTTGTTGACTGCCTTTTGTTACTTCCTTTCCAATTAAGTCTGACGTTTGATTAGAAACGGTGTTTTCTCATGTACTTTGAAATGGAGGATCACGCATATGTAAATGTGAAGCGGAAAAAGTGATTCAGGTGCGTGGCCACCTCACTGATAGCTGTCTCCGTTTCTGTAGCTGATTTTGGTCAAAAGCACTTCAGTGTTTCCCAGTGATGCATCAGGAGAGAGGCTCCTTGGATCTACTCTGTTGTGCGGATTTGATTTGATTTTACCTTTTTGCCTGACAGCTCTCTATTTTATTTTGGTTAATAGGTAGTTAATACTTGTCAGCAGTGTTATTTCCAGCATTAAGCTAAAAATAGTCCTGATGATTTTATTTTACATATATACATAAACGAATTCAGAAAGGTCACTTGGAAAAGCTGGCTCAAAAGCCCAAAGCAGGTTTTAGTGAGTTTAGATTTCCTGGGGTGCAACTCCTGACACCTTGCTAGGGACCAAGTCTGGCTGCCCGGCTGTGCTGATGTTGAGGAACTGGCTAAGTAGCACAGCTATGGTGGTCAACTCATTTACAAAAGTTTGGACGTGAACACAGTTCCAAGGAGCTGTGAACCCCAAACCTCTATGGGATTGTGAAAATTGACCTGTCACTCCACGCAGACGACTTGAGTTTGAATCTCAGCTGTGTGTGGTCAGAGCCAGTACCCAACCTTTGTGCTTCAGAACGAGTGAAAGGGAGGGTGGTCAGAGCACGTAGATCTTGTGTGAGGATGACAGGAGTGTTTACTCCATCCTGCCAGCTGTCATCACTCAACACTGTCCACCATGAATCTCAGGACAAGCAGTAGAGGCAGAAGATGCTGCCTCTGACTGACTTCCTTTGAAAAAAGAAGCATGGTGCCTAACCAAAAGAGACTGAACTGTTTACTTTATTATCTATAGCACTCCAAGTCCCAGACTTGTCTCGCTTTCCTACAAAACTGTGGAAAAACAGCAGGAAAAAGTTCTCATGCTCCATCTCTCAGAAACAGCTGATTTAGATATAGCATCCGGGCTTGCAAGTGAGGGGGCTTGCTTACAGCACAGCCTGGTGACATGAGTGTGACTCCCCTAAGCCCCAAATAGTAGGAGAGAGCCAGCTCCTGCAAGTTATCCTTTGAGTTTCACATCCACACTGCGGTACATGTTGACCCACATATATACACATACACAAACTAAGACAGATAAAAATATACATACATAATACACACACCATGCACCAGCCACAAACAATAACAAGTAGTTAGGTTTTTATTGTTGATATTAGTTTGGTTTGTATTTGTGTGTGTGTGTGTGTGTGTGTGTGTGTGTGTGTGTTGGATGACTAGTGATGTAGAATAGTTGCCCAGGAATGAACAAAACCCCAGGGTCAATCTCCAGCAGTGATCCCAAGTCAGCATGGCATCCCATGACTCTCATTCTGTCACTTGGGAGTAGAAGCCAGAGCAGCCATTTTCAACCAGTGGGTTGCAATCCTTTAAGGTCTAACAGCTCTTTCACAGGGGTCGTCTAAGACCATCAGGAAACACAGGTATTTACAATTCGTAGCACTAGCAAGATTACAGTTATGAAGAAGCAATGAAATTACTTTATGGTTTGAGGGCAGGTCACCACAACATGAAGAACTGCATTAAAGGGTCACAGCGTTAGGAAGGTTGAGAGCCACTGATCTAGAGGATCAGGTGTTCAAGATCACCCTTGGCTGCATAACAAATTTGAATCTAGGCTAGGATACATATCACACTGTCTCAATAAAACAAGACAAAACCCCAAATAGGGCATTTAAAGTTTGTATGTTGTTTATTTGTTTGAGACTGGCTTGCTCTGTAGCTTACATAGATGATTCTCCTGTCTCAGCCTCCAGAGAGCTGGGATTACAGGCATGCTACTGGTAATCAGCTACAGTGAGCCACATCATTTTGAATGTTACTAAGCTAAGATTTTGATATCATTTATGTTATTGTTTGATTTTTTAAATATTTATTTATTTATTTATTTATTTTATGTATATGAGTACATTGTCGCTGTCTTCAGACACACCAGAAGAGGGCATCAGATTCCATTACAGATGGTTGTGAGCCACCATGTGGTTGTTGGGAATTAAACTCAGGACCTCTGGAAGTGCAGTTCATGCTCTTAACTATTGAGCCATCTCTCCAGCCCTGTTGTTTGGTTTTTTGTCTGTTTCTTGTTGAAACAGGTAGTCCAGGCTGGCTAGAACTTACTACATAGTTCAGGATGGTCTAGATCTCATGGTAAGCCTCCCAAGTGCTGGGATTATAGGCACATGCCCCTCTTCCTGGCTAACTGGTTTTTTCTTTGCTTGTTTGTTTAGTTGTTAATTGAGGCTGAATCTCCAGATCCCAACTTGGCAGCAGATTCACTTGTAACTGGGGATGACTTTGAGGTTTTTGTTTGTTTGTTTGTTTGTTTTTTGTGTTTTGTTTTTTAATATTTATTTTTATTATGGGTGTTTTGCTTGCATGAATGTGTATGTACCACATGTGAGCTTGGGGCCTGCAGAGGTTAGAAAAGGGTGCCAGGTTACCTAGGACTGGAGTTACAGACAGTTGTGAGCTGCTGTGTAGGTACCGAGAATCAAACCCCGGTCCTAACTGCTGTGCCACTTTTCCTGCCCCAACCTAGAGAGCTTCTGATCCTCCTGCCTCTGCATCTTGAGTGGTGGGACTACTGGGATTACTTCCATGCCTAGTTTTAATTCAATGCTAGACATTTGAATTTGTGATTTTGTTCATCACACACACACACACACACACACGCGCGCACGCACACATTTTTTCATTTATCCGTGAGATGTAGCTCAGTTGGTAGAGTGTGTCTGTGTGTCTGTGTGTGTGTCTGTGTGTTGGTGGGGGGTGGAGCATATGTACTATCACACTCATTCGAGTTCAGATGAACTTTGTGAAGTCATTTTGCTTTTATTACCTTTACATGGGCTCCAGAGAGCAGACTCAGGTTGCCAATGCTAGCGGACATCTTTACCCACTGATCCACTTTGTACTCAGCAACCTCTTGACCCCCTATTGATAACTTAAACAGAAATTAAGCACTTTAGCTCTTTGCCTCTCTGTCCCCTGCTGAAGTATATTCATTTTGTATACAAGTGTATACGTGTAGATATGTGTATATGTGTGAGACTTCTGGTGCTCTCTGCCTTATTCCCTCATTGAACCTGAAGCCTGCCATTTTGTACCTAGGCAGGTGGCCTACAAACCACCTCCTCAGTTACTCTTCACTCTGCCCCTCCTCCCTCCTTTAGTGAGGTCACCGGCCTGGGAAGGAGCATGAGCACTGGGGAGCTAAGACAGCTCTTCCTCACAAAGCTGTCGCTCAATCCCAGCAACCCAGTATAAACATTTCCTTATGACTTAGTATCATCCTTAATACATTCCTGTTTTATATGCCCAATATTCTGTTATGTGGATGAGCCATAATTTATTTACCCTGTCTCGCTTTAGTCCGTAGCTAGGTCTTTACATCATGAAATGCACACACATACACAAACCCACTTACAGTCAGCATAACAACTGATCACATAACATTTGCAACAGGTTAGATGTTATAGGTTACCCACAGCTGACTTAAGGTATAACTGAGGCAGTTCTGTTTTTGCAAATACTGTGTCATCTCATATAGAGCAAGAACAGACTTGGTATCCTCAGATGGAAAGAAGCGTGTGTGGGTCCTAGAATCAATCCACCACATATAGACAGGAGCAACAATACTTTTCTGGGAGTGTGCATAAATGACACAGTGCAGTGTGTGATAGGTATGTGAGGTGTATTTGTGTGCTAAATGTGTAAGGTATGCAAGGTGTGTGTGTGTTAGGGGTGTGTGTGTTAGGTGTGTATGTATGTTGGGTTTATGTGTGTGTTTGGTGTGTATATGTATGTGTTAGGGTGTGTGTATTAGATGTGTGTGTGTTTGGTATGTGTGTTAGATATGTGAGGTGTTTGTGTGTATTAGGTGTGTGTGTGTGTGTGTGTGTGTGTGGTAAACGTGGTGGCACTTTGTCCGTAATCCCAGTACTCAGGAGGCAGAGCAGGAAGATCTCAAGATTCAGGTCAGCTTAGGCTATGTAGGGAGTTCCAGGTCACCCTGAGCTACATGGGGAGATTTTGTCTTAAAAAAAAAAAGACAGACAAACAGACAGACAGGAAGGAAGGAAAGAAGGAGGGAGGGAGGGAGGGAGGGAGGGAAGGGAAGGGAGAGAGAGAGAGAGAGAGAGAGAGAGAGAGAGAGAGAGAAGTTAATTTGGAGGAAAGTAACAAAGGAAGTAGGACCTAGTCATTTTAGTTACATGGCATATTGTTTTGGATGAGGCTGTGCACTAGTGGACAGAGGAGAATGCTACGGTGGTAACTGGACATACAGGGCTCTGTGGAAGGCAGGCCCCTGAGCAGCTTCTGGTGGGCAAGGCATAGATACCATTACCCTTTCCTTCCATCGCCTGGTAGCAGGCAGGAGTTCTAGGGGAGCTGCCAGCTTTTGGGTAAGAGGTTCTGATTTCTTGTATCATGCAACAAAAATGTTCTGGTAGCAGAAAATGGATAAATCCATTATGTATTAACATGGGTGCAAACCTGAGTCGAACTAAGTCACTTATGAGTTCTAGCTACAATTGTGAAAGTACAAGGCCTAAAGTTTTAAAATATTAAGATCCTGCCCTTGGACGATTGAACTTTACCTTTGAATTGGCCAATCAGAAAAGCCAGCATGAAGAGAAGTGGGAAGAATTTTCTGGTTGTATCCTCAGAGTCCAGATGTATCTGCCTTTCTTTTCTTCTTTAGTCACAATCGATCTTTCCAGACAGACAAGAAGTATGCAGACTAAATTACAAAATATTCAATGCAAGCAGGAGCCATCCTCTGGAACATGGTCAGATTGCCAGCCCCTCCTCTACTCCTTGACAAGAATTCTTAGCCTAGGCTGGCCTAGAATTCCCTCTGGTGAATGAGCTGATCTTGCCTTTGTGACGGTCCAGCCTTATCCTCCCAAAGGCCGGGATTACAGGTGTGGCCTACCTTGCCCAGCTTTAGGTTTGCCAATTATGTTCTAAGTAGACATTTAAGTTGTAGGTTAAGGTTCAAGGCTTAGGTGAGATGGCTCAGCAGGGCTGCCTCTATGCTTAACAACTCATGGCCAGTCTCTGGAAACCACATGGTAGAAGGAGAAAACTGTTTCTTCCAGTTATCCTCCAGTCTTCACACACACACACACACACACACACACACACACACACACACACACACGCCTTACGAAGCTAACACATTCATACACCTCACACTCCTAACACACACACCTAATACACACATACACCTCACACATCTAACACACACACACATACACCTAATAGACACCCCCCAACACATACATATACACACCTAACACACACATAAACCAAACACACATACACACCAACATACACATACAAACACCCCTAAACACATACCTAACACACATACACACCCCTAACACACCCTAACGCACACATAACACACCTCATATACTTTACACATCTAACATACACGCAGCTGTATTTGATTGTTGTTGTGATCAGAGATGGAAATAGTGCTGTTAGTTGTTAGCACGAGGGACATATTATAAGTAAGATGGAACCCAGAGCAATTTTGGAAAGAACTGTGTTTGTAGAGGAAGTATTAGTTTTAAGTGACAGGTCGCTGTTTTGGTTATTTATTTATTTATTGTCCCAGTCTAGCTCAATTTATTGTTCAGTTGTGTGCGTGTGCGTGTGTGTGTGTGTGTGTGTTACAAACTATCTGTTGGGTACGACGATTTACATAAGTAAACCTAAGAGTATGGAGGCCAAAGCAGGAGAATTGTCCATAATTCAAGGCCTCCTGGGCTGTGCAGTCAGTTTCTGGCCAGCCTGGGTTACTGAGAGAGGCAGTCTCTCAAACAAACAAACAAACAAACAAAAACAAACAAACAATAACTGCTCCCCCTATGTCCTCAGTACCTAAGATTGAACCCAGCACTTTGTTCATGTTAGACCAGCACTTTCTCATAAACTATAGCTCCAGCCTTGTTTGGTGTCTTATTAAATTTAGTAATAAACAAAGCCTTAGTTTCAATATATATGCCAGGATTCACCCACCTTGGAATGACAATATTCTAACTCAAATATAGAAACTTCAGTGTACTCAGTGTGACATTTACAGAAATAGAGTAAAAAAAATGTTTTTCTAGATAGTACAGTTGTCAAGCTTAGTATAGTATTTCTTAATTTATGGCATCTTTTATGTCCCTGGAGTAGAATGTTTATTTCTGAATATGTTCTTCTCTCTGAGAATGTATTTGATTGTATTGGATGATTCCAAAGGGTGAGGAAGTGTCATTCATTGTTTAGGGGTAACTCCAGAAACCATGATCCTGGTCACTATGATTTCACTGTCATTTGGAGTGAAGGTGAAGAGACTCGTTGTAGTTGTGGACACCTGCAGGTAGCCATCGTTGAGCAAGACCTGTGTACCTTTTGTTCCAAGTTTGCTTTTAGGAAAGCACATGTATGTTCCCCACTGTGCAGGTGGGGAGAGGCTCAGAGCAGTGAAGTGACCGGCATGTCGGTGGTGATTCTTGGGACCATTTAAATTAAAAACAGATAGGTGCGTGAAGCCAGAATAGCCTTGGCAGTAAGTTTATCCATGGGTCCTTGGAAGTAACAGTAGTCTATACTAAGGAGCACTCAGCTTCCTGTGTGCCAAGTGTTAAGTGGACCCCCTTTTATGGTGGTCTGTGAGATGAGAACTGCAGTTATCACCAGATGAAGAAACTGAGGACTCAGGGTTTTGACTCTGCCGAACAGGAAGCTTGGAGAGCCGCAGGGCATAAGTGTTCTGTAGTGAAAAGAGCTTTGGAAAGATCAGCTCAGGATTCAGACTCGGATCCTCCCACTTACTAGCAGTGTAGACTTGAGTGAGGTCCAAACTTTTCTGAGGCACTTTAATTAATGGGAAAACCGATGTCCATCCTACCAGTTAGGGAGAGGACCAAATAAGGATAATGGCATAAGGATGCTTTGGATCATTTGAGGACCAGGTTTCAGAGCAGTCTCCAACCCCAACCTCGATCACTCCCGAAGGAGGGTTTCCTAACGCTCTTTGACCTTTCTATAAGTAGACTATATGGCAATCATAAGTCTTGGTTACAGTCATAGATTGCTCCATTGCAATTCTTGACGACAAACAGGCATGTCCTGTCCAAGAGTAATGTTGGCAACTTAGTGTATAAGAGAACTGAGTAATTTATTTAACTGCTAATTTGGTATCGGGACAAGGTTTTTGTTTAATTTTAAACTGTTTTAAAAATTGTATTTAAGTTACATTACACACACATACCACAGCACACGTATGGCAACCACAGGGCAACTCTGAGGAGTCAGTTCTGTCCTTCCATCACGTGGGCTCCAGAGAGAGAACTCAGATCCTCAGACTTGGCAGCAAGTGCTTTTGCCCACTAAGCCATCTCGTGGGCACCCAACAAAGGTTTGCTTTTAAACCACATCCTTTGATCTTGACTGATCTCTCAGCCTTTGAACGAGGCAGATAGAGATGAAGGAGATGAGAAGGGTTTTAAAGATCACTACTTTTCTTTTGAAGAACTACATGAATTGAACAAGATTTTAGAACAGCTGCCTCTAGCTCTTGGGTCATCTTTTTAACCTATTCCCCAGTAAATTAAAAACAAAAACAAAAAACAGAACAAAAAAAAAACCCCACCTCCTTGTAGTCTTCTCGTAGGTGCTCTTTTCTGGGTTCGTGTTGCCTTCAGCAAGGCCTTCTGGTTCTCTGGCCTTGAATCTTTCCTGCGACTGAGGCTGCAAGGACTCTAGAAACAGGAAGAGCATGTCTGCATAAACCTGTGGGCTCTAGCCAATTTGGACAATGCCAGTTACTTGAAGTTCTCTGGGGCTCTGGATAAACAACTCCTTTATCTCTCAAGGTCTACTGCCCTGGGATAAAGAGACTCTGTCAATGTTAAGCTTTAAGACAGTCCGCAGTATATTGAGGCTTCCTGAAAAAAAAAATGCAGGCACTCAATAGCTGTTAGCTATTATCGATGGTTATATAGATGCTCTATGTCAAAACCTTCCCCTTCTCCCCATGCCTTCTACCCTGGATTCCTTCACAGCTTATCTAATCAGTCTTTATGACAGCCCTTTAGATATTTTAAGATAGCTATATTATCTTAATATATTCCTCTGGGTCCTTAGTCCCTAAAGAAATAAAGCTGGCCTATACTCTTGTCTGCCAGACTCCACTCATGTCATTTATCGTGGATTGTATCGGGTTACAGGCCAATATTGACCCAAGACCCAAAGAAGGCTTCTTGGGAGTGATGTAAAGGATTGAGAGGGCATTGTCCTTGGTAGCCTTGAACTCAGATTGGATGATTCCATCGGAGCCCATTGGAACAGATCAATTTTATTCCTATGAGCCAAGTTCTACTGATATTTTTCAGTTTCGTCAGACTCTAAGCTGGTTTTGTGCGACTCTAAGCTGGTTTCGTGCGAACCTGCAGTAGTTGCTTGGAAGTAAGTTCCCAAGGTCAGCAAAGTCATGAATGAGTGTATGACAGGATCTGAATTAGTTGTGTCTTTGCTATCATGCTTCTCCAATACCTATGCTCTAACATTTGTAGTTATAGTTTTGGAACTCGGTCTTGTTAAGTTGTGCAGGCTGCCCCTGAGCTCTCGATCCTCCAGCGTCAGTCTCTCAGTGGGCTGGAATTATAGATGGAGGTCAGCATGTTGGCTTCCAACTACCTGTAGCCCATGAAGACATTTAAAGCCAAAGTGATAGCATGCAGGTAATATTACAACAGCACTTGACAGGAAGCTGAGGCAAGAGAATCGTTAGCACCATGTCAGCCAGGGCTACATAGCAAGACCTAAACAGAATAAATAAATGAATCAAAATAAAAGATAAATAGACATTCAGCCAAGGGGATAATCATATTTTATCTTTGGGGAGTGTCCTTTCCCTGCATATAAAGTTTTTTATTCTTTTTTAATTTTATTTTTGATGTGGAATTTCATAAGGTCAGTGTAGCTTCAAACTCTGCCTATAATTACTCTACGATTATGGGCGTCCACCACCCCTAGTTGTATGCACTTCCGTGCATTAAACACAGGGTCTTTTGTATCCTAGGCAAACACACTGCCACTGAGCTGCCTGCTCAGCCCCTCACAGAGGGTTTTACTATGAGAAAAGCCCACATGAGAATTATTCTTTGAGGTGATCGTGTATTTGTAGTAGCGCTGTCATAAATTAGACCAGGACTGTGGCAAAAATTGGGATATCACAAGCAAACCAATAGTTCTGATGGTGTGCTCAAGCCAGCACACACTGGGGGTAGGACTTGAATGTGCACACGTCTCTCTGACTTTGCATTCGTTGTCTTTGGCTATGGTGGTTGTGTTTACACCGTGTGAACTGGCAAGCGTGAAGCCAGTTATGCATTTGCAGT
>NW_021604674.1:224522-256178 GCF_004785775.1 Grammomys surdaster | reverse complement strand
CTGTCTCTGTCTCCCCCCCCACCTTGCTTCCTATTTTCTTTTAAACAGAGAGTCTCTTATAACTCAGGCTGGCTTTGAACTCCATAGTCAGTCAAAGATGACCTTAAACTTTGATCTTCCTACTCTACCTCCAGAAAGCTGGGATTGTAGGCATGCATGCACCACCATGTTCTGGGTGTGTTGGCTGTTTTGTTTTGTTTTTCTTTTCACTGCTGTAACTTGAAACTGGAACCTCATGCATGTTAGGTAAGCACTGTACCAAACGAATCACATTTCTAGTCCTTAAAACCTTTTCTTTTCTCTTTCCTCTTCCTCCTCCTTCTTATGACAGAGTCTCTACATCACTGTGGCTGTCCTAGAACTCACAGAGATTCACCTACATAGACCCTGTGTCAGAGACAAACCAGTAGTGACCTTGAAGAGTGGCGAGTTACCTGGCAGGTGTGCTTAATAGAGAAAGGAAAGAACAAAGCTAAAAGATGAGACTCCTAAGGGCAAGGGAGGTACTTCCAATCGGAAGATATGTTGAGCATCTCTCATTTCGTTTTCTTCCCAGCATTGGGCTGCTCAAAAGTGTTTGCCAGAGCCCGGCATAGTGACACACGCCTTTTCTCCCAGCACTCTCTGCTGCCCTTCATTCTATGAATATATCACACCTTACTTATTCACGCTCATCAGTTGGTAGGCATTTGGGTTGTTTCCACTTGGGAGATGATGATGATGGCTTTATGAGCATTCTTGTAGGTCCTCACATGTCCTCACCAACACTTGGTGCTACCTCCCCCCTTTAATTGCCCTCCCACTGGGTTTGAAATGCTGTGTTGTTGTTGTTGTGTTGTTATTGCTGCTGATAACTGCTGTTCCTGATGCTGTTGCTGTTGTTTTGGGTTTTACCACCATTCCCCAGAGCTGAACATCTTATGTATTTATTGCTGGCTAGAACCCGTAAACCCTTCAGGCATTAACATTCTATGATTTATGTTTTATAAATTTGCATCCTATGTCTAATTAAATTATGTTTTTTTTTTTTTGCCACGGCTTAAAAGTGCTGGACTCTGCTTGGTGGTCAGTAGCTCTAAGAGGCTGACCTACGCAGTACAGAAGGACTGTTTTAATTAAATGGCATTCGAGTCTCAGACTGTGGATTTCATCTCCTCCTTCTAGACTGTTGTTTTTTAATTAATCCTTAGTCCTTGTGGGTTAGAAAGAATGTAAGCACTGAGGGGAATACATGCATTTACTGTGTATGAATTTTGTTTGCCACAAAACCCCTATTCCGTGGCTAAATGAATAAAAGTGTATTTGCTCTTCACCTATATGAGGTACATGCTTGCGACCTCGTCTGTCAGTTTGCATTGCCACAGAACAGTTGTTAGACTCTTCCTGCCAATTCCATCCAAGCTTTAAAGACTTACTAGTCTCTCATAGTTGAGGCAGAAAGAGATGACTATAGTTCATTTTGGTGGACTTGTTCCACTCGGTGGTGCCACCTAGCAAGGCAGTTCTTTCCAACACCTCTTTAATTAGCGACTCTGTAACATTAAATTACCAGTAGCGTCCCTAGGGTGAGCCAGCATGCCCTGGTGGCTTGTCCAGATAGAAAGCTAAACCTCTTGGTGGTTTAAACTGGGATTTGTCTAAGCAGGTGATGAGATTACCATCTTGAGCCCTAGCGCGGGCCATTAGACATCGGAAGGAGCTCTACCTGGGTGGACTCTGAGCAGCTCAGCTTGGTGAGCTTGTCACATCGAAGTCACACAGGTGTCTGGTGAACACCTCCCTTCACATCTGAGTGTGGCCAGATCATTGGGATTTTTGTTTCATTCAGGAACTATTTCTAATTAAGAAACTAAGACGTTATGTGACTTCTGGGGAGATATAAGCAAACATTATTATCCTCAGATAGAGCATTGACCACAGGCCCACCAATGATGAGACCTAACTCTAGCATAGTGAGCGGGTGAGTTTACTGGGGTTTCTTCCAGGTGTGTGGGTGACTCAAAGGCAGCTACTTCATTAAAAGACCTGTCAGGAAAGAGCAAAGACTCATGAGGGATGCATCCCTCAACACCGTGTAGTCTGCCCGTGACTAATCACTGCGTCTGTAGCATTGGTGTGGGGCCTTGTGAATCTTCAACTAGTTTCAGAGCCCCTTCTTCCCTCTAGGGAGAGTTTCAATGTTAAGGAAAGAGCTGCACAACTCAGTATTATTAAAGGAACGTTGATATTCATTTTCTATTTTGGGCAGAACCAGCAGCTTCTCGGTGCAAAATAAGAGTGGTGCCTGCAGCTGTCTGTAACTACGTTCTCTCTCTAGACAGCCTAAGAATGTTAATGTAGGATAGGAATCAAATTTAGTCTGCTTCCTCCCATTTCCTCTCCCTAAGACCTGGAGCACAACATGAAGAGCTTGACAGGTAGCATGGCTTCTGTGGTGAAGACAAGGTCACTGGAACGACCTGTTTTCTTCCGCGACTAGTCTCTTCTGTGACTTCTATCATAAGGATGGCATGGAGAGTCTCCAGGACCTCAGAAGTAAAAGCTGCTCTTTCTGAGCCTTTGTTTTGTTTGAGACTTGGTAGCCAAGGCTAGCCCGAAAGAACACACATTGATCCTCCATTCACATCCTAAACAGTGTGAGGATTACAAGTATGGACCAGCATGGCCGACTGAGAAATGTTTCGTGAACTTTTGAGTTTGGTATTTTGAATCACCTCCAGCACCATCTTGTTTCTTTCTGGTCCATATCTAAGCTGAGAATCTGTTTACTGACTCTAGCAGAAGGCAGCCTTGGTTCATGGTCTTCTTTGCCCCTGCAAGAGCATCTTGCTTTTTAAACCCTAAGCTCATAACAGACTTTTTTTTCTTTTCTAATGTTGACATTTCAGCCTGTTTTGGTTTCATGTGGTTATCTGTTTAAGGTCAGCCACATGGGCTGTAAATAAAAGGACTGGGCACCTGCATGCCCTAAATATTTGACTAAGCCCTGTTGGCAGACCTGGCTTCGTTATGAAGGAATGTGTGCTTATCTCTACAATGGTAGTCACTGAGAGAGAGAGAGAGAGAGAGAGAGAGAGAGAAGCCATCACGGGAATGTCATTAAGTCTTCTAAGCTGCAGCCCTGGGGTTAATCAAGCATGGAATGATGTCTACAAGTTCAAAATCTAGATTTAAAATTTGAGAATCACCTGCAGTACTCATAAAGTAAATTGCTCATGAAGAATCTTATTAAGAGGCTGTCAGATGTGTCCTGGGAACTGCGATGGCTGCTGGGTCACTTCGGTGCACTGCCCTCAGCTGTCAGCTGCAGGGCTCCATCCTCAAGAGTTGTCGAAAAGGGCAGCTTGGTCACGTGCCAGCTTCTCACTTAAGATGTACTCCAGCTATTTATACCGTTCATCTGGATTCAGCCAGTGTAACAGTTCTGAGCTTGACTGAAGGGGCCCCTTGTTGAAAACCTTTCCTGAGCACTGTTCCAGTCCCATGGAACCCAAATCCCTAGGTGATAGCTTGGCATTCTGCACTCTGTTTTTGTTTTTGTGTTTTATGGTGCAGGGGATCGAACTTGCCTCATGTGTTGCGAGCAAGTACCCTTCCACTAAGACATACTCCTAGTCTGACAATCTGTATTTTTAGCATATGCCTTAGGTATTTTGTTTTTGGTTATATTTTGGTTTTTGGCTTTACAATTTGGTAAAAGTGAGAAACCACATGACTGGACATGGCCAGCAGTTTTAAAAAAGTAACCGTAATTAGGGCTGGTTGAATGGCTCAGCCAGCAGAGGTGACTGTCGGGCAAGCCTGGCAACTTGTGTTCAATCCCTAGAATCCACAGTGAGAAGAGAGAACAACTCCCCCAAGGTTGCCCTCTGACTTCCACACCTGTGCTATCACTCCCCCAAAGTTGCCTTCTGACCTCCACGCCTGGGCTGTCACATCCCCAAAGTTACCCTCTGACCTCCACACCTGTGCCACCACATTGAAATTATCGCCTCCCCATGCATACACTAATAACAAATTCTTACTTTCAAGTCTGGTTTCACTGAACACCAGAGTCACTGTTACTTTAAAAAAAAAATGACTGTAAATAAACCATAGAAACCCGGTTTAAATTCCAAGTGCACAGTTGATTCTGGTGTGGCAATCATTTCTATTGCTGAGGTTAAACATACAGCAAGATGTCAAGAGGCCAGCTTTTGCGGGCCCCACCCCCTCTGCCTTTGTCTGTTTCATCAAGAAAAAGTAAAAGGCAGACATATTTTGTGATTATGTTCGTGTGGTGTGTTAACTATCTGGTTCCTTCAACCTAGAAGTTCATGGTTTTGACTAGTATGTTGGCACATGCCTTTAATCCTAGCACTCAAGAGGCGGAGGTAGATCGATTTCCGTGAGTTTGAGGCCAGTCTGAACTACATAGCCAGTTCTCAGTCAGCCAGAGGTACACAGTGTGTCTCAGAGAGGTGGGAAAGGGATGAGGTGTGTGTTCATGGTTTCTTTAGATTTATTGGTTTTTTTTTTTTTGTTTATTTTGAGAGCTTCATCATGTAGCCCAGGATAGCTTTGAACTATGTAGCCCAAGCTGGCCATAAACTCATAGTGGTCTTCTTACCTCAGCCCTCAAGTGCTGAGATTTACTTGAGGCTCTGTGTTTAGAGTGCCTCTCTGCCTGGATCGTCTCATTTTAAAGGAACTAATTAATATCCACGCATTCTGGTTTTTTTTGTGACAGGAACTTTCTCTGTGGTGCAGGTTGCCCCCATGCTCATGGTCCTCCTTCCTAGTCCACTTGGTCAGGAAAATCTGACCTCCTGGTCCTATGGTCCAAGCCCACTGAGGACTGAGATAACAGGCAAGCCCCACTCACCTGGCTTCTCAGCCATGCTTGATGGCTAGTGTCCAGTGAGTGTGACAGCAGCTTTGCTGTGGTAGTAGATGCAGGTTAGGTCTTGGCTCAGAGAGAAAAAACGTTGTATTGGGGAATACAGGCATTCTGGTTTCCATGGGAAACCAGAGATTGGCTATTAGCTGCCTGAAGCGAAGTTAACGCAATTTCTTGTCTTTTACATTATTACGGAGGTTTTAACTGGGAATTTTCAAATACCTTGGATTATTAAGTTTAGCTGTATTGATTCTAAAAATCAAAAAATGTCAAAAGAATTCTGAAGAGGAGAAAAAAAAATCACCCCATTCTGTGACCCATGGGTAACAGTGAGTCTAGGCTTACTTCTTGTAATTGCTCAAGGCCAATTTCATCTGTGGACAGAACTGTAATTGTACAAAATGTGCCGTTTAATCACCATCCTTAACCCTAACCAGAACTTCCTTTTAAGGCCTTAAATTCTGTCCAACAATCTTTATCTATTTCATCTGTGTGTGAGTGCTTTGCTTGCATGTATGTCTGTGCACCACGTGCATGCCTGGTATCCATGGAAGTCAGGAGAGGATATTGGATTCCCCGAGGCTCTGGTTACAAAGTGTAAGCTGCCATGTGGGTGCTGGGAATAGAACACAGGTCTGGAAGAGCGGCCAGTGCTCTTAATCATCTGAGCCATCTCTTCAGTCCCCAAGCCAAATTATTTAGATCAGGATGTGTTGTTCCTTTGTGCGAATAGACAACCATTTGTTTATCCAGCCCTGAATTTTCAGGCATCGATGCTTCAGGTTTTTTCTTGTCTTTTGTTTGAATTGCTGGAGATCAAACCTAAAGCCTTGTATACACTAGGCAAGCATCCTACAGCTATGGGACATCTTGGCCAAAGTTTGAAAATTTTATGCTAATTTCTTTGGACATATGTATAAGTATGTCCTCAGGGTTGGAATGAAGAGTAAAAGGTTGAGGAATATGGGACTTTTTAATGTAGATTTCTGAATGGCCCCGTGGGAAAGATTGTGCCAGTTTACGTGCCCATTTGTAGTGTGAGTACTTGTACCTTTGACAGTACTGGCAATTACCACATGACTACAATCTAAACTCAGGCAGTCCGGCATTCATTTAGCTCAAGAGAAACACTGACTTTGGTTTCTTTGTATAAAGAATGAAAAGTTTAACAGATCTGTGTTCAATAATTATAGGTCTCTTCAGAGTGCTACAGAAACCCTTTATTAAATTTTAAGGTCTTTAAAATTAGAATTTTTGAACTCTCGGTTTTGTGTTGTTGACGTATAGCTTTGGAGGACTTACTGTGTGTGTGCATGTAGGATGGGGGAGTGTAAGAACTAGGGAGAACCTCAGCAGTCCTTCAGTTTGCCTTCATATACAGGTCAGTAAGGTGCTCCATTATTCCATATACGTTTTAACCATCAGGACCCTTGGTTGCAAGCATTAGACAACTCAACCCAAACTGTGCTAGCAGAACGGAAGACTGGCTCACAGCACTGAACTGGGTTCTCAGGTCTCCTGTTCTAATAGCCGACTTTGGTGAAACCGAACTGGGATCCGATGTCTGCTCTTTTAATGACTGATCTTGGAGAATTACTTGATCCTTTTAATTTGTATTTTATTTACTTTTGGAGACAAGGTCTCATTATTTACTTCATGCTGGTCTGGAACTCATCATGTTTGGGTCCCACTGTCTGAGGATTGCTGGAATCCCAGGCATGTGCCACTATGCCTGACTTCATTGGCCTTCATTTATTAGACAGAATATTGAGTTTGAGGTCCATTCTTCTGCCTCTTAAAGTTTTCTCTCTATATACTAACAAATAATTAAAATGTACCGTCAGCCAAATCTATACATTATGAAAGGAAGGCTAGCTCTCAGAGACAAGCTATAAGTAAGGAGATAGCGTTTATGTTTGCGTGGTATTGCAATTGTACCTAAGACCTCGCACATGGTAAGTATGTACTTTACCACCGTGCTGGACCTCAGCGCACACTTTGATTCTCCTCCGATTGGCTCTTCTTTTCTTTGTTCTTTTCTTTACTTGTAGAAATCCTGTTCAGGATTGAACTCAAGCTACTCCTGTGTGTTCAGCAATCGGCTATACATCTCAAGAGCCCATAGCTTGATTCTAACTTCCTGCAACTTTGAAAGAATTGTTACTTTCCAAGGTCGTCGAGGCAGACAGATATCCAAAGGTGTAGTAGTTGCTCATACAGGTGTCTAATTTAGAATCAGGAAGTGCCGCTTAAACATAGGTGTATTCCGATGTGTTCAGTGTCATCGGGCAATTACATCACTGTATGAGTGTGGTGAAATTTACACAAAGGAAGATGGCTGTACTGTCATTTTGGTGGGGACCACCATCATCGACGAAAAATTTATTCTGCTGACTGAGTGTTAGAAAGTGTTGTCTCACTAAGACATTACATTTCTTTGGCTAACTAGAGAAAGTCTCAGATTTTCCTGGAGTTTTTTTTTTTTTTTAGCCTGTGAAATCAAGAGGAGATAGTTTGTTTGTTTTTTCCTGCCAAACTCCCTTACATCTTTAAAATCACTTCTGAAGTCTTGTGGTTTCAGTGTAGTCTGCATTCTTCCTCTTGTCCTTGATCATTTATGCTGTTGGGGTCATCACGTACCCTTGAAAGTCACCACAGGAAACAGACCATCTCAGACGGTCCTAGTATTTAAAGCAACTTAAGGGACAACTTTGAGACCAACTGTAGTGGTGCATACTTGAGATCTCAGCCCTCGAAAGAGGCAAGATGATCAGGAGTTTAAGGCCATCCCTGGCTATATCCAGTTTAGAGATAGCCTGGGCTACAGTCTTGACTTCAGAGAAAAGAAAGAAGCAACAAAAGGCAAAGGAAAGGGAAAAAAGTCTTTGTTTTAAAGCTCAAGAAGCAGAAGTGTCAGATACCTGTAGGTAGTAGGGAGGAGAAAAGGGCGAACGCCTGCAAAGTCACGACTGTTACAGTGAGAACCGGGGCTCCAACTGAAAGGAAAACCAAGGGCCAACCCAGCAGAATGGGGCACCGAGGAAAATGGATGAGAGAGCTTGTAGCTGGATGTGAGATCCCCAAGTAGACCCGCTGAGAGGCAAGCAGGCCCTGAGAAGAAGGCCAGTGATGGTGAGCCAGGTGAATAGTGTCCACCAGACCTTTCCCCCCTGGGAAACACATGCAAGACAATTGATTATTCAATATTCTTGCTTTTAATATGTTGCTTCTAATGCAGTTCGGTATAGTACACTAAGCTGTACGTGAAGATAGCTTCTAGCAAGCCTGTCCCATTTCAGGAAAGAGACCACTAAAAATCCTGTAGATAGAGATAACCAAGAACACTGCAGCTGTCTATTCCTTGGTAGCTATGATATCAAAGAGCGCTCCATGCTGTTGCCAGCACTTAAGACACCTTCAAGGTCAGAGGTAAGAACACCAGCTGTTGTTCAACAGTCAGTCAAGGCCAACCACTAAGAAGCCAGAGAGTTTAAAATAATTAACAACTAGCAAGAGACTTGCAAGGTCAGAAAGCAGTAATGCTGGCAAAGTGAGTAATAGCTAGCAGATAGTCCAAGCCAAGAGCTAAGCCAGAGTCTAAGCCAGATGGTGGGGGGGGGGGGCGAGCTGCCACCACTCTTACCTGAGTAGGTAATGTATCGATAACACATGCAGAGTATGGAGGTCCTCCATTGGTTCAGTCCATGATAGCTCAGAGAGTTAACCAGTTTCAACAGAGATTCTCCAGTTTCTGCCATTGCCCACACAATATCAAACAAAGGAAATTCAAAGGTCTCTTCCTTTCTTGGAAAACATTTTCTTAATCTCAGTCCTTTGTCTCATTACCTTAGTTTCTCAGTTTCCTCGACTTCTCACTTTTATTTAATAATTCCTTTTTATTTTTTAGATTAATTTTTTATTGGTTATTTTATTTACATTTCAGATGTTATCCCCTTTCCCCATTCCCCCACACACACCCAAGAACCCCCTATCCCATCCCCCCCTCCTGCTTCTATGAGGATATGCCCCCATCCACCAACCCACTCCCACCTCCCCACCCTCAAATTCCCCTACACTATGGCATCCAGCCTTCACAGGACCAAGTACCTCCTCTCCCACCTAAGACCAACAAGGCCATCCTCCCCTACATATATAGCTGGAGCCATGGGGTCCCTCCCTATGTGCTCCCAGTCTGGTGGTTTAGACCCTGGGAACTCTGGTTGGTTGATATTGTTGCCCTCCCCATGGGGCCGCAAACCCTTTTAACTCCTTCAGTCTTCTTTCTCACTCCTCCATTGGGAACTCCATGACCAGTTCAACGGTTAGCTTTGAGCAACCACCTCCGTATTTGTCAGGCACTGGCAGACCTCTAAGGAGACAGCTATATCAGGCTCCTGTCAGCATGTACTTCCTGGCATCCACATCAGGGTCTGCCTTTGGTAACTGAACATGGGATGGATACCCAGGTGGAGCAGTCTTATTTATTTATATTATTTATTTTATGTATATAAATGTTTTGTCTGCATGACTGTATGTATGTTCACCCTAAGTGTGCCCAGTGGCAGTGGAGGTCAGAAGACAGCATCAAATCTTCTGGAACTGAAGTTAACAGGTGGTCATTTCTGCCATGTATGTGCTGAGAATCAAACTCAGGTCCTCTGGAAGAGCAGTCAGTATTCTTACCCCCTGTACCATCTCTCTCCAGTTTCTCTGTAAATAATTCTTAATAAAGCCTGAATTCTCGTGTATACGCCCTCAGAGTCCACGTCATTAATTATGGGGGAGAGACAGTGAACTTCGGTGGCAGAGGGTAGGTGAAAAGCCTGATGTCATTGGGTCCATGTCTAAAGGAGATTGTGAAACCCTGGTCACTGCTGCCTCTTTGACATTTGTTTCCAGGTTGATAGAGTGGTCGGTCTTGTTCTTCATGGTCACACCATGATGTACAGGCTTGCCATAGGCCCAGAGCAGAGTAGCTACCTGGTTCTTAATCTGGAACCATGAGTGTGAGCCAACCTTTTCTCTCTGTCAGCAGATTATCTCATATGTCATTAGACTAATTCAGTACTAATATAGCAGGTCTGGCCTATGATAATAAAGAACCATCAAATCTCAATGGCTTAAATGAAACAAAACCTCAGGCCCAGCTTGGGGGATGTTAATTTGAAACCCAGGACTCATGGTGGAAGGAGAGAACTGACTCCACAAACTGTCTTCTGACCACACACATGCAAATAAATAAATGTGTTAAATTTATTTTGATTTTTAAAAGGTACTTGGCTGGAGAGGTGACTCTAGTTAAGAGAATATTTTGGTCTTCCAGAGGACTTAAATTCACTTCTCAGCACCCACATTAGGTGACTCACAACTGCCTGTAACTTCAGCCTCGAGGATCTGATGCTCCTAGCCGCTACAGACACACACTCACATTCACACACACACACACACAATTAAAACTACACATTTTTTTAAAAAGGCACATTGACCGAAGGGTGACAGGGATCCACTGTGTCCTGTCTTCATTCTGAGACTCAGATGACAGAGCGACCTACGTCTTGCTATTTTGACAAAAGGCCCTGCAGAGTTTCCAACCATCTGAATGCCCTTTTGCCTGGAAAGAACAAACATTCACAACTCAGTAGCCTGATTAGGAACACTTCCCAGGTCAGTTATCAAATGGCAGGGGTTGCTATCTCACCTCATTAGACCTGAAAGGAAAAGATCAGAATTATCTGGTCAGTAGCCCAAGTGACTGTAACAACTCGCCCTTCTGCTGACCAGATATATGCATCGTGCAGATGAAAGACATCCAACTCTTCTTCAAAGGAGACTGTCCCATAGTGTTCTGGCTAGTCACAGCATCTGGGTGATACTTAATCAGGGCTCTAAATTAGGTGAGATGAAGTCATTTCTAAATAAACTTGGGTGTGATCCCTATTGATTTTGAAACTTCTGAACAAAAGACAAGCTATTTGCCCTCCCTGCTCATCCCATTGTATACAATGTCGCAAAACAAAAGATTAGAAGAGTTAGTGCCCACAACAGATGACGCCCGCTGTGCTGTTTAGAAAGGAGTGGATTGGAGCCACTTTAAAATCTTGCTGGGCGATCTGCCCCCAAGTAGAGACTGTCCATTTGGGCCCTGAGGGAGGACTTCACCACTGCTTTTCATCCGTCCTCAGCGCCATGTTCGCCCTTTGAAGCCATATCTGTTAGATAACAATTACAGGCAGCTATTATATTGACTGAAGCTGCATCAGAAGCGAACACCAACAGTGCAGTTATTAACACTGACCTGAAGCAAAGCTATTTATCTTATCTTCCACGAACTCTAGATTTCAGAAAATAATATCCCACTTTTCCAGCCAGGCTAGGTTGAGGGCCAGTAAAAGGGTTGGATTTTATAAAAAGCACCTGCCCCGAAAACCTGAGGACCTAAGTTTGATTCCTGGATCCCATAGTGGAAGAAGAGAACCAACTCCCAGAAGTTGACCTCTGACCTCCATATGCTCCGAAGCAGACGCAAGCCTGCACTCACAAGTACACATGCAACACCAAATAAGATAATGAGACAGAACAAGTTGAACCCACAGATCAGAGGTAGTGATGGCTTTGCCTTTACGTGCAAGGAACAACCTGAAAGAACCTCAGGTTGAGCTATTAGCCAATCTTTTTGTTGTTCTGTCTCCCTGGCCCTCCCTGTCCAGGTCTTGAAACGACCAGTCTACTCTTTGCTATTTTATTTCTGGTTTCTCCCAACTTTATAAATACAACTTTTTGCTTTGGCTACCGGGCTGCTTACTGTGGTTTGTAGAATAAAATGTCCAACTGAAATTAGAACCAAAAATAAAGTCAGGCTGGGAGGAGAGGGCTTGCTTAGCGAGCCCAACGCTCTGGATTGTTCCCCTTGCCTCATGGTAGAAAATTCTGTCCTTTGACAAAAATGCTAGAGAGTTTGCCCTTCATCTTTATTTGTTGCTTTCTGGCTTAGAGAATCCAAGTTCCTGGCAGTCTCCAGCCGTTTTCCTGATTATGTGGTTCAGGAAAAATCAGTTTCGTGTCTCTGATTCCAGTCGCTTTCCAGGTCCCTATAGCAAATCCCTGACCTTTCTTCTAACGCCCTCTTCCTTGTGTTTGCTGCATGCATTGGATTTTTCCTTTCTCCAAGCTTTTATTGACTTGATGGCTGCTACTTTGAATCAGTCTGGCTTTGCTGGGAGATGATGTTATAAGCTTCTCCCAGCTCCACCCCAGCTCCAATTCTTATCCAAGGGCTGAACTAAAAACCAAAACCAAAACCAAAACCAAAACCAAAACCAAAACCAAAACCAAACCAAACCAAACCAAACCAAAACAAAACAAAACAAAACAAAACAAAAAGAACATCATCTTAACTCAGAGGTTTTCAACCTGTGGGTGTCTACCCCTTTGGGGGTCAAATGACCTTCTTACAGAGGTTGCATATCATATATTTTGCATATCAGGTTCATAGTAGATATTATGATTCATAAACAGTAGCAAAATTACAGTTATGAGGTAGCAAGCAATGAGAATTTCATGGTTGGAGGTCACCACAACATGAGGAACTGTCTGGAAGGGTCACCACATTAGGAAGGCTGAGAACCACCACCTTAACTCATCTTGGTGTGGATATCTTAGCTAACAGTGAGAGACAGCAGCTCTCCCGTAAGGACGAGGTAGAAAGCCTTAAGTACTCGTGGACCCTTTTCACCAAGAGGCCTTTTCAGATTTGGTTTCCATCAGATGATTTCTCTGTGCCTGCAAGATCTGACTCTTAGCCATTAGGCCAGACAGACCGACTTTTGTATTAACAGTCCACCTTCCAAACGTTCTGTCCTTCTTCAACTAAAACTGTGGCACAGGGTGAGCATCCCCAGAGGCATTTTAACCCTTCAGACAGTTACTCCCTGACCTAGAGGTAAACGTGGCCGGAAGTGTGTCTATCCTTCCTTTCTTGAAGTATACCCCCGAAACTGAGCATGCTCAAGAATGAGCCCACTCCTGAAGTGGTTCGCTTAGAGAGGACACATGGCTTGGCAGAGTGACTCCTGTGCCCTCCTTCCCTGTCCCTCTCATATTTCTTGTTGATTTTTTTTGAATAAAAATTGTTATTTTACTTTTGTGGTTTTGAGGGTGGCTGTGAGTTTCTGATCCTCTGCCTCCACCGGCTGAGTGTTGGGACTCCTCCGAGCCTGTGCCACCTCCGAGACTTCCACTGAGTGTTGGGACTCTGGGCGTGCGCTACCTCATGGACTCCCACTCTCACTTCCTGGCATGTGTTTTTTCCGACTTTGCATCCCGCTGCGATTGGTTAGTGACCACATCCTCTTTGCTTTTTGTTTTTAAACCAGGCAATTATTTTCACTTTAAAAAATACATTCAGTGGTACCTGGAGCGAGCCAACACTTGCTGCTGACATTTGACTTTCAAACTCTCAGTCGGTCAGCTCATTCTTCAGGTATACGCCTTATCTGCAATTCAAATCGTCACACATAATTGTTCTACCAGGTGTGTGCCAATCTCCCAGGTCTACCGCTCTCTGGGGTCTGTTCGCTCCCCTCCCAGTGTTATTACACTTGAGCTGTTCGTGACAGCAGGCCAGGTCCGATTGCAGCAGCTCATAATTCCCAGCTCTTCCTGCTTTGAGGAACAAAGGTTTATTTACTTATGCTGTCAAAGGGCAGAAGCACAACAGTTGAGATTATTGATTTTCTTAAAAAAAAAAGACATACATTTATTTATTTTCTGTCAGTGTGTATGTGTGCATGTCAGGGTGCACGTGTGGAGGTCCGAGGTCCGTTCTCTCTTGTACTGTGTGGGTGGGTTCCAGGCTTGGCAGCAGGTACTTTCACCCACTGAGCCTTCTCCACAATCCCAAGGTTACTGAGCTCAGTTGACTTTGTTTTCAGTTTTAAAATCTAGCAATTTTCCAGGGGGCCAACCAAAGGTGTTTGGTACAGGCGGAAAGGGCCTTGAAATCAAGCAGATATAATAAAATGTAAATAAATCTGTCATTTCAAAGTCATTTCCTTCATGGCCAAGAAAGGAAAACAGAGTAAAAATCTAATCGACAGCTTCATGTCATCAACTCCTTCCTTCACATCAAGTCATTCCTTCCCTTGTTTTCTCAGGAGAAGGATCTCACTGATATTCCCTAGTTAGCCTAGAGCTCACGAAATAGGCTAGGCTAGACCACAGCTTGTAGCAATTCTCCTGCCTCAGAGTCCAAGGCTAGGCTTATAGATATGAACGACTCGTAGCTAGGTTACCTGCTTGTGTGAGGATTAGGCCAGAGGAGCTTCAGTGTCCGCTTGTAAAAGCTGGCTTGTTTGGGATAGGATGGAGTTCCAGCTCTTTTTCTAATTCAGATTTTTCAGCAGGTCAAACCAATAGCTGAGTTTCAGATGTATGTGAATGACTCCATGTAGGTTGCCAGCCTGGAATTTTGGGGAGTAGGGGAGTGCTGAGTCCAAACAGTTTCCTTCTGTAATTTTTATTTAGCACTTGTTTATGAAAGTGTCCTTGTGAAATTTGAACATGGCCTCCTATTGTTGATTACTCTGGTTTATTTATTTTCAACCTCCTCTCCCCTGGGGGTTTAGCTCAGAGCCTTGCACAAGTTACACAAGCTTCTTACCTTGGAGTTAGACCAGCCCTTTGTTTGGTTTTGGTTATGATATCTGGTTAGGGAAGGAAAAAGAAGGAGTGAGTGCTAGCATTCTGTGTCTAGGATGGGCAAGGCTTGTGGTAGGCACAGTAGTTCAGTTGAGTTTCTCCACATATCTGGACATCCATCTGTGGTGGTGGGGCGGGGGCATTGGTGGCTACACGGGATGTCCTTCCTTCTTCCTTCCTTTTGTCTCCTATCTCCATCGCCAGGGCAGCTGTAAGGGAAGCTTGGGTTTAAGCAGATCTTGATATCAGGAAGATGAGTACAATTTATACACATGCCTGGAAAAGCATTGCAGTGTGAGCAGGAAAGCATTGCTGTGTTCGTGATGGTAGGAAATGGAAGTCAGGCATGGTGGCCAGACTCAGCTGTAAAGAGTCTGAGGCAGAAGGTTCAGAAGTTTCAGATCAGCCTGGGCTACATAGTAAATTGCAGATTATCGTGGACTATAAGACAAGACTTTGTCTCTCAACCACCTATCCTTTTTTTTTCTTTTTTGTTAAAGATGTGAACTAGGTAAAGAAAACCAATTCCTCCTCTCCCTCCTCTCCTACCCCCACTTCCCATCATCCCAGGGAAGTGCTGTGCTCCTGAGCTGGAGCTTTCCTGACTCCTTTTCCCCCAACCCCAGGTCTGAATTTCCATTGCTGCTTAAATGAATGCAATCCTTCCAACTCGTACTCTCTTTTTATCTTAGCCCAAAACTGCTCTTAAAACATTGTGCTGAATTCTCATAACTCTATACTTTTTTCCTGTTGTTTTGACACTTTGCCAACAGAAGCTCTGAAATGGCAAAACTTTCTAGATAACTTGAAGAATGTTCGGGAATCTCTGGCTGTGCTTTTAAGAGTCAGTCACTTTCAGTTGCAGGTGCTTATCAAGATTAAACCAAATATGAGGGGGCTCTTCCTCTTGGAGCTTGACATCCATTGACTGGGTCAGTTCTGGATTACCGGTATAGAAGTAATGCCCTCTAGATTTTATGTAGTTTGTTCTGGCTGCACAGTGTTTCCCACTGTTGCTGAATTCTTTAACTGCTGCATGCACAAGAAATTGCCTGGATATAGTCTTCTCATTCCTTCTGTCTAGCCTCTGCCTGGACAGCCACTCATCCTGACATCTCTGGCACTTTAGGCGATCTAGAGTCTTGTGTAACTTTCTGGAAGCTCACATCCATAAAAATAGGAGCTAGTCTCTCATCCTTCTTTTCTTTCTTTCTTTCTTTCATTTATTTATTTATTTATTTATTTATTTATTTTTCTGCAAACTAAGTAGAAAAGGCTATAGCTCTGTTGGTAGAGTGCTTGCCTGGAATGCATGAGGACCTGGGTTCAGTCTCCAGAACCACAGAAACTGGGTGTGGGGCACATTCCTGTAATCCTAAGATTCA
The DNA here is from genome assembly GCF_004785775.1 of Grammomys surdaster. Classification (NCBI taxonomy): domain Eukaryota; kingdom Metazoa; phylum Chordata; class Mammalia; order Rodentia; family Muridae; genus Grammomys; species Grammomys surdaster. The sequence continues at coordinate 240,218 of NW_021604674.1, read as the reverse complement.
GGAAGTGGAAGCTGGAGGGTCAGAAAGTTTAAGGTGATCCTCGGATACATGCTGAGTTTGAGGCTAGCCTGGGCTTCATAAGACCCTGCCTCAAAGCAAGAATCAAAGTAGAGATAAACATCTGTAACTACGTCTGTGTATGTATACACTGCCCCATCTTTTGCTTTTCTCGTTAATGGAAAACTAGGGAAAGAAATCTCTGTGACATCGTGTTTACAGCTGTCTGGTGTACCTAGTTTAGAAGTCATACTCTTAGTTTCTTTGTTAAATGACTTACCCTCAGTTTTTAGTTTGTTTTAATTAGTTGTGTTGATCCAATCATTCTATTCTTAAGATTTACTTTTATTAACTTTAAATTATGTGTCTGTGTGTCCACGTGTGCTCGTATGCCTGAGGAGGCCAACAGAGGCACTGGATTCTTCCAAAGCTGGAGTTACAGATAGTTTTGAGCCACCCAGCGTAGTTGCTAGGAACAGAAGAAGAGTAGCATGTGCAATTAATCCCTCACAGAGCTAGCACTCCATCCCCCATTAGACCGTTCTTAAAGATACTACAACAAACGGGCTTATATATACTCCTTAAATACATAAAATATTTTGTTTTGTTTTGTTTTGTTTTGTTGAGGCAGGCTCTCATTCTGTAGTGCAGGCTCTTTTGAAACTCAAAACAGGCAAATTTTCATGCCTCAACTCCCAGGATCCTAGCATTACAGACATCTCCAGACATGAACCCCATATCTGGCTCAGGGTCTGCCTTCCTTCCTTCCTTCCTTCCTTCCTTCCTTCCTTCCTTCCTTCCTCCCTCCCTCCCTCCCTCCCTCCCTCCCTCCCTCCTTCCCTTCCCTTCCCTTCCCTTCCCTTCCCTTCCCTTCCCTTCCCTTCCCTTCCCTTCCCTCCTTCTTCTTCTCATTTTCCTCCTCCTCCTCCTCCTCTTCCTCCTCTTTTTCTGTGTCCTAGAACTCATTATGTAGACAAGGCTGACTTTGAACTCACAGAGATAACCTGCCTCCGCTTCTTTGGCACTAGATGACATTCGCCAGCACACTTGGCTACTTGTAGTTTCAACACAAGTTCTCCAAAACTCTTTAAAATGCTGCAGAAGACCCCCTCCCCACTCTGCCTCCTGGCAAGTGTCTTCTGTCCTCTGATGGGTCAGGCTTCAGCTGCAGTACGGGGGGCTTGCTTGGGCACCTGCAAGCACCCCAGACTCTATTTCACCAAGAAAGTCTCTTGGCAACATTTTGAGTTGGGAAATCTATGGTTTGTCTTTTATGTTTCTTAAAGGATTCATGACATTCAAGGCAGGAAGAAGCTGGAGACTATTCTAACATACTCATTCCCTACAGAGACAGGGAAGCTAAGACCCAGAGAGGCAGGAGGGGGAGCTGCTCCTGAGGGCTGCTCCAGGAAGCAGTCACTCAGAGTCCAATCTGAGCTTCTCCTATCACATCCTGCTGCTCTTGTACTAAGAACTATGCGGGAGTGGATTTTAGGCATTGGGCCAGTAAGTGTCATCTTTAAGCTGAATTTTCTAATAAGGGCAAACAGTTTCCATGTTTTCCTACCATCTACTAGGATAAGCAAACTCCCCAGCCTTTGGAAGTGCACTGGGCTGGAGGACATTTTCATTGTAAACTTTTGTAAAGACAATAGCATCTTTGTTAACTTGCTCTTGTTAGTGGAATTTGTTGCTCTTAAACTCTTACGGATTTTGTCTGCCTTCCTTCCTCCTTCCCTCCGCTCCCTTTCTTCCTTCCTTCCTGATGGGGTTTCTATCTCAGAATGGCCTTCGCTCACTGTGTGGCGCAGGATAACCTTGAACTTCTGAGCCTCTCTCCAAGCTCTGAGATTACAGTCTTGTTTTGCTCTATGATGCTAGGATCAACCCAGAGCTCTGTGTACACCACACAAGCACTTTACCAACCGAGATACACCCCAACCCCCATGTTTGTAGATCATTGGGGAAATTACTGCTTACCAGTTGTTGCCTGGGTGATTTGAGTCATAAATGAGACAGTAACAAGGTTTAGGAAAGACTTTGTGTGCAGTGGTGTGTTCCTTCTACACTTTCCCCTCCACGTCCAGAGTAGAAAACCAGGTGGATCTGCCACCAGGAAAAACAAAAACCAAAAAACTGTTTCTAGATCTCAATAGACACAATTTGACAAGGCTTTGTATAGATAATCTGTAGCACTGAAACAAAAGAAAAATTTTCATAGATGTCTTTTTGTTTCCAAATCAGTCTTGTCTCTTCTCTATCCTCTTCTCTCTTTTCTTTCCCTCTCCCCTGCTTTTCTCTGAGACTGAGTCTCACATGTGGCCCAGACTGGCCTTCAACTTGCAGTTCTGCCTCAGCTCCTGTGTGCTGATATAACAGGTGTGTGCCACCCTTTGGCTAAGATTTCTATAAAGTACCATGTAAAGCATGGTCTATGCCACACATGTCTCTAAACCCTGGAATAGCACTGGTGAGGTACGTGAGTCCCAAAAGCACAACTGAGGCTGAATTCTGCAGAATCCTATGCTGTCTCACTTAATTCTGAGTGGCTGTGAACAGCTGTACCACAGGAACCACCGTCTCTCTGCACCTTGCTTTAGATTTGTGTAGTTGACTTAAAGGAAATTTAATGTGGAAAACATTTCCTCATTGAATATTCAAACACCGAGCCTGCTTTTCATATGTCACATCCTGTGGCCTCATCCTTTTCTCTTCTGTCCCCCAGCATTCCCGTGGTTTGGCATGGATATTGGTGGAACCCTGGTTAAGTTGGTTTACTTTGAACCAAAGGATATCACGGCAGAAGAGGAACAGGAAGAGGTGGAGAACCTGAAGAGCATCCGGAAGTATTTGACTTCTAACACTGCCTATGGCAAAACTGGGATCCGAGACGTCCATCTGGAACTGAAAAACCTGACCATGTGTGGGCGCACAGGGAACCTGCACTTCATCCGCTTCCCTACCTGTGCCATGCACATGTTCATTCAGATGGGCAGCGAGAAGAACTTCTCCAGCCTCCACACCACCCTCTGTGCCACGGGAGGTGGGGCTTTCAAGTTTGAGGAGGACTTCAGAATGGTAGGTTGGGCTTGCCCTTCTTAGAACAGACAGGTCTCTCGTGTGATCACAGTCTGGTCATCTTATGCTAAGACCTGGACCATTAACCTTGGGACTTGGACAAGTCTGTGCCATGGTTTCCTCGTCCATAAAATAACAAATATATGACCTATTTCGTAGGGTGGTTCCAAGAAAGGTTAAATGAGGAAGTACATCCCTACTCTTACTGAGTTACTCAGCGTCTGTTATCACTCTGTAGCACAGGCTGGCTCTGAATTCAGTATGTAGCCAAAGATAACCGAAACGAAAGGTTCTTTAATTAAAAAAATTGAAATTTAATTAAAATTTAAAGGTTTCTCCTGGGGTGACAGTCATATGCTGCCATGATGAGTATTTATATGGTTCTGGCATTGGACAGTTACTCCTATGTCCTATGTAGAGACAGAATGATATAATCACCTCCAGAGGCAGTTACCTCAATTAGTATTGGGTTTTCCCTAGACACTGAATACATAAGCCTGAGTCCAGTTCTGTGGATACATAGACTGAGGCCCACAGGAAGACTCTCTACAGATCTAACCAAGAATGAGTACCTTTTCCTATCTATTTGTTGTCATACATGTCTCAGTTTTGTGACCACCATTCAGAAATTTCTCTTAACAAAAATAAAATATTTGGCTGGTCATGCTAGCTCATGCCTGTGGTCCTAATGCTTGGGAGTCAGAGGCTAAAGGACCAAGGCTAGCACTCTGTCACAAAAGAGACAAAGCCAGAACCAACTCCACTATTATTTCTAGGTGGGTTCCTCCATTATTGAGTAGTGTTTTAAAGTGTAGAGTGCTTATTGTCAAATATGGAGACATGACATTCAGCCCACCTTCTCTCTATTCAGCAATCCTTTAACATCTGTCTTCTAATCTCTCCATCTCCTCAGTCAAGACAGTGATCTCTCTACTGTCCAGCTTCATCTTGTGGGTAAAGAGAGCATAAAATTGAAGAACAGGTGTAGGTCTATCACTGAAAGTATAGGCAGTTGAATAAGTGCATGGACACAGGTGAAGGAAACGTTGGAAGGTTTTAGGATTGCTCGCTCTTTTTCACAGTTGAAGACCCAGTGAGATGTGTTGTAGGATGTGTTGTTTCAAAGCCTGTCATACTGCTTTTTGTCCCAGACAAATGTAACTTAATCTTGGAAGGAAATCTGTCACCCTTGCATAATGAAAGAATACGTTATTCATGGTGTTTAATAAAGCTGTAAGATGCAAACTGTGTCACCAAAAGGAACACCATTCACTTCACTGATTTCAGTGAGTAATTTTAGGGAGTGGGTGGGCTGCTGGTAATAAAACCAGGCCCAGGCTTGTGGTGCGTGCACTGTACAAACTGACCCTTGAGTAGGTGCTCGCTAGAGGAGCTGGTTGCTGTCCTTCAGCATCAGATTATCCAGCGTATCCTGGGTGAGACTGATTAGCTCCTGGTTTTACCCATTTCCTTTTGAGTCACGCTTCCCCATACAGCTATAGAATTTGATACAACTGTTTACTAAATTGATGTGGGGTCCCTTCTCCCCCAAAGGACTCAGCAACCAATCAGTTTACACATGCAGAACGGTTAAGGAACATAGACGTGAGAATTAGACTTGAGTCCATAGTGGGGATGGTGGAAACCAAACCTGAATTCCAGTCCTGTTTCTGTGTTTGCCTGCTTGGTGGCTTTGCTGAGACAATGTCATCATCTGCAGAACAGTGGCAGAAGTGTGGGGAGATGGGGAAGGGCATCCAAGGCAAAAGAACTAGAAGTGATCATAACATTCTTGCACTGTGAGAAGACACTAAAGCTCTCAGGCCCTTTAGATGCTTTTGTGTAGTAATGCCTGCTGGGTAAGATCTGGGCTTGGACTCTGTTTTAATTCCAAAGAGAGCTGACTTTGTGTGGGAATGTGGTAATTTCCTCAAGCCTGCAAGTGCATGCTATCCTGTCTGTACACTGGAGATCCTGAAATGAACCAAGATGACCTGGTGGATTTATGCAACTTCTGTCACACCTCCATCCTTCCGCAGGGTTTACTCATGTCCCAGGAGAAAGAGTTACACAATCTGTGTTGGCCATGGGCAAGTGTGTTTCTTAAGGTTCTGAATGGAGAAAGGTTGTATAGTCCTTCAGGCAGTGCTTGGAGCCTAATGAGTAGAGCAGAGCAAGGGGCAAGTCTGGAGTATTTGCTAAGCTCTTTGACCAAGCTGTTTCTATCAATATTGGAACCAGTTTCTGTCATAGGTGTTGGCCAATGTAAAGACAAAATTGAGAAAGATTTCTTTCTGTGTCCTGTTAGAATAAATGATGTGCTTGTAGCTAAAGTTTGGAAGAATGGCTAGGCTCTCCTGTCTTCTTTCTGTGTGCAGCTATTCACCCACTCAGCAAATAATTTATCATGCCCCTTCTATGTGCCAAGTAGTATTATGTACAAAACAAATACGTTGACCAATTTGGTGGTCAATGATCAGATAAACAAGTGAATATGCATTGTGTGAGTGTGTGTGTGTCTCGTGTGTGTGACTGTGTGTGTATGTGTGTGTCTGTGTTTGTGTATATACATGTGTCTGTGTGTATATGTGTGAATGTGTATGTATGGTGTGTGTTTGTGTGTGTGTCTGTGTGAGTGTGTCTGTGTATGTGAGTGTGTCTATGTGAGTGTGTCTGTCTGTGTGAATGTGTGTGAATGTGAGTGTGTATGTCTCTGTGTGTGTCTGTGTGTGTGCACATGTTTGTATCATGAAGGAGAAATAGGGACAAAGTAAGAGGGATAGGAAGTGTCGGGAGAATCTCTCTGTGATGAGGTAACACTGAAATAGAAACCTGGAGAAGTAATAAATACTTCAGTCAAATAAATATTTAAGTAACTGTTAAGGCACATAGGTATCCAGACTCCAAACTCCTGGATGTTGTAGATTAGAAAGTTGAAGATTTAGGAAGGGTTAAGAGCTACTCTAAAGCAGTGGTTCTTAACCTGTGGGTTGTGACTCCTCTTAGTGGGTTCAGATGTCTACATTACAACTCATAACAGTAGCAAAATTACAGTTATGAAGTTTCAAAGAAATAGTTTTATGCCTAGAGGTCACCACAACATGAAGAACTGTATTAGAGGGCTGCAGCGTTAGGAAGGTTGAGAACCCCTGCTCTAGGTGCTACAGGGATGGCTCATCTGTTAAGCATGCTTGCAACTCAGTCATGAGAACCAGAGTTTGGATACAGGTACCCGCACTGGGAAGTATACAACCACCTGTAACTCCATGTCTAGGAGTAAATCCAACACCCTCTCCTGGCCACCTGATGTACACACACACACACACACACACACACACACACACAGAGAGAGAGAGAGAGAGAGAGAGAGAGAGAGAGAGAGAGAGAGAGAGAGAGAGAAAGCAAAAAGGAATATATTTGCCTCTCCCTATTAAACGGTTTGACCAGCCACAAAGCACATGTGTGTGAAGTCATGAGATTGTGTAGAGTCACTACTTTTGGAGTTTGAGAACTCCATTACTATAGCTTAAAAAAAGCTTTTTGCCAGACTCTGAATAGTTAGCAGTTGTTAGTTGTGACAACTGTATCCTAGATATGTACAGTAAATGCACTTAAATTTTTAGGAAGTGTTAAATGCTACTCCGATTTAGAATATCAAAAAAAGGCTATACTTGATGAGATAGTCATTAAGTTAGACTCTTCTATACAGTATTTTAAATCAAGTAGGCTCTATTTCAGTTTTATTATTTCTTTCTCAGAGAGTCTCTTTCTTCAACTTTAATTAAAAAGTTTTGTTTTACCATCTCTCCAGCCCCGACTTTTTAAAAATATTTTCTATTGAACATATTAAGATTATTGTCCTAACCAAACTCCTTATTTGAGACAGGATCTTACAGTGTCACCCTAACTCCTGATCCTCCTGCCTCTGCCTTTCAGGTGCTCAGATTATAAGCAGGCATCACTATCGCTGACCTAAAGTCAATTTATAATTGGTATATGTTAGTTTTCAAAGTTAATGATGTAGTAAGCTGGAACACAGATACCTAAGCTAATGTAAGCTGTGGACTGGTGAGATGGCTCAGTGGGTAAAGATGCTTGCCTGAGTTCAGGCTCCCGTCCCCTCATGGCGGAAGGAGAGAGCCAACTCTCGGAACTTGTCGTTTGATCTCCACACAAGACTCTTACATACACATACCCTCAGTACACAAACAAACAAGCAGACAAATAAGTAAATAAAATTAATGTTAGGTGCTATATGGCACTGATCAGCCAACCAACAATTCCACTGTTTAAACCCGACCCTTCACATGATCCGGTTATTCATAACAACACGAAACAGTGTAGATTATGGTTAATTTTGTAGCAGGATATTTTATCTACCAATTCTAATATTTCATTCACTGCCGTGTTTCATACTTTTCTTAACTTCAACAAGAGTATTAAGAATGCAACATATTCTTAACAACAGAAAATATAGAGGGAAAAAAAGCCCACATTGCTTTCTGTACAGGAGACATGTGGGTTTTGTTTCAGCCCAAGGCTAACATTAGTAGACATTAGAAGATATTCTTTTGATTGTTTTTTTTTAAAAGTAAGATCTATGCTTTGAATAAATAGGATATGATAATGACCTTTGGTTGATGCAATCAGGGAAAAAGATGCTTTCCTTATATGGGTTTCAATGATAAGGCGCGCTGGGAGCTTAGCAGTTCAGAGTGTTCACGGTGCAACCACGATGCACTGAATTCAGCTCCTAGGCACTTCTAAAAGAAAGGCAGGTGCCGGCTGGGCCTGTAACCCCAACCCTGGGTGGGAGGGAGTGCCACAGACAGGAGGCTTGCTGAGGCTGGCTGCCTCTCACCCTACCCAGGAAATGGTGGAGAATGATAGAAGGTACCCAAGCCCTCCTCTATCTAGCCTGCACACACGTTCACAGGCACACACCCCAGCACACACACGTGCATGTATCTCCCTCGTACACAAAGGGAAAAACAAAAAGAAAAAATTTTGTAAAGGTACAATGTGGAAAGGTGGGTGGGAAATCCTGAGGAAAGGGTAAGAGTGGGTCTTTTGAACACGTGACTTCTTTTGAACACGTGACTTCTTTTGAACACGTGACTTCTCATCGAAGTGGATCGTTTGCGCATGTTTGATATCTTGGTTCTCGTTATTAACCTGGGAATGGATTGGTGGTATTTCAGGTGGAAGATATTGCAGATAATGACATTCTCCACTCTCTTCTGGTTTGATGATCCACCTCATAATTGGCCTCTTTTATTGGATAGAGAAGAAAAAAACTATCTTTGAGGTTTGAATTCTTATTCACTAAGCTTGTTTGAAACATATCTCGCTCAGCTCTCTGTTAGGCCTGTCTTGTGAAAAGAAAAAGAATCCTGCCAGTTGCAGCCTGTCACTCAGAATTAATGTGCATAATGCTTTTGATTTGATAAAATAACCTTTTCTGTCACGATTTGATTCTTGGAGCCAGTGTTCTTTTTAAAAGCACACTGGAAGGGAAATGTGTTATATAATTTGTGTCTGTTGTGGTGGAGTCCAGCTTTAATCCCGGCACTAGAGAGGCAGAGGCAGGAAGAGTCCCTTAAATTCAAGGTCGCCTTGAATAACATAAGTAGCTCAGACCACACAGTAAAACCCTGTCTCAAAACAGAGCAAAATAAAAAACACAAATGAGAGGAAGAGGAAAGAAAACAAACAAAACATGAATTTGTATTTTGCTAGTTTTGATACATATTTAATACATATTAAATTAAACATATTAATATTTGATATTATAACTATTTGTAATATATATGTATATAAAAGTTGGCAACTCATTTCTCTGCTGTACTAAGTGATGAAAAGTGGTTTGGGGGCAGGTCAATTGAATTTTCCCAGAGAGCAGGTTTATGTGGTTCTTCATGGTGGTGTCTACTCACGTGGGAGGGTGGGTGCACTCGGAGGCCAGAGGAGGGTATCTAGTGCTCTCTGTCCTTCCTTCTTTTTCCTTTGATGCAGGGTCCTGAACCAACAAGCCGAAATGATCATCCCGTGTTTGCCCGCTCTGTGCTGGGGTAACAGCAAGGCCATAACCAGTTGATTACGTGGGTGCTGTGATGTGAACTTTGCAGCAAGTGCTCTTGACCTCTAAGCCTCCTCTCTGGCCCCTTTGTTAGTTATCTTTGACAAACTAGCCTAGAACACTCAAGGAAATCCTCTTGCAAATGTAGCCGGAGGCTGCCTGTATTTAGCATTCAATATTAGCACATAGTGAGTTTTTGCTTTGCCCTCTAAAAATTAAAAAGATGGAAATGTTTCCAAACATTTTTTGTGTTTTTTGTTTTGTTTTTGTTGTTTTGGTTTTTGTTTGTTGGTTTTTTGAGATAGAGTTTCTCTGTGTAACAATAGCCTTGGTTGTCCTGGAACTCACTTTGTAGAGCAGGCTGGCCTCGAAATAACAGAGATCCTCCTGCTTCTGCCCCAAGTGCTAGGATCAAAGGCAACTGTCACAACTGCCTGGCCTTCCAAAAGTATTTAAACTTGCAATTAGACTTGGTTTGTGTTTTTGTTTTTTTTTTTTCATCAGGGCCCACATATGCTAAGCAGATGTTTTACCACTGAACTATATCCCTGGCCAGGACACGAGTTATTTTACTGGTTATAAGTAATTTTGAAAGCATTTCACTGCAGCCATCTCATGAGACTCTTGAAAACAGCCCTTTCAATTAGGTTGGGCAGGTACGCTTCGGACCGAGTGTGCATTTCATCAAATATCCTTGCTGGAGTACAGTAATGGACTCAGAGCTCTCCGCTCTTCAGACACAGTTATCACGCACCTCCTTTCTCAGTGGTGGTTCTCAAGTGTGTGCTCAACACCAGTGCCTTCACTGATACTGTGGCCTCCTAAACCTTTCTACTCACAACTCCTTTTTTTTATCCCCACGACTCCTTTTTTCCCCTAAGAAGTCTTAATTTTTACATTTTTAATATATATATTTATTTATTTATTTATTTATTTATTTATGTGTATGGATATTTTGTTTATACATATGTCTGTGTACCACACGTGAAAGGTCTCCTATTGGCACAAGACACCCCCAAGACCAAATTCTTAGCACAAAAATTTGTTTGCCCCAGGGAGACAAAGGGCAGGGAATAAGAGACAAAGACAGGAGACAAAGGATGAGGAAGAAGGAGAGGGAAGTGAGATTTGCCCCAGAGGGACAGAGGACCACCTCTGGATTGAGAGCTGTGGCCCATAGGTAAGTGACTGTGTATAAAGGTAAAAAGGTAACCTCTGTGTTAGGATAAAGTGTCTAATTAGGGTTGGGCTTGTTAATTAAGGTAGCCAAAAGGGAGCTTTCGATTGCTGGACTTAAAACTTTGATAGCTGGACCTTGGAAGTCAGCCTCAGGGGGAGGAAGTGGGCAAATAAGGGAATGGACCTTGGTGACTAGACTTAGGAATGTAATCTAATGGTTTATAGCAAGGCAGAGGGAATGGGGGTAAAGCAAGGCCTGCCAGAGGCATGTTTGCCATGCTCGGGCTGACTAGAGATCCTTCAATATGTATGTCTGGTGCCCACAGAGGCTAGGAGAGGGTATTGGGTCTCCTGGAACTGGAGTTACAGATGGTTGTGAGCTGCCATGTGGATGCTGGAAATCATACCTGGGTCTTTAGCAGCTAGTCCTCTTAACTGCTGACACATCTCTCCAACACCCCAAGCAGTGGTTATGCAAGCCCATGTATACATAGGCATTCAAATAAAATATTTACTGGTAAGAAATTAATTCTATCTTTAAATATTTATTTTTAGTTACGTGTATTTGTGAGTGTGTGTGGGGGGTTAGGTATGGGCATGTGAGTGCAGGTGCTTATAGAGGTTTGAAGAGGGCTTCGAATGCCCTGGAGCTGGAGTTACAAGCCATTGTAAGCTGTGAGTTGTGAATGCCTGGAACCATACTTGGGTCTGCCACAAGAGTAGTGCACACTGTTAAATACTGAGCCATCTCCCTACCCACCCACCCACCCCTAAATTATTTTAAAACAATTTTTTAATATATGTATAATTTTACCTTTACTATAAATGAAAGCAAATTTGATACGGAGATGAATGTGCTGGTCTAGTGTTGCATACTGGATTAAATCTTGATTGAATGTTTGATTCTGCAGGACATAGTGCGTCTCTAAATATTTTTCAGACATGTGATTTATACTTTGATTGTATAATCATCAATGTTGAGACAACTGCTTAGCATGAATATGTAGTTCAAAATGGCAAAAATACATTTGTAAGGACCCAGGAAGAGGACCCCATCTCAAGTCCCAATTAGCGCGCACCCAAGGAGACACGAGAGACTGACTTGATGCAATGGCAAAAGGCAGTTTACTAACAAGGGCCCTTGGATCGAAACTCATCCCACGCAGGGAGAGAATTTCGATGAAGACCCCAGGAAGTTTAGAACTTTTATAGGGGGAGGCACAAGGGGGAAGGGAAAAGTGGGAAATTCTGGCGCGGTTACATATGATTGGATATTTCAAACATCAGCACTTTGCGTAAGCAATCATTTTGACAGGTTGGATGGCCCACTATTTTTGACCATGAAGCCTCAGACCTTCTAGGATAAACACCAGGTGGCCCATTACTCACTTGGGCATGTTTAGACTGGTCAAGATATGTCTTTGGTTGTTTCTACATTTCTGGTCACCTCGTCCCTAGAGGGGCTTGATATTTTTATTATGGCTACTCTCAGAAAGCTCAGCAAACTGTCCTGCGGTCTTTGCCAAGTTGTTTGTGGTCTCTGCTGAGCTGTTTTAATTTTTACCCTTACATTCCCTACTCTTTCTATTTGCAAATGATTTTAATCTTAAAATCACAGATTAATATCTTCAGGTTCATCTCTTAAAATCTCATGTCTCTGTCTTATCACTAATAGCTGAACGGTGTCTATTCTGGACTTAACAAAAGCTAATATTTTATTTATCTATTTTACCTGTCCTGAACTCTGGAGCCTATGTAATTTCTAATTAATCTCTAGCTGTGTGGCCAGGCCCTGACTTATCTGGGCAACAGACCCAATTACTTTGGGTATTCCAAACCTTGGAAAGATTTCTTCCAGATCTTCTTAGTCACCATGTTGGCAGTTTCATTCTTTCTGAAAAGGTATCTATAAAAACTAAAAGATATTTATTTTCATATTTTGTCAGCTTGACTTCTGTGAAGTTCATCTCTCAGTAAGCTCTAGGCCAATCGCCCTTCAGTCTCTTTTCCATGGTATACATGGAAGGCCTTGCATTGATTAAGGCACAATCTCACCACAGCTTTCGCCAAATCAGACAGTCTTTCTTCTTGTGGGAGGATTAATTTACAAAAGCCCAATTTGTCTATCACTTGATGGTCGTGGGTGGCATATCTGAAACTGATATCTCGAGTGTCAGAATAGTCTCTGGAACCCTTAACTGCTAGAATCATTGCTCCCTGGGCAGCTTTCTTGGCAGTCATGTCCTGAGCCCTCTGGTGCCCAGGGCTGTAGATGACAGCCACTTTCTTTGGTTCGAAGAGGCTCTCAGTATTTCTACAGATGTCAGCAGTTTTCTTTGTCTATAGATGTACTCACCATGTACTCACTTTCCATCTACCACCGCCGCTCCCGCCATCCACTTATCTTACCAGTTCAACACAGTGATGGATGGGAGAAGAGTTGTCAGTCACAGGCAGCAAGGTGGCAGGATTCAACATGGCCGGTGGTGAAAAGCTCACCCTTTCAGTCAGCAACAGCTCATCTATTGGTCAGGGGGCTGCTGAATAGTTGATGATGTCAAAAGTCTTCTCTGGTGGGAGCAAACTGAAGAGGTTAAATGTCTTTGTGGGAATTCTGTTAGCCATTCACTGATATCTGGGACTTCCGGCTGTTTTTGAAACTCATGAAGCTGGTACTCTTTTTCTCTAGCTTTAAGGCAAGTGGGGGGTTCTCCAGGTCACTTCTGGTCCTGTCTGGGCAAACTTAATCTGTGTCTTCAATTTTGTCTTCAGGGGGTCTGTCTTTTCTCTTTACAGTAAGCACACTGATCTTTTTCCAGTAAGCATTGCTGTATCACTCTTCTTCCACCTGGCTTCTGCCTTCAGTCACCCAGATTTCCTGTCTGTCTAAGTCCTACCTCTTTTTTTTCTCTCTTACACTTTGGCCACAATCCTTTTTGCCTGTAATCTCGCTTCTCTAGCTTTTTTTTAACTTTCTCACTCACCTCTCTCTGGACAATGTTTCTACTTGCTTATCTCTTTCTTTGCAAACTTTCTCTTTAGCCTTTCTTTTTTTTTCCTTTCTCTGTCCCTTTCTTATGATAAACTTCCCCTGTCTCTTTTTCCTTTCTCTGTCTCTTTCTTATGATAAACTTTCTCTGTCTCTTTCCCTTATATCTTCTCTTCTCTCCTTTCTCTTTCACTGTCTATACTTTCCTCTTCTCTTTCATGTCTACACTTTCTTTTTCTCTCTCATGTTCATAGTTTAAACACCTATCTCTACACTCTTATTGTACCTCACTGAAGCCTACCACACACCAAGTTAAGGGGAACACTCTCTTCTTTTAGAACTCAGCAGAGCCTATTTTCTAAGTCTCATAACCCCCAGAGCTGGTAACAATTGCTGTTCCTCTAGAAGACCCTGGCTCAGTTATAATATTCACACTTAAGGATGGTTCATGGCATTCTGTAACACTGGTTTTAGTTAATCTGCAACCTTCTCTGTCATGAAATTCACAGATGTACATATAAGTAAAATTTCCATAGGCATACAATATAACCAAACAATTCAGAAAGAACTTAGAAGCAGTGTATAAGGAGATAACATCAGAGATATAGTACAGTATGTGATTTCTCAAACAAGCACAGCATTGTAACTTAGAATCATTTCAACAATGGCAGAGTAAAAAAAAAAAAACACAGCTGAGGCTTGGATGTTTGCAGATGTCCATAGTTGTCTTCTCTGATCTCTATAATAAAACATTTTCCCTCAAACATGTCTTTCTCCAACCCTGGAGAAAGAGGTAAATCTTGTCTGAAGCAGAGACTATAAAAAAGAAGTTTCTTTCTGTTGTTAAAGATACACTGTTAACAAGCAAATGGTATTCTAGTTAGTAACAGTTCTAAGTGCAATGACTTGTGTTAAAGCCTATGTCTCCCTGTAGGTATTTTCCACTGGCGGGCTGCACTTTCCTATAGAGCCGCTCCCTCCCCACTCAGTTCTCAGTTCTCCGTGAGGGGAAAAGTGGCTCTGGCCCTGCCCCCTGCGTCCTGTTTGTGAGACTTAACTTTCTCATATGGGCGACTATATGATGTCCCTACTTCTTTTATCACTCTGAACAGTATTACTGTCTATTCTTAAAAAGCTAGGTCCGAGAGGAGGCAATCTCAGAGCCTGAAACCCACACAGAGTTTCAGGAAGTAACAGATAGGAAGTTCACTCCGTTGCATGCTGGGAGATGTAGTCTCCCGGCCGCTGCCATTGTGGCTTGTTGGAAAGTCTCTCTGCTCTGCCAGCCTACATCTGATGTTTCAAAAATTGCACTCCACTCTCTCTCTCAAACCCAAAGCTGGCCTGTCTTTCTCAGCAAATCTTAACAGTGTCTTACCAGAACTGGCCCTTCGCCGCCATCCTGCACTGTAGGGCCCTCAGACTCCGCCTCCAGTTTTCAGATGGTATCTCGCCCAACACTCTCAGTGTGTCCCGGACCTCCGACCCAGACCAGGGGCCCGAGGGTTCCTCTCCCTCTGGCCCGTGCGGGGCTGGTCTCGCCGCCCCTGAGCCCAGGCTCGCACGCATGCACCCTCTTCCTGCACGCGTGAGAGGCAGCGGCGCCCAGACCGGCCACACCGTAGCCCAACCCCAGACTCAAGTTACAGATCTCTCTTGTTTGTTTTTCCTTTTTCCCTTTTTTTTTCCGTCCTCTCACCCTACCCGTCAGTCCAATGGTCTAAAGTCACAGATAATGATGTCGTCACAGTCTGTCAGTCTGTCCCATGTCAAAACTCAACAAAAACTTACAACAAAAATGCAAACACACACAAGACTAACGCAGTCAGACACACTCTCACTCTCTCGAGTCTGGTTTTATAAAACCAGCCGAACACAACTTCAGATGGGAAGGATTCCACGTCTTCCCCAGAGAAGGAGCACTCCGTCTCCTCCATTCCAAAACAGGGCAGTCTGGCTTCCCAGACTCCCTTCCACTCTTGAGGCGTCCCCCAAGAGTCACAGCTTGTGGTTCCGGACACGTCTATCCCCCACCAGTCACTAAAACCTTACGGTTTGTAGTGACAGCTGTAACACAGAAGCAGCAAAAGCTGCTTAAACTACAGAAGCAGCAAAAACTGCTGCTTAGAAACAGAAACCAAAATACAGAACCGGCAAAAGCATCAGCATCTCACTCAGACACATACCACACATATCACATACCATTCCCATTCATACAGACCTGCCTCCAAGGTCTTCAGGTGTCCTGGGTGGTCGCGCAAATCCCGGACGAGCCCCCAAATGCAAGGACCCAGGAAGAGGACCCCATCTCAAGTCCCAATTAGCGTGCACCCAAGGAGACACGAGAGACTGACTTGATGCAATGGCAAAAGGC
>NW_021604674.1:166596-224122 GCF_004785775.1 Grammomys surdaster | reverse complement strand
CCCCTCTCCCTCTCCCTCTCCCTCTCCCTCTCCCTCTCCCTTCTCCCTTCTCCCTTCTCCCTTCTCCCTTCTCCCTTCTCCTTTCTCCTTTTCCCTCTCCCATCTTCTCTCCCTCTCTCTTTAAGGAAAAATATTTTATTTGCAGTTTGGGACCTTGAATTTTTTTTAATAGGATCTGTCTTTGAAGTTCAGGGTGATCTCTTGCCTTGGCCTTTCCAGGGCTGGAATACAGGCACAGGCTATTAGAACAGACTTTAAAAGTCCAACAGCAAGCATGATGCCCTAGCTGTAGAGCAGACTCTCTTGGCAAGAGAAAACTCAGTCAGCTTCCAGCTTCCAGGGAAGACACTCCTCAGGGCTGCATGTGCTGTTGAGAGCCAGTTGGGGAAAGTTCCATCAGCTTATCAGCACTCTGGGAACTGTTCCCAGTGCATGGAATCTTGAGGAAAACTAACCAGCCAATCAGCCAACAAACAAAACCAACCATCCAACCAACCATCCAACCAACCAACCAACCAACCAACCAATCTACCCCAACATTTAAACCAAAAGCTGCTGGCTCTTGAGACGTAGGCTCCTGATGCAGTACTGGATCCATTGCCACACCCACCGCAGCACCAGGTTGAAGTGAGTTACAGACCTGAGCAGATTGTCTTGTTGATACAGTCCTGGGCATTCTGTTAACCTTTAGCCAGTCCTTGACACCTTTCGTTTTCTTACCCTCCCTTTTGTCATCTTTGTCATGACTGGAAACTCCAGCCCATGGCAAGCATTTCTCTGTAGCTGGGATCTTAAAGACCGGTTCTAAGCTTTTCTCAAAGTAAATCCAGGTGTACAGACCAACTGAAAAGTATCCAGAATTTTAGATAACCTATTTGGAAATCTCTGACATCAGTGTGACTCACTATTTGAACCAGGGACACTCTCCTTTTTCCTCAGGGTCTCTACAAAAGTGACCTGTGACCTTTGTTTACCTTTGTTTGGACTTTCATGACCTTAGGCTCCAAAACATGTCTATCCTTCTGAAAATGTGTGTGGTTTCTGGTTATTCTGTATTTGGAAAAATCATTCCCGAGGGAAAGTGAAAACAGTGTTTCAGACCAAAGCTATATGTGTTTCCTTCACTTACCTGACAAGTTTCTCTTCCTCTCGGGGTAGTTTCAGGGCATCTAGCTAGACACATTGTCTCTGTCCATTTACGATGTTGGCTCTAGGTGTGGCTGTCAATATTGTTGATGAACCGGTGATTACAAGTTAAGCAGATTAACTTCCATCTCTAAGACTGGCTGACAAAATCACCACTTTTAACCTTGGGGCTGACCCTTGAGGTGACAGCTTTCCCTGATCATTTACTAAGTGTTTGTTAAGCACTGACTAAGAGCAGCCTTTAGTACAGAACCAAGACACCTCTGAAGTGCCAGGCTGTGAAACCTGTGCAGGTTTCAGCCTGTGGAACCAGGGAGAACAGAAGATATAATATGTACTGCTGTGTGTGTCCCCCCAGTAGTTTCTCAGGCCTCTAGGCACTTCTATACCATAGCATTGCCCTCTTAGAATTTAAATTGTGTGTATCTCATTTGAACATTTCACTTGATAAAAGTGAAAAATTTGGAAACATTTCTGGGATGCATTTGCTTCGGTCCACTTCGAATGCTTACTTCTGTGTATCAGTGTTACTTCTGTCACCTGGCCAGTGACCTATTCAAAGTCTGTAGTGCACCTAGAGATTCTGTCAGTGTTGTTAAATGGAAAATCCAGATGAGTGACATGAAGTCAAGTTTCCTTGGAGATTTCACCTTACATGCATGTGTTTGTCACCTTATGTTCACGTCTGTGTGTGGGATGTTTGGGTGAGTGAGCCCACAGTCCATACACATAATGCCCACTCTGGTGTTGATCACCTTACTGTTTTTGAAGCCTGGTCTCTTACTGAGTTCGGAGCATACAGATTCAGCAAGGCTAGCCCACCAGTGAGCTCCAGGGATTCTCATGTACTTACCTCCCAACAGCTAGGATCGAATGTCTGAAGCCATGGTACCTACCCTTTTAACTTGAGTGCTGGAGAACCCAAACTTGAGTCCTTTATGGCCCAAGCCATCTTCCAAGATGGCGCTATTTATTACCTTTTGTAACATTAACAACAACAAAAATGCCTTCTTATTTTTTTTAAGTAGAGTATGTAAGTCTCTCTAGCATTTGTGTTGATTTTTTTCTAAGCCACATGAATAGTAGTAGCAAATAAGATGAAAACAGTCACTGGGAGATGTCTGCTAGTTACTAGTGTCACTTATAGAAACTTACCCAACTTCTTATTCCAACCATTGAGTAAGGCTAACAGAACCTACTTGCAAATTTTTTGTTGGTGATGGTAATTATTTTGTTTTTGAGGTTTTTGTTTTGTTTGTTTTTGTTTGTTTGTTTGTTCTGCTTTGTTTTAGCAGTTGAATAGGCAAGGCCAGTCTCAAACTAATGATTTCCCCATGTCAGCATCATTAGTGTTGACGCTGGAGACATGTGCCACAAATCCAGCCTCACGGGGTTCTGGTTTTTGTTTCTATGTGTGTGTGAAAATCAAACTATTGTTTCCTTCATTGATTTGGTTTCTTTTTTTCAGCCTCATGGGGTTCTGCTCTCCTCTCTCTCTCTCTCTCTCTCTCTCTCTCTCTCTCTCTCTCTCTCTCTCTCTGTGAAAATCCTTCTTCTCTTCCTTCTCCTTCTTCTCCGTCTCCTTCTCCCTTCCCCCTCCTCCTCCTCCTCCTCCTCCTCCTCCTCCTTTTTCTTCTTTTCTTCTTCATCTTCTTACTGGGGGTTGAAGGGCTTCATGCATGTTGTACAAGCACTCTACCACCTAGTTACAGATCTAGTCTCCTCTGTCTCTCTCTCTCTCTCTCTCTCTCTCTCTCTCCCCCCCCCCCCCAGGGAAAATGATCACCAACTTGGACCTGAAGCAGTAATATTAGGGATTAAACTTTAAACCCTTTCCTCTCTGTATCTAAAATGGTGGAGGAGGGTTTGTCTGTTCATATTCACCTCCCTCTCCATGGTGTCCCACTTCCTGCTTGCCTCTGGCTGACCTGCCTCCTCTCCAGAACAGTCTCTCTTTCTGCTTTTTTACCACATATTTTTCAGCACCCTCTCTTTTTATCCCCCAAAAGGGGAGGTTTTTACCTCATAGAATTCTGAAAGGAAAATCCTGGGCCACCTTCGCTAGTAAGCCTGTTGTGTGTGGTGAGTGCTTTGCAGATAGCATCATGGAATCTTCACAGCAACACTGAGAAGCCAAATAATTCACCCCAGATCACCTCTGTTAAGTCAGTTTTAGACCTAGAGTTCAAAGCCAGGCCCAGCTGCTCTAGAGCCAAGTGTAGTAAGAGGCTTTGTGGGCCCAGACGGTGTTCTGTTCCACTCCCAGGCCTTTTGACCCCACATTCTCTTCTGTCAGACATGTGTAGGATTCTTTTTGGCTTCTGAATATTCTAATGAACTAACCACTCTTGGCTGTTGTGACAGTTTGCCACAAGTTTGGCGGCTTACAGCTACAGAGATTTCTTCCATCAAAATTCTTGAGGCCAGTAGCCCTCAATTAAAGCCTTGGCATCAACACAGTTCCGTAGAGGCCGTGGGGAGATTACACTGCTTGCCTTTTCCAGTGCCTGCTTGCTCTTGGTACCCCAGAGATCAGGGTGCAACATGCAGATAGCTGTTTACTTCTTCAAAGGCTTCATCCTCTGGCATTCAGACTTTTCCTGTATGTGTGTCTCCTGCCGCTGGAGTTAGGGTCCATTCGGATGACCAGTGATGATTGCTTCAAGTTTCCCATCTGCAAAGATCTGCTTTCCAAATAATACCATGTTCACAGATTCTGAGAGTTAAAACAAGGGCCCATATCCAGGCCACCAATCTCACATGCTAATGAGTACTTTCCAGACAACCAGGCAGCTCTTGTCTTTGTAGCACAGATATTTTACTGGTGGTGGCTGCTTGTCGGGACTTTTTCACGCTGAAGGGGTCTGAGAGCATGTCTTTGCTTTGAAAGTGACTCTTTTAGAGAGCACGTACCTCCCAGACTCCACACAACACTATATCAGAGTGCAGCATCTAACAGGGTTTTGTTCTCTCGTAGATTGCGGACCTTCAGCTGCATAAACTGGATGAACTGGACTGTTTGATTCAGGGCCTGCTTTATGTTGACTCGGTTGGCTTCAACGGCAAGCCAGAATGTTACTATTTTGAAAACCCCACAAATCCTGAATTGTGTCAAAAAAAGCCATACTGTTTGGATAACCCATACCCTATGTTGCTGGTTAACATGGGCTCAGGTGTCAGCATCCTGGCAGTGTACTCCAAGGACAACTACAAAAGAGTGACGGGGACCAGGTAAACGTGCTCTCCTCTAGGAGAGCCTCTACATGCTTAAACCATGCTTATTCCTTGATGAGCAGTATACAGTAAAAGGTTATTATCATTGAAAGCATTTTTTAAAAGAAATACGTTGGGCTCCTATACTAACAAAAACCAGGGTGTTTTTTTTTTTTTGTTGTTGGTGGTTTGGGATGCAGGATCTTCTCTTGTAGTTAAAGCTATCCTTATACACTAAAGCTTAGTGTATAAGCCTGTGCTAACCCCAGACTCAATCTTGCCTCTGTCCCCTGAGTGCTGGGAGTATAGACATAAGCCACCATAACCAGTTTACTGGATGACACATTAGAGGAGAATAAGGTTAATAGCAGAAGGTCTTTGTCTACTGGAGGTGTCCTGCTCAGGTTGGGTGAAGGAGGGTGACACACATTAGTTTGCCAGCAGGTATTTGTACTGAGTGCCAGTTATGGCAGAGACTGCCAGCCTTGGGATGGTCAGAGATGCTTCACAGAAACTTTCTCTTGGAACCTTTGTGGTGTCAAGGCAGGAAAGATGACTTGAGACAACATATTCCAACCAGCAAGCAGGAAGCTTATAAGGAATGGTTTTTCCTTGTTTCAGGTAAAGGAGGAGTCAGCACAGCTCATAGTGATGTTGGGATTCAGGGTACCAAAACACAGCCCTGCGACCCCTGGTGATTGGAATGCTTCCTGGCTATCTATCTATCTATCTATCTATCTATCTATCTATCTATTCATTCTTGCACTCAATGACCTATGTAGGGTGAACAGGCTCAGCTTCCTGTTAATGGGCAGCTCAACATGGCCGAAGGATCTGTTGTCAAAAGTCATTAAGAGAGCCCACTATGAACAAAATTAAGCTGATTTGGTTTGAGGTATTCCTTCAACTTGCTAGACCACAAAAACCTATCTTTAGAGGAACTAAAAAGGACTAGCACCATGCAGAGTGTCCTTAGCATATGGTGTTGAGACCATTCATTGTTGGTGCCCACAGTGTTGACAGATGAACATGGCGCGTTACTTGTCTGGGCCCCAGGATCCTCATGACTGCCATGAAAGGTGTTGCTTGGTTTGTTTTGCTTCCAGCACTATAAACCCTGCAGCACTCTTTACCCGCAGCAGGAAAGGTCTACCTTTTCAGTGTGCTTTTGTGAACTGGGGTTGAGCTGTCAGTGTCTCTGTTCCTGGGGAAGGTGATGTTAGCCAATGTCTTAAAATGTTTCTAGCTGTTACAGTTGGAGGTGGGACCCAACAGTATGTAATAGGTTAAAGTCAGGGATACTGACAACATTTTGTAATGCGTGGGACAGCTCCTCCAATAGCAGAAGATATATAGAGTCCCCTTCCCCCCCCCCTCAAAAAAAAAAAAACAGGGTTGCTACAGTTGAGAAACCCTGGTGCATACACACACTCTGATTGAAGTTGATGTGGATTCAGAATGTAGTATCTGATAAGTTTAGAAACTGCTACCAGCCATACACCTTTTTGGTTTTTAGTTGTGATTTATTTATTTATTTATTTATTTATTTATTTATTTATTTACTTAATATTATTCATTATTTATTATTCATTATCATTGTGCAGCCATGACTGGCCTGGAATTCATCATGTAAACCAGGCTGACCTCAAACTCACAGAGATCCACCTGCCTCTTCCTCCTGAGTGCTGGGAGTTAAGATGCGCACCATAATTCCTGGCATAGCATACATCTTTTTATTGAGAATATAGTAGCTTATGTGCTTGGCCAGGAATAAACACTGATCCCATGGTCTCCTTAGGACTGACAGGAGTGTCAAGCTAGGAATACTCAGCTCAACAGATCTACCTTAGATGGTTTTCCTGGCGAAGGTGCAAGTTTGCAATAGCTACAGACTTCTCCTAGGAGTAATTCAATTGGTAAAGCTGCTCTCCAGGTACCAGCAAACTACACAGTTTCCACAGTGCTACACAGTTTCCACAGTTAGCAGTAGTTACACTTTTGTTGATGTATATGCAGTAGCTATGGAATGATTTCACAGATCCAGCCTTAGATGTGCAGACTCCAGGGATGATGTCACCTTGAGAAGCTGCTAAGGAGCTAATTGTGGGGTGTGGCTTTTTCACTCATAAAGTAGTACCTGCCAACTCCAGGTATTGATGAATGCCCTTTGTGATCCTCCTGTCACACCCTCCCAAGTGCTAAAATTACAAGTGTGTGCCACCACTTCCAGCCTAGAAGTTTCTCTTGTGTCATGTTAGAAAATAGCAGATGTACACAGTTAGGGTTAGTGATAAAAGTTAGTATATGAACACACTTGAGGACCACTGGTATTAAGCAGACTCTCTACAGTATATTCCCGGTCTATATATCCCCATACATTGCAACCACTGATGTCAAGTAAGCTCTCTACCACTGAGCTACTTCCTCAGCCCTCGGGGACCCCTGATGTAAGCAAATGGTATGAACTTTTAAAATTTTTTGCTTCTCATCAACTGAGAGATGTAACCCTAGGTGTTTGCTAATTCTGTTTTTTCCCTATATAATGTTTTTTCTCTTGTAGGCATCTTGTTGTTATTTTGATGGACTTCATTTGTGATTTTGTTTTTTGAGGCAGTGTCTCACTATGCAACTAGAACTGACCTTGAGTTTTCCACAATACACCAGTCATAGCCTTCCAAGTACTGGAGTCACAATCACAGGTGGCTCTCCCTCTCCCCCCCCCCCCCCCCGCGTGTGTGTGTGTGTCTGTGTGTGTGTCTGTGTCTGTGTCTGTGTCTGTAAGTGCATGCATGATCATGCCCAAATCTTTACAGAGTTGCTAGGGTTTAGACAAGAAGTCCTCACACTTGCTCATTAAGTCCTTTACCAATGGAGCCACCTCCCCAGTAAGTGTTTGTAAGAAGCCATGTAATCTCATGGTGTCCATTTCCTTTTTCACGTTTTAAATGGTTGGTTTTGTATACTTTCACTGCTCTCTAGATTGGACACAATCATTTTTTCCCTCAACACAAGTCCAATTCTCAGTATGAAAATCAGTGGAAAATTAGTACATTACAGCATATAGTCTATTAAAAAGAAGAAAATAACTGTAATCTCAGTGGAAGGAACAGCACATCTCTCCTGGTCATTCAGGAATTTAAGGGAATACACACGAATACCCATCAATGGGCACTGCTCAACAGGCATGGCCAATTCAATGTCTAAAATGAGTAACTCAGGATTTCTTCTCACTGATGAACACTGAGAGTATCCAGTGCCCTTTCCTATCTATATACTTTGCCTCTGATATAGCGAAAATTTTTCTGCGTGTCTGCCAAAAGAAACTTGCAAGCAAAGAAATGTCCTGACTAAAGACCAAAGTTGAGGGTAAGAGCAAGTGCTAGGAGAGCCTGACTCTTCTGTGGCGGTGCGTTCCTCCCTCCTGTCTGCAGCCCCGGTGCCTGCTTGCCCAGCCAGCTCTTTACTGGAACCATTTTCTCTTCCTACTTCCCACTCTCAGTCACACCAACACATCCACTGATGAGTTACCTTCTTTCTAAGTCAGCCAATGTCTTGAGTTGCCTACATTCGGTGTTTGAATGCCTTGGTCCAGGTGGATGCCTGATTGCTCAAACAAAGATTATCAGGGACAAAAAGTGTTGAAGCTGAAAACTCCAACAAAGACTTTTTTTTTTCTTCTCTTTTTTTTTTTTTTTTAAAGTATTTAGGGAGCAAACAAGAAAATGTAGGCGGCACACACATAGCATCTGCTCTCATTATACATGCTTGTGGAGTTTGGAGTTTGGTGTGCAGATAAAGGTAGACTGTCTTTGTGTGTGCCTCTTTGTTTCCTTGTGATCTCAGGACGCCACACCCATGACAGGGGCAGATTTTCCTGGTTGTACACAGCGACATAAATGGCCCTTGAAAAAGAACTCTTAGTTGGAGGGTTTTTTTTTTTTTTCTGTAAGAATCACAGTCTGAGAGTATGACACAGTTTTATTTTAAATGCAACTTTAAAACTATGTGCCTGTCCACCATCTGGTATCTTCTGGATAACAGTTATTGATAATCAATATGATTTGCCATACATTTTCTTCTTCTAATCTTAACTTAATTTCCCCCCTTAGAATTAAAAGCTGATGTCCAAATGCACTCCCCACCACCCACCCCCAGAACTGGTGGCTCTTTGAAGCTTCAGAACCAGTTGATGTGAGCAGTTGGTGCTTCCCTATTTATCATGCCTGGTAAATCAGAGAGAACATTTTGCCAGCAGTTAAGACTTGAGGCCCTCTTTTCTTGCCATGACTTTCCTAATTGTAGTTTAGTTTCCTGAACTGGGTTTTCATGACACCAGGTAGCTTTGATATTGATATGGAATTGATTTTATTCTCAGCTACTGCAATTAATTTCTAAATTTGACAACCAGGACTATTTTGGAACCAAAGCCTTCGAAATAATGGAAAGCTTTAAAAACATACCTCAAGCCTCGGAAGCATTTTGTGACTTTTTTTTTCGATTTTACTATTGGGTGGTAATTAGAAATAAGCAATACCCTTTCCCAAAGACTAGTAGGAAACATTATTTTATTAGGGTGGTAGTAGTTTTCTCTCAAAATTTCTGAGTTATATTAAGATGAATGCTCTGGAGAAGTAGGGTCAGGAAAGGCAGCCTCCCATTCTGGCTGCTGGGGCCGAGTCATGGGTCGGCTTTGTCGTCCCAGGGTGTTGGCTCTGTAGTCATGAAGTATGAGCACTCCGCTTCTTTCCCTGTGAATTTGCATTTAGTCGCGTATGGTGTTCGACATCATCCATTTCTCTGGTTACGAGCTGCTATCAGACTACCCAAACTGAAGAAACCATGAACGTAGGCTCTCAGACAACACTGAGACTAGTAGCTAGCTGAAGGTCTCACAACAGAAATCAGTGAGAGTCTTTTTCAATTTTATTCTCAAATTTAGGGGCACATTTTTCTTAATGATTAATCTTAGCCGCTGCCCTCTTTTCTGATCCAGTCCACCCTCAAGCTCTGTTGTAACACTGGCTCCTGACTCAGGTGCCCCTCTGCTCTTCAGCAAAGCGCTCCTTTGTCTTTCTGCATTTGTCTGAAACTCTAGTAATAGCCTCTGATGTAGCTGGGGACTTGGAAGGGCATATCACAAGGCAAAAATCTTAAAAATCAACCTTATTGTTCCTTCAGTCTTGGAGGTGGGACATTCCTAGGCCTGTGTTGCTTGCTGACTGGTTGTGAGACCTTTGAAGAAGCTCTGGACATGGCAGCTAAAGGCGACAGCACCAATGTCGATAAGCTGGTGAAGGACATTTACGGAGGAGACTATGAACGATTTGGCCTTCAAGGATCTGCTGTAGCATCAAGGTAGAGACCAAGTGGCTAGGAGCTTCCGAGAATCCACACAAAGCAGGCTCTCCGCCCCGACCATTCATCTAGCTGTCTGAGGTTTTTGGGTCTGTTTTTTGTGTTTTTTTTTTTTCTTAAATAAATGTCAGCCTACTAGCCTGGTGCAAATGTCTATCATGTCAGATCTCAGACTTGATTCCTGTCCTTAATGAAGCGATGAAATGTTTACCACTTGATACTTGTGCTTAAAAGAAGGCAACTTTGAAAGAATGTTCTGGAAAAGTGCCACGGTTTCTCCTGTTCCATTCTAGTCTAGAAGCATTACAAGTTTCTCTCCCGTTAATGGTCATACTACTTTGCCCCTTGCTTAGAAGGGGGCAGCCAGCTATTCATAGTGTAATACTGTCTGCTTATAAGCCATGATAGTGAAGTCAGCTCGTTCGAGTCTCAGAAGGATTATTCTGACTCAGGTGCCCCTCTGCTCTCCAGCAAAGCGCTCCTTTGTCTTTCTGCATTTGTCTGAAACTCTAGTAATAGCCTCTGATGTAGCTGGGGACTTGGATGGTGCTTCCCAGAGTACCTTGGTGGAAGCTTGGGGCCTGCCCGAGGATGACTTTGACACTCTCAATGATATTCCCAACATAGCTTTGGCAACATGATGAGCAAAGAAAAGAGAGAGTCCATCAGCAAAGAAGACCTCGCCCGGGCCACATTGGTCACCATCACCAACAACATTGGCTCCATTGCTCGGATGTGTGCACTGAATGAGGTAAGGCTTTAACCCGGAGACGACCTGAGGCCATCCACCCGAATCATCTTTGGCACTATAACTGTTGTCATTCTCAGGAAACTTGCCCTTTATTATGTGGTTACATCTTCTTGAACATGACAAGTGTACAGTGATTGAGGTGAAGGATAATAGGATCTACTTTTAAATAGATACCCCTGTAGAGGCAGGTTAAAATTCCAGTCCACATTTCATTCTTTCTGACTGTTGTTAGTGCCATGGGCTGCTGAGATGTGACGAAAACCCTGGGTGTATGTGTAAATAACCAAACATGAAAATGCTCCCACCTGCAATACTCTATATTCTCTCTGCTTTCAGCTTCTTTACAGTGTTGCCTTGTGGCATGGAGTTCAAGCAGCATTGTACAGGGCTATCAAAGCACAGAGAGCGTGCTACAGCCAAGGCCAGCCAGAGCCCCAGGCAGAAGGAGAAGGGAGAACTCAGGACAGACGTAGCTTTATTAACAAGTTATGGAAGATTCCTTAATTCTTTTGGGGTAGGGGAAGTGCAACCCCTTTCTAAGAAACAAGGTTTGAGAAGTAGAACAATCTTCTTGAGGTGTGGTGGGAAGACAAGCAAAAGAACTTGGAGAATGAAACAGGTAATAGGAGAACTATATACAAACCACAGTAGGTTGATATGCAATTTTTTAAAAATAGAAATATGACATGCATGCAAAAGATAGTTCAAATCATAAGTGCCATAAATATTACACACATACACACAGATAGACACACACACACACACACATAGAGTTGCTACCTAGAGTCACTACCTAGATCAATAATTGAAATTTTACACGTACTTCAAAGGCTTTTAGAGGGGCTAGAGAGATGGCTCAGTAGTTAAGAGCACATACTTCTGTTTCAGAGGACTTGAGTTCGGCTTCCTAGCACCCATGGCTGGTTGCTCTCAGCTGCCCTTAACTACAGCTCCAGGGGATCTGTAGAGTCGCTGCCAAGCAGTGTTAGGGTACAAGACATTTCTGTTTGTTTGTCTGTCTGTTTTAGTGCTGGTTCTGAATTTGAGCTTTGTGGTTACAAAAAGAGACCCCTCCGCTCACAATACTATCAACTGGAGAGCAGTCAGTGTTTACTGGAAGTCCCTAGTCCACATGGTTTTAAATAGGAAGCTGGTGATCAGGCTCCCGAGACATGTCTTCTCAAAGTCCACTTTGGTCATGAGATTCATTGGAAACACGGGTTTATGTTTCTGGCCTTAACCTTTGCAGGATGTTTTTCCAAGTAGCCAAACAAGCTGTGAGACGAACATGTGGGTAGGCTAGCTGTGCTCATGGCTCTCAAAGGTCAGTTGCAGAGTGACACCCTTTGCCCCACAGAGCAAGTGCGCCCTTTCCCCTGCTTTCCAGAGTCACCTCCTGCCTTGCAGTCTGCTGGAGTGAGCCAGGTCTTTTAAACACACGTATCATAATCCCTTTGGGTGAGGCTGTCATCATTTTTCACACTGGAAAATGTATGCATGTTATTTGC
Organism: Grammomys surdaster; assembly: GCF_004785775.1. Classification (NCBI taxonomy): domain Eukaryota; kingdom Metazoa; phylum Chordata; class Mammalia; order Rodentia; family Muridae; genus Grammomys; species Grammomys surdaster. The sequence goes on along the minus strand of NW_021604674.1, from coordinate 212,149 downwards.
TGGCTTGAACGACTACTCTGGGTGTTTCCTGTTCAGTTCCGTGGATGGATGGAGTGGCTGACTCACTGACTACTCTGGAACCAAGGCTCCTTTACAGGCTGCTGAGTTAATGCAGGCTCTCAGGACAGCACCAGGACTGGCAGCCTCGGTTTTCCCCAGGAGAGCAGGAACCAAGGTCGTCAGCCCTTGCACTGCTATCTGCAGTTGCTGATCTGAAAATCTTCTGCTTTAACCATGTAGTAGAGTGGAGCACTGTTTCCAGAATCTGAGTTGTTTTTGCTTGTTTTTGTTTTTAAGGGGTTTTTTGTTTGGTTGGGTTTTTTTTGTTGTTGTTGTTATGATATAAAATGCTTTCCTTCTTAACTTTTTTCTAAGTTTTAACATTTATCTTTATTGTTTTAAATTATGTACATGTGTGCCCATCTGTAGTATACATGTGAGTCAGGTGTCCCCAGGGGCCAGAGGAGGTGGACGCCCAGGGGCTGGAGTTATAGGTGGTTGTGTGGTCCCTGATGTGGGTGCTGGGAATCAAACTCAGGTCTTCTAGAAGTGTGTCACTTGCCCTTAACCACTGAGCCATCCGTCCAGCCCCATCCCTAACTTTAAGCTTTATTTCTCATTTCATTAGCAAATATCAATTATTTGTAATGCATTTATTTCATTATAACATTTTCATACATGTACACAGTATATTTTGATCCTATTTGCCTCCCTTACCCTCTCTTTTGTCCCCTCTCCTGGTCTCCCCCTTCCCGAGCACTCCAAGCTTCCCATCCTACTCCCCCCAATCCCCCTCCCTTTCACCAATGATTCTCATCAGGGTGTTTTAACAGGGGGATTGGTGAAGGGTTTTCCAAGAGCATGGGCTCTTAACCAGCAATAGAGACAATGTCGGTCCCTTCTCCATCGGCCATTGACTGTATAAATCCTCAGGGAGAGGTGGGACCTGAGTCCTTCCCAACTCCATGACAGGATGCTAGGCCAATCTTGTGCAAGCAGTCACAGCTGCTGTGAATGGAATAGAGAACAGCCTCCTTGAGCCTGGATTTCAGCAGTGCCTCACATCCCCCTTCCTCTGGCCTTTACATTTTCCCATTCCTTCTCCCACTATATTCCTTGAGCTTGAGAGGGAGTGCTACAGATGCCTTATTGATGGCAGAACTTTCAACAGTCATTTATTCTCAGCACAGTGACCGGTTATGAGTGTCTGCAAAAAGAAGCTCCTCTGACTAAAGCTGACCCTAACACTAGTCTGTGGGCAGAAACAGCAGCTTAGAAGAGAATTTGATAGGCACCTTATGTCCACTTAGCAGAAACAATAGCTTCCTAACTAGGGCCTGTGACCTCTCTAGGCACAGGTTTTGAGCAGGTGATTAGTACCAGATGTGAATTTCCTCCTGAGAGGCGTGCCTCCAATCCAGTCTGAATGCTGTAGGTTACCCCCATCAGAAACTCCCACTGTGGCAGCTGTGGACAGTTCTTGTTTGGACAAGGAAGCAAGTTCGTCTCTACTCTCATCTCAGCTTGAACCCCACTAGAGAAGGTCCACTTAGTTTCAGATTTGGGGTTGTTTTTATTCTGTTTTATATGGAACAGGAGAAATAATGTGCTTTCAAAGATAAGAAGCTCCACAGAACCTTGTCTCTTTTCTAAAAAAAAAATTTTCTTTGTATGTGTATGGGTGTCTCACCTGCATGTAGTCTGCGTGCTACATACATGTGTGTGGTGCCCACAGCCTGTGTGCTGCACGTGTGTGGTGCCCACAGTCTGTGTGCTGCATGGGTGTAATGCCCACAGAGATTAGAAGAAAAGAAGTTGGATGCCTTGGGCTCACTGCTGTGAACCAGCCTGTGGGTACTGGGAATCAAACTCAGATCCTCTGTAAGAGCAGCTAAGAAATAATAGAAAACAATACAAACTACCCTCTACAATCTATTGTATCCTGCTTTGTTTGTCTTGGGTTTTATTATGGGAGTTTCTGGGCATCCATAAAGGAGAAGAATAGAACACTGCCCCCTGCATCCATTGGTTTATTCTGATCAGCTCCCAAGACCACCACACATGCCTATCTATCTCTCTTCTTTTTTCTCCTCTATTCCCCTTTTTAGTTTACAAAATCAGACACTTAGGTCCACCATCATTATCCGTCTACACATGCATCAAATATGCACCTCTGACAATATCGCCTCTCACTATTCTACACAGTGTGTCTCAAGATTGCTGAATTTGTACTCCAACATTTATAACAGCTATCCAGCATTCTACATGCTGAGGATGATTTGATTACTTTTCTAATGATACTTAGGGTATTTTTTAGTCTTTTCCTTTATTAAAAATCTTTCAATAAGTGGGCTGGAGAGATGCCTCAGTGGTTAAGAGCACTGACTGTTCTTCCAGAGGTCCTGAGTTCAATTCCCAGCAATCACACAAACTACCATCTGTAATGGAATCCGATGCCCTCTTCTGGTTCACCTGAAGACAGCTGCAGTGTACTCATTTACATAAAATAAATAAATCTTTTTTAAAAATCCTGCAAGATATATGCACACATTTATATAACATATAATTTTGTATAAATGTCTGGGCAAAGGAGTCTACACTTTTAATACTGGAATTCAAAAGGTGGAAACTGGCAGATCTCTGTGAGTTTGAGGCCAGCCTGATCTGTATGGTAATCTCCGGGTCTGCATAGTGAGAGAGACCTTGTCTCACACAAAGTAATTAAATAAATTAAAAAGACAAATTTCTGAATCAATGGATGTGTTGATAATTTTGACAGATATTATAAAACTTCTCCCATAAAGGCAGTTCTAGATTCCCACTAAGCATAATAAATAATTTTCCAAGATGTCTATTAACCTTTTATATATTTTCTAACCTAATAAAAAGAAACTGTACCTTAAATGAGGTTATGTATTTTCATATATTTAATCATCCTTAATGTTTTTCCTCAAAGTTTTTTTAATTGCATGTATTTATTTGTGTGTGTGTGTATGTGTGTTTGTGTGTGTGTGGTGGTGCAAACATACTGTGGTCCATATTGGACAACTCGTGGGAGCCCGTATTCTCCTTCTGCTATCTGTTCCAGTTCCAGACATTAAACTCTGGTCATCAGGCTTAACAGCAAGCACCTTTACCCACTGAGCAATCTTGCTGTCTCAGTTATTCCCCTTTGGGTCACCTGTGAATAGTCTGTTAATATACTGTTCACTCAGTGGGTTTTGGACTTGATAGTCTTGCTTTCTGGCTGATTTCCGGGAACTCTTTTATTCATTAACACATTATTTTGTTTGATGTGTACTGAAGATACTTTTTCAAGTAAACAAATCCAAGTATTGGATTCTGAGTATCACCCAGAATCAACACTACATCAACACTAGTTTTTCTCTATTATTTTCACTTATTAATTTGTGTGTGTTTGTATCTGTCTGTGTGAGGATATGTGGCCATGAGTGCGAATGGTTGCAGAAGTCAGAAGCATTGAACACATGGACTTATAGGCAGTTAGTTCTGCACAGCCCCATGTGTGTGCTGGGAACCAACCTCTGGTGCCTTGCAAGAGCAGCATGCACTCTTAGCTGCTGAGCCACTGCCCCAGCTCTACATCACCTTTAATAAGAGTTTGCTTGTATTCATCTTCATCACGTCTCATTTTCCTTCTTTGTTAAACATTTGTAATTTTGACCCATCTGGCCTTTATTCGTAATATGAAGTGCTTGTCAAAATCTAATGCCGATTTCTTCTCTATCTTCCTGGTAGGATAATATAAGACAGGGCTTTAAAAATTCTACTTTGAGCTCCCTAAGTTTAGTTAAATTCCTCTTTGATGTGCTTTTTCTTTACCTTGTGTGTTTTGTAGTGTGGTCAGTCTGCAGCTACAGACTTTATTTCTAATGGAAATTTACCAAAAGTACCTCTGAGTCCTTCACCCGCAGGATATTTTCAGTGACTAATGTCTTCACGCACACACATTGTTAAAATCTGAGGCATTCAAATGACGATGTTCATATACCTTGATTACTGCTGGTAGACAGAGCAGAAAGTAACCATAACCATCAGAGGCTCTGTTGCCTTTGATCTGAGTGACCATGGCAACTGGGCATGGTTGAGCATCTGCATGGTAGGTGGGCCCGAGCTCAGTCTTTAGCTTTAGAAATTCCTGGGAAGGAATGGGAAGAGCTGCAGGAACCGGAGGTTGGGAGCCTGACAGCATGCCCAGGGTGAGAGGAGCATCCAGAAGTGTGGCTTCAGAAGGAAATTTTACGTCAGTGGTGTGTATTTTTGTGACCTTATTTTAGCCCTTCTGTTGCTCAAGCAGGATAGTCTACCTTGCTCTTGAGGGCAGGGATCGAATATAAATTTTTTTTCTTTATTATATCTCAAACTCAGTAGATGAGCAGACCGCACCACAGCCATTCATTTCATTTATAAGTTGGTTCTAATAGTATCTTATGCTTGGAGTTTGGGGGCTGCTTGTGTGTGTGTGTGTGTGTGTGTGTGTGTGTGTGTGTGTGTGTATAGTAAACTGAGTACGTATCAGACCTAATGTAACCTAGCATGATAACTGTAAGCAATAGCAAAGCAACCTGTTCATGATCGTTCGTGCTTTGCCCATGCCCTCATTTGCTTTCCGTTGCTGTGATAAAGATCATGGGATGGTAATTTGGGGTGGAAAGGAGTTACTTGACCTGTGTTTCTAAACTCCATTATCGAGGGAAGCCTAGAGAGGAACTCAAACAGAGTAAGGATCCGGAGGCAGGACCCGAAGCAGAGACTGCAGAGGGATGCCGCTCACTGATGTGTTCAGCCTTATACTACTCATGACACTGCCTGCAGTGGGCTAGGCCATCTCATATCAATCATGAAAATGCCCCACGGACAGTCTGATGGTGGCATCTTCTCAATTGAGGTCCCCTCTTCCCAACTGATTCAAGTTTGTGACAAGCTATCCAAAACGTAACCATCTTAGCCCAACCAAAATCTTACCCTTCTGTTCTGTGTTCTGTTCTGTTGGTTTTAGAGATGCTGAAATAGTTCCAGTTACAAATATTGACTCAGCATGGTCATACACAACCACACATAGAACACTGGGTCTTTACTGAACGCTGTTTTAAAGCCATGACTTAATTGTTTTCCTGTAACTTTTTTTCCCTTCAGAATATTGACAGAGTTGTATTTGTTGGGAACTTTCTCAGAATCAATATGGTCTCAATGAAGTTGCTAGCATATGCCATGGACTTTTGGTCTAAAGGACAGCTGAAAGCACTGTTTTTGGAACATGAGGTAGGTCAAGCTCACGGGGACCTAACTGTCCTATGTGTATTTTGGGTTGTCTGCCATATGAGTCATGTCTGTATTTTAAAATTGGTCAAGTAGAAAATTGCCTTTTAAACTTTGTATTTATTTGCCCTCTCCACCCCACCTGCCAAAATGTCATTTATAGAATGGAAGTTTTCTTAGTCAACAGTGGAGATTTGTAGACAGTTACTGAAATGAGAAGAAAAAGTCATTTGGAGATGATGATGATGAAGAAGAAGAACGACAGTGGGAAACAGTATGGGAAATTTCTTAGAAAACCGAAGGGAGAATTAACTGTTGCAGTAGCAGCTCTTCCGTGTGGTTGTCCAACACATGTGAAGTCAGTAGGAGCTGTCCCTGTGACTGACAGTGATTGACACTGAAATGGAAAGTGCTCAGAATAGTTTCTAACATGTGATAAGAACTCAGCAGTTGCATTCAAGGTCCTGACTTATCCATGCCATCTCTAAGGTAACTGTGTCTCTAGCTCTTTGGAAACCAGGTAGCTAGTCAGCTCAATATTTGTATGTCATGGTTTCCTTCCCCTCCCTTCATACACTAGAATCCTAATCCCCAAGGTGATGGTGTCAGTAGATGACCCTGGGGAGAAGACTAGGTCACCAGGGCTGAGCTCTCTGCAAAGGAATGGTCGCCTTTATAAAAGAGGTCCCCTCTGCCGTGCCAGTTCACAGTGGTGACAGAGTCTGCCAGGAGCCTGGCTTTGACAAACTCCTTGACTTTGGACTGCCCCACATCCAGAAAGCTATGAGATGAAGTCATAGTGTTTATTTATTTTATAAGCCACTCAGAGTGTGGTATTTTGTTACATATAGCAAGCCAGTGACTGAGACACTATTTCCTAAAATAGCTGAGTTTTAGAAACCTTCGTTTTCATAGAGATATGAGCTTTTGTTTTACAAAAAGGCAGTGACATATGCCAGATACAGCTTTAAGCACTTTACTGTATTAATATAGATAAATATCCATTCAGACTAATGACAGTTATTTGATTACTCGGTCTTGACTTTTTTTTTTTCTTCGAGAAATCAGTGTTCTTTTGTTTTGTGTGTAGGGAGATCAGCAGTGTAGACTTGCTTGTGCTAAACACAGGCCCTGTTTCTAACCCATATCTCCAGCCATGAATTCTGTTTCCAGTGTTAGAGATCTGTAAAGTTCAGGACAGCATTCCTAGAACTAGTGAACATAATAGTTCTTTGGTTACAGTGCAGAAACAACCCTACAGGTGTTCTCCATGTTTTGCAGGGTTATTTTGGAGCTGTTGGGGCCCTGTTGGAACTGTTCAAAATGACTGATACACAATAGAGGAACAGCCCCTCGTGAGGGCAGAGGACTGCCGGGCAATGCCAGAGAAGGTGACATCTCCGTTGGACAGAAACCAAGCCACTGTAGTGGATGAACCTGCTGTATTTGTAAATAATTTAAAATCTTAGACTTTTTGCTCTTAGGTTTCAAGCTTATGATACAAAATGGGGAATATAAGAATTTTTTCTGTATACTGTATTTTTTAAAAAAACAAAAAAGAAAAGAAATTGTGCAGCGTGGCCAAACCTACCAATTTCATGCATTGACTTTGGAAAAGTTGTATGATGTTTAAGAGTGGCCTGAAATGAAAGCGCTGTCCATTTTTCTTCTGGGGTTTACTGATCAGTGTGGTAATTTTAACTTCATTTAGTAATTACTCTAGGAGATTCTGCCTTTACTTATAATTTTTCATGACGTTTCATGATTTGCTGTTGGTTTCAAATGAAACTACGAATCTGGCATGTTGCACTGTGAACACTTTGTTTGTTTGTTCTCTCTCTTTTTTTTTTAATCCTTTCTGTTTCAATGTCTTAGGACAAAAGAAAGAAAGAAAGAAAGGAAGAAAGAAAGAAAGAAAGAAAGAAAGATCCCCTCCCTCCATTCTTATTCCTTGTGATTTCTCTCTTCTCTGTCCTCATTGTAATTGCTCATGTCAATCAAGGTGCTGATCAACTCAACACAAAGTTAAACACATAATCCACCGTTCTAAAAGTGTGACCATGTGAGAAGACGTTAAAGGAAGGGGTTAATGAAAGTGGCAAACATGGAACATTATATGCAATTCTATCTTTGTCTTCTCACCCCCTCATCACTGTCATGTCCCACTGGATTTACTTTACCCTACATTGAAATAGCGTGAGATGACGTGCCCTCCCTTGCGTATGCCGTGTATGAAGGGCAGCACACCCCTGTGTAAATTTGGCGGGGTTCTCATAGGTGATCTGATCACACTGGACTTAGGGCAGAAGTCCTGGGTTGAGATGTCAGTTAGAAATAATGGTCTGTTTTGTACACGTCTGTACCCAGGAAAGTTGAAAGGAGACATGCTCAGTAGTAACAGTAAAGATTCTTTTTTTTTTTTTCTAAATTTCTGTTTCAGTATTTAAACTGAGATCGGTACTTTATTCCATTTCTAAAACTTAAAGATAATTTATGATACACTCACACGAACGGACATTTCGTTCTGAGAGGTTTTCATTAGATAGATGGGTCACTTTCAAATGAGGATATTGTGCACTTGCTGTAACAGGAGATGGAGTGATCTTTTGGATTGAGGGTTCCCCTCCAAGAGCTTTTTTGAAAGGCCGTAAGGTTACTCCTTAGTCAGTCTTCACCTCTCTACCTTGTGGAGCCCCGCCCTTCATTTCCATATCCTTAAGTCTTGAAGAAGTTGATGCTAATGGAAGAAATCACTTGTCTGGTTTAAATAAAGCCCGTTTGTGTTGGGATGTTTTTAGTGTATATGTTATTTTCATTTCTTATACCTCGTCTGTGTACTTATCTGCTTTATATGTAAAGGAACATATATGTATGTTGATGTTGTGGTCACCACTGCTGTTTTTCTTTCTGCTGTATAGCTCCTAACACGAGGCTTTCCCACAAGTGTGGGAGGGTCCAGACTAAGTCTTCAGCTGTGGCTGCAGGCCAGCATAAGGATTTCTAAACATTTCCTTTATTGCTCTTATATTATTGACTGCTTAATGCCAAAATACCACTGTGATTTTTGGTGATTCTGAACCAGTTTCAATCTTTTCTCGTCACAAATACACTTTGTCAACTTCTGCTTAGCTTTAAAAGATTCATTCAACTACAGTGTTCTCGAAAGACATTATCTCTGTATTATCTACCCTAGTGCCTTTTAATGGTCGATCTCCTCCCTTTTTTAGTCCTTCAGGGGACAGCAGACCTAAGGCCTGAGGGTCATGGTCCTGCAAAGGAAACCAGGGCAAGTAACTGTGCCTATATATTTATTAATTCTCTGAAATTACTTGTTCTCTCTCTACCAACATCCAAAATGCTGGAGCTGGGTGTGATGGTGCACATGTGTAATCCCAGCGCAAAGGAAGCTAGGATAAGAAGATTGATCAGTATGAGTTCAAGGCCAGCCTGGGCTACATGAAGTTCCAGGCTAGTCTTCATATGCACCCAGCACCATCCCCATTCCACCCCGTTTCTTTCTTTCTCCCTCCATCCACCTCTGTTTCTCAGTCTCTTCTTCCCTTTCTTTTTCTCTCCCTCTTTTTCTTCTTACACACACACACACACACACACACACACACAGTTGATATAGATCTACAGTTCTCAATCTGTGAGTTGTAAACCTTTTAAAAGTAAATGACCCCTTTGGGAGTCAGATGAGTTACAGGGATAGCATATCAGATACCTACATATCAGATATTTATATTATGATTTATGATAGTAGCAAAATTACAATTGTGAAGTAGCAACAAAAAATTATGATGGGGGGGCGGGTCACCATAAAATGAGGAGCTGTATTAAAGGGTTGCAGCATTAGGAAGGTTGAAAACCTCTGGTATAGAAATACATTTTCCATTGAATTATCTACCAAGTGTGTTGGCTATCTAGGGTTAATTTGTTTTTATAATGAGGAACTTGTTTCCTGAGGATTTTTGACACTTTTAAAATTACTTTCCTCAGATTCACCATCACAAAGGAATACGACAAGAATTAAAAACAAACAAACAAACAAGAATCCTGTGCTATATGAATCAGGATAGTTAGATCCTGCAGAATATGGCTTACTATCGTGAGAGAGCTCCAGTTCAGATACAGCTTAGACAATGACTAACTGAAAACAAGTTGCCAAAATTCTCTTTAAACTCAACTTTGCTCACCTGTAAAATACAGCAAATAGTTTTACATTCATGTTTTACTATACATTAAAATGTGCCATCTGTGTTGGTTGGTTTTTTTTTTTAAAAAAAAGATGCTTTGAATCAATGAATTAAATAAGTCATTCCAAGTTTTCTCAGTTGTGAAGAGACACAACACAGAACCCCATGACACAACGTGACCACAATTCTAAAACCCAGGGTTTTTATTCCTGGACAAACATCATGATCAAGAAGCAAGTTGGAGAGGAAAGGGTTTGTTCAGCTTACACTTCCACGTTGCTATTCATCACCAAAGGAAATCAGGACTAGAATTCAAGCAGTCCAGGAAGCAGGAGCTGATGCAGAGGCCATGGAGGGATGTTACCTACTGGCTTGCTTCCCCTGGCTTGCTCAGCTTGCTTTCTTATAGAACCCAAGACTACCAGCCCAGGGATGGCACCACCCACAATGGGCTGGGCCCTCCCCGCCTTGATCACTAATTGAGACAATGCCTTACAGTTGGCTCTCATGGAGGCATTTCCTCAAGGGAGGCTCCTTTCTCTGTGATAACTCCAGCTTGTATCAAGTTGATACACAGAACCAGTCAGTACACCCACACGATCAACTTGGCGGCCTGAGGTGCTTAAGTGTTGTTTATCATGATAACAAGACTTCTCAAATGCTCTGTAGCAGAACTGTTAATGTAAGTGATAAAATGGTTCTGAATTTTAAAGTATGTATAGTCTCAAGAATTTCAGTTGAGATCAATTATATGAGGAGTGTTACAAAGTTGTTCCAGGCTACTTAAAAAAAAAAACTGGGGAGGGGTTGGAAACCAAGATGAACTATATAGAACCCTCCTTCCCAGTAGAGAAAACAGCAAGATTGTAAGGCAAAGTGTGTAATGAGACACAGAGACACTCGTTCATCATTCTTCCCAAATGCAGCAATAAACAAAGGGAAGTTCCATGCTCACAAACGTTACATTCTAGATGGAAAAAAAAATAGATCGTTATATAATACATAATAAATACATAATGTCATGTTACATCACTGCCACAAAGAAAAAGTAGGCTAAGGCGATGTTCCTTTTATTGAGGAGGATAGTTATATGAAGGAAAAAGAGAAGGGGAGGAGTCTCTTCGATCAAGTTGATCAAAGACAACCTCTCATCGGAAATGATCTGAACAGAGACTTGATTGAAAATGGAAGGACACTGAATCGCTGGGGGGATATTTTTCCCACTCATGGCAGATAGTAGTAGGAATTTAGGGGATCTGTAAGAGGCTTTATCATAAAGGGTAAAACACGGCAAGAGGGTTGGGAAACTCAGTTTTAGGAGCATCCTTGGACCGTGTCCTACCCAGAGTAGGACTTGTAAGAAAGCAGAGGGGACTACACTGCAGGAGAAATGGGGCTGGAGGTTTCTCCTCAGTAATGGTGCTGAGAGAGGTTTGGTGGAATTTTAACCAAACGTGGATCAGGAGGTGGGGGATTCTCAGCTGAAGGAAGCTAATGACGGAAGAAGTTGTCTGTCTGTCTGGTTCACAGGAAAGAAACGGTGCTAGGAGAGAGACAGCCATCTGCTTATGAAAGGGATTTTATCCCATGCTAAGGATCTTAAGATTTCTCTGTAGTCAGCATGGAGCTGTTGAGGCGGTTCAAGGCAAGTGAAGCGAGAAGTAGCCTGCCTTTGACATAACGAAGCAAATTGTCCTCTGGAGGGAAATCTATAAGCCAGTTACTGCGTGAGCGTGCGCACAGACACACACACCACCACCACCACCACCACCACCACCACCACCATTCCATTATCTGGCTCATTGTTCATACAATACCTGCATGGTGGACCACATTCTCTCTGTAGCTACTGAGAGGGCTACAGCTCTACCATGAACCAAGTCAGTGAATAAACAAGAAGGTTCTGGCACCAGCGTTCACCCTAAACTCTAAATCACTTGCAAGAATTGTTATATGGAAAGAAAATTTCTCCCAGTGACCAGCCATGACTACAATTTCTGAGAAAAGTGTGTATGCTGTCCTTTGTTTACTGGGCAGACTAGGTGCTTTTTCATTCACTCTTCTGTGTTTAAAATTTTATCAGAAACTCATGACTCGGGGTGCACTGCACAACACTCAGGGGGCTCTCAACCAGAAACAAGACTGCAGATTCCTGCTTTCTTGGGCTTTCTTTCTGGGAGGGAGTTAGATATTATGTGTATAAACCAAGACATAGGAACCTTTCAGAGCATCCGATACCCTGAAAGGGGGAAGGAGCTGAAATGATGGACGAGGAGAGGGACCCACTTGGTCAGAGGTTCCTGGTGTGCAGATACGATGAAGTCACGGTCTGGTCTTTTGGGGATGATGTGCTTTCCTTACTTTCCTTTTTAAACTAATCCTTACATGGGACGGTTTGGTTTGAATTGTTTACTTGAATCTACACTCATGATACTTTGACCATCAGAATCACCTCGGAGTTTCCCGTGTACAACTTAAGTACTTTGTGAATTTCTATATGATATGTTGATCTTTTCTTCCTCAACCATCCCACAAGCACTTTCACTCATAATGAACTCAATTACTACAGTTTCTGAAAGGTCTCTGCCAGCGATCCGGTGTAACCATTTATGTACAGCCCTTTCAAAGGCAACCTTGGATGGCTGCTTTTCAAGGGTTCATCAATTGCAATATAAGAAATAAACATAAACTTTGCATTAAAAGTATCTGACTCTTTCTTTACTCGGTCTTCTCAGATAAATAATCTTCCCATCCAGAATTGGCTGAAATGACTCAGTGTTTTCACCAAGCTGTTCAGCCAGTTGTCAAGAATTCATCTTCTTTTAAGTATTTTTCAAAAAAATTGTTTTGTATGCATGTAGTTTAAGAGTGAAAACTATGACGCATGAGAGGAGCCAAGCATTCCTGACTTGCTGGTTTTTGTTTGTTTTATTTAATCATTTTCAACATACTGCCTTACCAGGAAAAGACAAAGGGGTAGCGGTGATTGTGTGTGTACACACACATGTGTTTGATTTATTAAAGTGGCTTACAGGCTGTGTTCTGAGTAGTCTTACAATGGCTATTGCTTGACAGAAAGGCCAAGAATCTGGTAGTTGTTCAGACCGTGAGACTGGATGTCTCTACAATCTCAATTTGATAATGGAGTCCCAGGGCGTTCCTAGAGAGTGGCTGGTCTTCAGCCTCTGTCAGAACCTGAAGCACCAGGATGGATGTTCTGGTTGAGTGTGAGGAAAAGCAGGCAAAAAGCAAAAGCTTCCTTCTTTTATGTGTGTTTGAGTGTGTGCGTGCATATGCGCCTATGCACGTGTGTGTGTGTGTGTGTGTGTGTGTGTGTGTGTGTGTGGTGTTGCCACCAGAAGGTGTGGTTCAGATTTAGAGTGGGTCTTCCACTTCAAATAAGAAAATCCCTCATAGGTGTGCCCAGTTGCTTTGGTTTTAGTTGATTCTACGTGTAGGTCAGTTGACAACCAAGATTATCCACCATGCCTAGAAGAGGTAGGGTCTCTATAATCTGGTTTCTTTTAAATGTTAATCTCCATGTTTGAATCTCCAGCCCCTACTCTCTTGTCATTTTGATGGGAGAGAAAAGAAGAGAGAGACACAAGGACTTGTTGCTAATGCATAATTTGTTTTTATTGGGGTGGGGAGGGGCAGGACACAGGACTCTAAGTACATGACTTCCATCATGCTGGGTCTAGTCTCACTGAGCCCATCCTTGGGTGCCCACTGGCTTGACTTACCTACATTTTATTCAGAGCTTTAATTGCTTTAAGATTTGTCTTTGTCTTCCATGGTGTAAGGGAGGAATCCCTCATTAATTTTACTCGAATAATAAACTCACTTTCTGAACTCAGTCTTTATCCCCATGCTACTAACTTGTGACACTCTTTTTACCATCCAAAGTGTCTCCAATATTCTAGATTCTAGTTTACTATTTCTAAAACTTTTAAAATAATGATCCTTTAAAAATAGATGATCTATCTTGCAAAGATGTGACTCACACACCTTACTAGATAAAAACAGCCAAGCCTTTGTTACCCACACTTGGTAACAAATTGCAAAGAGTTCCTTCCCAGAGTGCATGGGGAAGAAAGGGCTTTTAAATGAGTTTATTTTTTAAAAAGAGGAAAGAAAAGCACTAAGCCAAGATCAGAACCTGGGGCAAAGAAATCAAGCTGAAGTCTGGTGCTCAGTCACAGGTCAGGCCGCTAACATTCTTCTATGTCTACAACTAATGTCCAGCAATTTGCTGGTTTGTGTGGGCCCTGGTGATTTTGCCAGACAACAGAGCTGAGGTGTAGCTGTCCCGTGCCAATGTCACCACCTAGAGACTCACACAGCCTCTGTGCTACTAGGCCTCAGTACTCTTCTAGGAGTACTAGTACTCAGTAGTACTCTGCCAGGAGGCTTCATTTCTAAGTTCTTGACTAGAAACCCTAAGCACACCCACCTTTGTTAGGGTTTTAGTAGAGATAGGAAATGGAAAGGAAAAGTTGAGAGTTTTTTAGACTGACCTTACACACAGCTTAGTAGTCATAGAAAATGGACCCTCCCTGTAGCTTTTACCCACCTGCCATGTATCTGCCAATGCCAGAAGAGAAGTCTATCAACAGTTGCCCCTGCAGAAAACAAAACACCCTAGGAAAGGGAGGAATCAGGACCAAGAGCCAAAGTCCCTCAAACCTTGCTTGGCTTTCTCTTGGCCAAGTGGACAGTTGTGCTAGTTGATGGCTCTTCTGCTGCTGAGTGGAAGTATTTGCCCACCCCCTGGCAGTAAGTCTGAGGGATCTGCCATCCAGGCTGGGCTGACCCATTTTGACCTTGGCCTCTGTGAGCACCTGATGAGGTGTTTCCTGCTCCTAGGGTATCTGGGCATCAGTCACCTCATAGGGATCTACACAGGTTGTACAGATGCACATTTGTTTGAGGTAATTAGTCTGGGGATCACTTTCTACATACCTGCCAGCATGTCAAAAGTCTTCACAACTCATCCAAAGGTGCTGTGCTTCTTATCCAGGTAAGCACAGAAATGGAACATGATAAAGAACTGAGTCTGATGGGTGTTGGGCCCAGAACTGGCCATGCTGAGCAATCCACAGCCCATGTGTGAGAGAGGGGGCTGGAACTCATCTTTGAAAGGTTTGCCCCATGAGTGCTTACCATGCTTGCTTGGAGATTGTAGATTTGAGTAAAACAAAAAGGATCACTAGGAATATTACTCCAGGTTGTTTTGTTTTAATGATGGATCTTATCAAATTAGGAATTCAGTAAGATCACAGACTATTAACGAGTCAGGTCAGTAAGATCTAGTAATTCAAGCTGGTAGCCACATCCACATCAGTAAAAAAAAAAAGTGACTACATCTCCAGGGGATACTCTGGAAGAACAGAAGATCTGGAAAGCAGAACTTAAAAAATGCTGACCTGCTTGATCAGCAACTGAGGCGATGTAAGCCCACCAGACGCTACCACCCAGACATTCTTAAAGCCAAGATGAAAATACTGCTGGCCAGTGGCTGCATGGTGAACTTTCTCAAAAACATGCAGCCCTGAGCCTTATGACCCTTTGTTCGTCATGCACAAACCCCACATTCTGGTTGTCACACTTCAGTTAGCAAGGAGCAGACCCGCAGAAGTCAGAAAACAAAGTTAGTACATTCCCTGGAACTAGGTCTTTGATGGATTAGGTCTTTGTTCCCATGTTTGCAGTTGCTGGAGCCTATGTTCTTTTTTTGTTTGTTTTTGTTTTTTGTTTTTTAATTTTATTTTACTTATCCCCTTCCCTTCTCCCTCCGGCTCTACTCTCTTCAGCCCAAAGAACTCTGTAGCTGTCTGCAGACACCCATATGAGGGCATCAGATCCCATTACAGTTAGTTGTGAGCCACCATGTGGTTGCTAGGATTTGAACTCATGACCTCCTGAAGAGCTCTTGGAGCTCTTAACCACTGAGCTATCTCACTAGCCCCTATGTTCTGGTTTCTGAGGTCAGAATGGTAGCACGAACATGGTGTCCGTTGTGCTAAGGTCTGGGGCTTGTTACACAACCATACTTGGAGGCTATACTAACGTGGTCAAATGGACTAAAAGGGAGAACAATCTCCTCTTTACTCTCCATGGTTAACTAGTTTCTATGAGACTGAAAACATTCTGTAACTGTAGTGAATAAGCCATGGAGACTCCATAGGGTGGAGGTAAACACAGGTCAAGTCCTAGCCAAATTTGCATAATACTTCACACTGCAGGATCTTTATCTGTTTCTATTACTCAGTTCTTCCTGTGTAGCTCTTAAAAGATTGCAAGACCTTCCCAGAAAACAAGAAGAAAGCAGAAGTCCAAGAATACAAATACTGCAACCAGGCTCGGCTATAGCAATTCTTGGAATTATCAATCAGTAATCTCTCCCCACTTTTATTAAAATAAATTACTTTCTCATATACTATATCCCGTTACAGTTTCACTTCCCTCTATCTTTCCTAGCTCCTCCTGATTTCCTCTCCCATTCTGATCCATTCCCTTTCTGTGTCTCGTTAGAAAAGAACAGGCTTCTAAGAGACAACAACAAACCATCAACAAAATATAATAAGATAAAACAACAAACATCATCACATCAAAGTTGGACAAAGCAGACCAAGAGAAGAAAAAGAGTCCCAGGAGAATATACAAGAATGAAAGACCCACTCATTCACACACTCCAGAGTCCTGCAAAAATACTAAACTGAAATCTGTAATATTATGCAAAGACCATGGCGTAGACCCTGTGCTTGGTGCGTTAGTCTCTGTGAGTTCATTTGAGCTTTGCTTAGTGGATTTAGAAGGCCTTGAACTCCTGCTATTTCCCATCCTCTCTGCTCCACACCCCTTCTGCCTTCCCTTCCATGGGTTCCCTGAGCTCTGAGGGGAGGGATTTAATGGAAATATACTATTTAGAGCTATGTGTTCCAAGGTCTCCCTGTCTGTGTAATGGAGTCTAAGGCATTCTGAATTTTAATGCACTATGCAAATGCAAATCAAAGAACACATAGTATATGACTGTTTATATGAAGTATGCAGACGAGGCAGGTCTATGGAGACGGGGTAGATTAGTGCTTTCCTAGGCTCCATTTGAGGGAAATGAGGAACTTCTAAGGGATCTGAGGGGTGTGTGTGTGTGGGGGTGAGGGAGATATTCTAAAATAGATTGTGGTTGATGGCTACACCACTCAGTTGAAAACTATTCTGTTATACCCTTGAAATGAATGAATTGAATCACATATGAATTATATTTAGACAAAGTTGCACGGGCTTATATGCAGGCAAAACAATGATATATATAAAATAACTTTTAAAAAAGTAGAGTAAAATTAAAATTATTAATTTATATATTTTTTAATCCTGACAGAAATCACTTTCAATTTATGAAGTATTCTTGTTTTTTTGTGTTTTGTTTTTGTTTTAGAAATCAAGACATTCTTTTTAAAAAATGCTTTTTAAAGATTTAAATTATTTATTTACATTCCAGTTGTTCCCCGCCCCCAACCCTGGTTTCCCCTCACACATTTCTTCATCCCGTTCTTCCTCCCCTTGCCTCTGAGCACCCTGGGGTCTGGGTTAGTTAAGACTGTTGGTCTTACTGTAGGGTCACTCTCTCTTTCAGCTTCTTTAATCCTTTCCCTAATTCAACCATTGGAATCTGTGACTTCAGTCCAATGATTGGGTATTAATATCTGCTACTGTCTCAGTCAGCTGCTGGCAGGGCCTCTCAGAGCACAGCCAGGCCAGGCTCCCATCTGTAAGCACATCGCAGCATCAGTGATAGTGTCAGGCCTTGGTGTCCCTCTATGAAATGGGTTCCAAGCTGAGCTGGTCATTGGTCTGACTTTCCTTCAGTTTCTTCTTCTCCATTTTTGTCCTTGCAGTTCTTTTAGACAGGAACAATTCTGGGTCAGAAATTTTGACTGTGGATTAGTAATCCTGTCCCTCTACTTGAGGCCCTCTTTGTCTACTGGAGGTGGACTCTTTGAGTTCCCTTTCCCCATTGTTGGGCATTTTGGGTAAGTTAACCCAAATGAGTCCTGAGAGTGTCATACTTCCCAGGTCTCTGGTACTTTCTAGGGGGTCCCCCCCACCTCCCACTCCCCAAGGCTGCTTATTTCCATTCACTCTCTTGGCTCTTTGGGCTTCTCTCCTGTCCCCTACCCCCATACCTGATTCCATACATTTCTTGAAATTATCACTCTTATTGGTTTTATTGTTATTTGTCTGTCTGTCTGTCTGTCTGTCTGTCTGTCTGTCTGTCTGTCTGTTTTTGGGGTAAGGGCTTACTATGTATCCCTGATGGTTGTCCTTACTATATGGCTCATGTGGGCTCTGAGTTTGTGGCCATGTTTCTGTTTCAGCCTCCTAAGTTTTGGGACTAGTGTGTGCTGCGACATTTGGCCTATTATGACAATTTCAAACTCTGAGTGCACATTTTCCAATCTTTTGTGGTCCAAAGCTAGTGCACTTTACATGTGGACTCCTTTGATGTAAATTCAGATACCCCCCACTGTGTGAGCTACCTTCCTCTCCACTTTTCTCCAACTCTCCATTCAACTCCCCACCCCATGCCCATTCTCCTTCTTCTCTATGTTTTCTTAGGTTTACTATTGCTGTGATAAAACACCATGACTGAAAATAGCAAGTTGGAGAGGAAAGGGTTTATATGGCTTACACTTCCACATTGTGGTCCATCACTGAAGGAAGCCAAGACAGGAACTCAAACAGGGCAGGATCCTGAAGGCAGAAGCTGATGCAGAGGCCATGGAGGGTGCTGCTTACTGATTTGTTCCTCATGGCTTGCTCAGCCTGCTTTGTACCACCAGCCCAGGGATGGCCCCTCACACAGTAGGATGGCCCTTCCCACATTAATTGCTAATTAAGAAGATAACAGACTGACCCCATGTTACGGAGCCATTTTCTCAATTGAGGCTCCCTCCACTGGTGACTCTAGTTTGTGTCAAGGTGACACAAAACTAGCCAGTGCGTGTCTTCCTTCTCCTCCTCTTTCTTCCCCATCCTCTCTTTGAACCAATTGCCTCTTGAATTTTTGAAAGTATAAGGTTAAGAAGAGTTCAATATTTTCTTTGGCTTTAAAGCATCCAGAAATAGTGGTGACTATTTTTCTTTTTGTATTAGACTTTTTCTTTCTTCTCCTCTTTCCTTTCAGTGATTAGCGTCGCAATGTCCACAAGGTAAGAAATCTAAGGAATGTATGCAATTCGGTCCTTAGGACATGGCTGGATGCTTTACCACATTCAATAGGAAAGGCAGATGGTCTATATCTTCTCATATGTCTTTAGGAGACACATAAATTGTAATTTTTAAGAGAACTTAAAATCAGTTCTTCTTCTTCTTTTTGTTTTGTTTTGTTTTGATATAACCTTGCTCCAGAGATCAGACTAGTCACAAACTCTCCATTCATGTCTCAGGCTCACCAGTGCTGAGACCACAGCATGTGCCATCACACCTGACTACAGGAGTTGTCCTATTATTATTCAGTTTATTTGCCTTAATATATTAAAATTTTCTTTATAATGCATTCTTAGTCTTTGCTTTTCTAGCATTTTTGTGGTGTGCATATATATTTACAGTAAATCTTACAAATTAATCTTATAATAATCTTGTAAGTGAAGGAGGTATAATTTATACTAAAACTAGTTTATTCCGAGCATGTGTACACACACACACACACACACACACACACACACACTCACACACACTCACACATCTATCTATATAAGTGGTTCTGTATTGCCTGTTTCAGGAACGGCAATCATGTCTTTTTTTCAAAAGTTATTTATAACCATCTTCAACCCTGCCTTTGTTTAAAAGGTTATATGACCACTTCTGACTACAACTTTTTGAAACAAAGACATGCTTGCCATTCCTAGAACGTGAAGCACAGAACCATTTGTAGTTATAGTTACAGGTGGGGCATGCCCGATTCTTGAAAACCAGAGGTTTATGCATACATAGAAATAAACCTAGTTTGTCTTTACTGTAAGATGGCTTTTAAGTCTAAGTTGGAGGCAGGCTGGTTCTTCATTGGCCTTGAGTTTACAGAGTTGTGCCTATCTCTGCCTCCCTTGGGCTGGGATTAAAGGTGTACACCACCACGCCTGAAGAAGGGCATGTTTTAAGATGTAATAGATGAATAATTACTTTAACACCACATTATTTTGACTATAAGCTGAGAGTGGCTGAAATTAGATAGGTCCACACCCCGTGAATTTTAAGTTCAGCACTCTTAGACATCCTCCTTTGGGGTTCGATTACTGTTTATATTAGATTCTAAATTCTAAAATGAGCAGTCAGTCTCCTGACTGTCAGCTCGGGTGCTGACAGCAAGCAGCTGAGTTTGCAACGTTTAGGCAGGCAGAAGGAAATGGAGAAGTGAAGCAATTATTTGCGGCTCCCTGCCCCCACGCCTACACACACACACACACACACACACACACACACACACACACACACACATCACATCACACAGCTTTTGAAAACAGCAGAGTAAATAGCTGGTTGTCTACAACAGTCAAGTCCTGTTTCCTCTGCCCTGAATGTGTAAGTAATTGCATGGTCCTTTGTGTACTTTAGCCTGTGTTCTGAACTTCACATTTGACTTCATCGGCTCAGAATAGTCTTTTGTGCTCATGAAATAAACATGAGGATTGTCTTGGCCAAGTCCAGCTGTGAGGACCCACATCTATAGTCAAGCTTGAGTGCAGACGATTTTAAGGATAATTTCCTCTGTGGTATTTTAATGATCATCAGTAGAGACATCATAATAATATGACTTTGCGTAAATATAGAAAATAATCTTTTTAAAAGGGAATATGGCATTAAGATTTGAAACTGGATGAAGTTTAGCATATATTACGTACAGCTGTACCACCTAGTTACACAGCCAGCCTCCCAGCCTTGTACGTGTGCTCATGTGCACACAGATGTGCGTGCACAGGAGCGGGGTGGCCGGGAAGGAGTGAAATAGACATCAGGCATCTCCCTCGATTGCTCTTCACCTTACTTTTTGAGACAGGGTCTCCTATTGGGCTGGAACTTACCTAATTAGCTTAGGATGGCTAGCCAGAGCATCCCAAGGAGCTTCCTATTTCTGCCCCCACCCCCACTCTGGGATTACAGTGGTACAGTGCCCCATCCAGCTTTCCATGTGTGTGATGGGGACCTGAACTCAGGTCTTCATGCTTATGTGACAAACATTTTATGGACTGAGCTGTCTCCTTAACCAGTATCTGTCTTGTTAAAAGTTTGTACAGCTTGAAGATGCCACAGAAATTCCAAATATGTTGCCATGCAAACTTGAAGACATAATTTACCAATCCTTCTATAGTGCTAATCATTGAATAACTGCTATGTGTATACGTGTCAGCGTTTGATGATTGGCCAGTCTTGCTAGACATCTTGGAAACGATAAATGTTTCACACTTCAACTTAGGAGAAGCAGATTTTTGTCACCAAGGGGTAAGTTGCAAAACCATGCTAACAGCCTCTGCCAAAGTAGAGGTATCAAGTAAGAGAAGGGAAACTACACTCATCACGAGTTTTCTAATTTCCAATTTGTAAATAAAAGTTGAGGCGGATGCTCACAGTCAACCATTGGACTGAGCACGGAATCCCTGATGGAGGAGTTGGAGAATGGACTGAAGGATCTGAGGGGGTTTGAAGCCCCATGGGGGAAGCAACAGTGTCAACTGGCCAGATTCCCCACCCTGTACCTCCCGGGGACTGGACCACTAACCACGAGTAAGAGTACACATGGAGGGACCCATGGCTCCGGCCATGTATGTGGCAGAGGATGGTCTTGTTGGATATCAGTCAGGAAGTGGTTCTTGGTCCTTTGGTGGTTGGATGCCCCAGTGTAGGGGAATGACAGGGTGGGAAGGTGGGAGTGGGTAGGTGGGTGGGGGAGCACCCTGACAGAGGCAGGGGGAGGTGGGATGGGATAGGGGTTTTCGGGAGAGAAGACCTGGAAAAGGGATAACATTTGAAATGTAAATCAAGAAAATATCCAATAAAAGAAAAAAAAATGAATGTACATCCACAAGAAAATCATTAGATTAGCTTACGTGATATGATCTGAGTACTCTAACAAGAGCTGTCTTCATGCTGGAAACCCGGTAAGTACTCAGCTCTGGATGACTCAGCCATCCTAATTAAAAAAATAAAAATAAAAGTTGAACAGCTCTGCAGAGAATGTCTGCAAGGGAAGAAGGTCCCTGCATTGAATCTTATGGGTTCTGACTTAGCATGGGATGAAATGGTCAAGCTTGGATTAGATATGCCCTTCAATGTCTTTTCCACTATAGGGAAATATGTGCTTGCCAGACCATCACATAAATATTTATATTTATGCCCATAGATGAGTGGTGCTGTCAGCTTTGGTTAGAGGAGCTTCTTTTTCCAGTGGGAGCTAGCTACAGCAGATTCACAACTGCTCCAAGTCCTGTGAATAAGTGACTGTTGAATGCTTAGGACAGACAGTATCACCCTCTTCCAAGGCCAAGGGAACTGGGAATATTGTAGAAGAGGGAGTAGAAAAAATTGAGACGACCTAGAAAAGAGAGCTATCGTGTGGAAGGCTGTCATGCAGATATGACAGGACATGGCCGTCTAGCTTTGAACTCATAGCAGCTGTGACTGCCTGCACAGATCTCCACAAAATCAGGTGCCTCAGTAGTCGATCATGGATCAGGAGGGGCTCACAAGGCTGCATTACTCTCTGAGAATTGATATGCACTTAATGGTTGCCAGGGAGGAGGGATTCTCTAGCTGTTCCAATCCCCACTTAAAGCAATTGGCTCTTCATGATTACTGATGAAGAGGGAGAGACTTTCTTCAGTGGTGTAGCCAATGAGATTATCTATATGTCTGTAAATAACTCCTCCTCCAAGTCCACCCCCTCCTGATTGACATGAAAGGAGAAGGGGGAGCTTTGGAAGAAGAAATGGAGCAAGAAGAGTAGGAGAGAGGACAATAGTGGGTAGTCATGTGTAAATACAATTAAAATACGTTGTATAAATCCATGAAGATGTCATAATGAAACCCATAATTCATATATGCTAATAAATAATCAAGAGTCCTCAAACAGCCTCTGAAGTAAATGAAGGCTTTGGGAAGATGACATGGCTCAATGGGTAAAGTGCTCGATGCCAAGCAATCACTGATGATCAATTCTTGGAACCCACATGATGTACAGGGAGGAATGAATTCCATAGGTTTTCCTTTGACCTCCACATGGGTGTTGAGGCATACAGACTTCTGCTACCCAAAATAAATAAACATATATATATAAATATATATATATATTTAAATTTAAAAAGAAAATAAAAATTTCTAGAGGCTGTCTTCCATCCTCCAGAAAGGAGGTATGCACACAGAGGTAGTATCTCAACATGTAAATGTTACTTCCATAATTTATACATGAATATATATTGTATTGACTTAGTTCCATTGTATGGTAGTTTCTGCTGACTTCATCATATTTTGCCTCTAGTAATAGTATATAAAATACTATACTTCTTAGCAAGCTTGCTTGGCATAAAGCATAGTTTATGCAGTGCCTCCTGATCCCAAATTTATCTATTTTTTCATCTTCTGATCTCTGATCATCATCTGATCTTCTGATCGGGGATTCTGTCACTGAAGACCTGCTGGTCCAGGTCTATACAGTGTATTTTAATTATATGAATCTCATTATTCTTTTAATTAAATTTTATTTTATATTATATATATTTTAAAATGTGTGTGTGTGTATACGGTTGTGAGTGTGGGTGCTCATGGAGGCTGGAGATTTCAGATGCTTAGGATCTGGAGTTTCAGGCTGTGTGTGTGTGTGTGTGTGTGTGTGAATGCTTGTGAGTATGGATGCTCATGTAGGCTGAAGATGTCAGATCCTTAGGATTTGGAGTTATAGGCAATTTTGAGCAACCTGATGGGTGTTGGGAACCAAATTCTTGTCCTTTGGAAGAATATCACACACTCTTCACTATTAAGATATCTCTCTGGCTCCCTAATTAACTTTTAAAATGATCTATCACTTTGTGTGGAATAAAATTTGTATTCGAGAAATTTGTCTCCCTAAATTCATTACAATCTTTCAAAAATAGTTTAAAATAAAATTGTTTTTATTCATGGTCTCTAAGAATGATGTAAACTGAAGGTAGTCATTGTTAATTTTTAAGATTATATTTTTTATTTGTGTGTGAGAAGATTTTCACGCACCTGTATCACAACACACATATGAAACTCAGAGGACAGCTCCATCTACCATGTCCATCCCAAAGAACATGCTTGGCAACCAGCACCTTTATCTACTGAGCCCTCTCACCAGCCCTAGTTTTCATTTTAAAATTGAATTTTGTGTTCCAACATTCTTAGCCCCACACCACAGCTAAAGTGAGCACTCCTTCTGTGTCAAGTATCTTTTACTGAATGGAATAAGGCTAGTAACCATGAGTAAAGTGTGGTTTAGACTTGCGTGTCTTAGCAAAACCTCCAAATTTGTACAAAATATCACTTACTGAGTCTGAATCTCTAGAAGTGGGTCCCGAGATAGCATTGTTATTTTTATTTTTTTATTTTATTTTTTCACATTTTCAATATTTTTTAAAAATTTTTATTGGATATTTTATTTATTTACAATACAGATGTCTCCTTTTCCCATTTCCCCTCCCTAGAACCCCCATCCCATCCCCCCTCCTCCTTTATGCTTTTATATCATTTTAATTACATGCATGTATTAAGGTCAGTTCTAGATTGAGGGTCTAGCAATACAATAGATGCAAATAGTCAAGGAACAAGCCAGACAATAAACATAAATAGTCAAAGAAAAAAAATACATTAAACACAATTCCGTAAACACTTCTGTGATAATTGTTTCTAAGGGCTTATCAGGATGGCCAAAGTATCTGAGCCTACTTCCCTGTCCTAGCGCAAGGTCATTTTCACGTCTGACGCCTACTTCCTTGTTCTAGCCTAAAATTTAGAAGCCTGTCTGAAATTACTTCTTTGTTCTAGCCTAATATTTATATTCCTTCCTGAAATTACTTCTTTGTTCTAGCCTAAGATTTAGATTCCTTCCTGAAATTATTTCTTTGTTCTAGCCTAATGTCCAATTCCTGCCTGAAGTCTACTTCCTTGTCCTTGGCCAATGTCAGATTCTTGCCAAGCAGCCCCAAAGGCTCTCTGCCTCTCACCCCTTTTTATTTCATTAACAAGGCTGAGCCTGTCTTAGGTTGTTCTGACAAGAATACCTTCCTTACCCATCATGGAATATGCATTATCAAAAGCAATGCACTTCTGTCTTAGGTTGGTAAGGCTCTGTGCAGAATCTTACTTGTCCTTGGCTTGCCAACCTGTTAATTTAATAACTCTGTCTGGGGGTCCATTTTTAGGTTCAAGCCATGTATTTTGGCTCCCAACATGTTGATGTTGTTAAAGACAAGCTTTAACACAATGGGCAAGAATAAAAGAATTCCCAGGACAAAAAGGTCTAGCATGATGAAGCTATATATGCCATTTTTGAAGCTTGACCAAAATAGAAATATTGACCTCAGGCCATGAGTAATTTTATCTTCAGTATCTACTGCAATCAAAAAGAGAAGTTATAATGCCTCTTGTATTGTTATTAAATGTGACCAGTTATTCAGACTCAATCATGGACTGGTCTAGAAATCAATCCAATATTGGAAATAACAGTCTTCATTTGGAAGTCTGGTTCTGGACATTTTCAGAGACATATATGGAAATTAGCTGCAGTTCTCTATGATGTTATGTTAGAGATAAAGTTGGGGCAGGATCTGGATTTCAAACAGGTGTTAGCACATGTATTAAGATTTTTTTAATTGTCAAGTTAAAAATACTTTTGTTTCTTTTACAGTATTTAATGTAAGTTGCATCGATTGTACACCTTCCAAACATGTTTGTGTTTTGAAATCCTGAATGTCAGTTACGGAAGTCTACCAGCCAGCTTTTGTTTTATTGCCCTGAGTATCACAGAATCTTGGTATTCTAAAAATAGCTTGCAAGTACTGGAAGAAATGAGTCAGGCTTTAAGCAGAAGCAAGAGGGTAGTGAGCTTGACTATTGCTGGTATAACAGCTTTAATTACATTAATTGCTAGCACCACTGCTTCTGCAATTGCTGTGATACAAGAAGTTAAGACAGCTACTTTTGTTAATTGTTTAGCAAAAAATGTTACTAATGTGTTGAATATATAAGAGGTTTAGATAGGCGTTTGGAAGAACAGATTGATGCTCTTTATCCTATTCTAATTACTGGAAGGAGGTTCAGAATTTAAGGGTAAGGAGCCATCTTGAGTATCAAGCCAAATATCATTGGATTCATGTTAGTTCTAAAATTTACAGTGGTAGTCATTATAATTAGGAAGAAGTTTAATGACACTTGCAGTGTATTTGACATAATTCTAACACCTCTCTGGAAGCTGTAACGATACATAGGGAGATTATGAATTTCCAGATAGCATTTTTAAAAGCTTCCATACATGATTCTTAAACACTGTCTTGGAACTCTTCTTTTAAATTAAAAGTCTTATCTAGGATGCTACGGGAATAGCTCAGTGGTAGAATTTACACTCTTAGCTTGCAATAGTCTCTGAGTACCCTAGCACCCACACCCTGCAAATTTTTAACCATATCTACAAAATACTTCTTGTTTCTGTGGCAAGTTATACCTAGGTATAGGAAAGCAGATTCTACTGATTGCTAACTACTAGCTGCACTTCCTAATGCAACTCGGTTGCGTTCAGCTGGTTCCAGCATGTCAGTGCCAAACAACCACATCTACTGGATGCAGACTAGCGCCTCTTGATACACAGAGGTGGATTGTTCCCCCTACATCTTACTAAAAATGATTTTGTGGATATAACTTTTTGTTTTGGGTTTCTCTTCATTTTTCTGATATCTCCTGTGGTGTTAGGAAGGCGATGTTCTGAGCTTAGTTTGCAGGGGAGAAGGATTGCTTAGTGGGTAGTAATCCACTCAAGATTGTCTAGAGTTCATCTCAGGTGAGCCATTTTCCTTCAAGTACAGAAGTGACAGAAGACCGCCGCACCAGATCAGCCTGCCTTCCTGCAGCTGCCATCTCCAGAGACAGGAGACATAAACACTTTGCATTATGAAAGTGCCCTTTGGGCACATTAAAAACTTGAAGGACAATTTGCAAAGTAATTTTAAGATTTCTTTTCTTGCAAATAGGCTGTTATGCTGAACCACAGAGGCAGTGTTTCTTATGGTTATCTGAGGTTATGGTAAAACAGGGAGCATGTCTTGAAGAAGATAATCCTTTTCACCTAGAGGTCCCCAATATTCTCTCCAACAATAGAAACAAAAAATCTGTGACAAACCCTCAGCTTCCTAACAGCTGCAGAACATGTTTCTAAAGATTTCTGACAGCAACTAAGATGGACCCCTTGTCTTTTCATCTGCATTCCATTAAAGGGCTGCTAAACTCAATACATACTTATAATTGCCTGTTAGGAGCTGGACTCTGTATTTTGTTCCCAAATTTGACAACCCAGAATCCTCCGCTTATCTCAAGATGTCTTTACGTTCTCCCCAAAAAAGAATCATAGAATTAACTTTAAAAATCATGATATATTTTAAAAACTAAGTAGTATTTGCCATGCATAATAGAGAGGGTGAATGTGCCTTAAATTTCCAGGCTCTGGTATGTCAAAATACATAGGTGACTGAATGTCACATATTCATTTACGTATCTAGATAATTTTTACAAAAGCCCATCAAAGCACAGCAGGTACATCCTGAAACCATGTTACTTTGAAAAGACCTGGATGACACTAGGGTAAGACTTTAAAAATAAACACATCAGGGGTTTAGAGAGAGGGTAAGACTTTAAAAATAAACACATCCAGGGTTTAGAGAGATGACTCAGCAGCTAAGAGCACTGGCTGTATTCCAGAGGACCTCAGCAATCTGATTCTCAGTACCCACATGGCAGTCTACAACCATTTGTAACTTCAGTTTCTGAAAAATGGATACCCTCTTCTGACCTCCTCAGGCACAAGGCACACATGTGGTGCACAGGCATATATGCAAGCAAAACACCCATACACCTCCCCACAAACATAAGTAAGTAAATAAATGAATAATAAATAAACCAAACAACAAGCATAACAAAATCAAACAAACATACTGTCCTTAGCTTTAACTAGGTAATTGATAAATATTTTCCCCTAGGGTCATTTCCTTTATCCAAAATGAAAGTCCTCCTGTACTGACCCCCATACACGTAATAAAGCCATAAAGAAGTGAAAAAAAATTAAAATTTTAAACCTAGCCTCATCTACATAAAGTTCTAGGCCACAGGACTAGAGTGAGGTATTGCTTCAAATATACCAAAAAAGACTAAGAAAATGAAGGAAGAAAGAAAGGAAGAAGGGAAGGAAGGAAGGCAGGGAGGAAGGCTTGAGGGTCTTTATTATTATTTTTTATTTTATTGAAAATAGATTCTTCTAGCATATAATATATTACAATTATAGTTTTCCCTCCCTCTACTCCTCCCAGTACCTTCCCATCTCCCCTTTTTTTCCAGATCAACTCCTTTTCTGTCTCTCATTAAAAGAACATTCTTTAAAGAGATAAGTACCAAACACAACAAAATAAAATATAATAAAATGAAACAAAAGCTATCATATTGATAGCAATCTAACAGGAAGAGAAGAGTTCCAAGAGCAGGAACAGGAGTCAGAGACCCACTTGTTCTCACAGTCAGGAGTCCCATAAACACACTAAGCTAATGACTGTAGTATATGTGCAGAGGACCTGGTGTAGACCCATGTAGGCCCTGTGCTTGCTGCTTCAGTCACTGTGAACTCACATGTGCTTTGCTTAGTTTATTCAGAGAGCCATGTTCTCCCTGGTGTCCTCTATCTTCTCTGGCTCTTACAATCAATCTGCTCCTCTTATTCAGAATTCTTTGAGCTCTGAGGGGAGTGACTTGATGGAGTCCTCCCATTTAGAATCTCTCTTCACGTAATGTCTAGCTGTGGGCTTCTGCATCTGTTCCAGTCTATAGCATCTCTGATGGTGACTGGATAAGGAACTGATCTATGAGTACAGCAGAATATCATTAGAAGTCTTTTTTCCCCCTCTGGTTCTTGGTTTCCTAAGCAGTGTTGGGTGTGGGTTCTCTCCCATGGAGTGTGTCTTAAGTCAAATCAGACATTGGTTAACAACTCCTACACATTCTGTGTCACCATTGTGCTAGTGTATTTTGCAGGTAGGACAGATTGTAGGTCAGTGGTTTTGTGGCTGGGTTGGTGTCCATGTTTCCCTTTCAGTAGTCTATGGAGTACCTTCCCACACCAGAGACACTAGAACATAAGGGTGAGGACTCCATGCAGGTATCAGCTCAGCTTCTCCATGTTCAGTGAGTTGTGTGGGCATTGTTATCAAATGGGGTCACATTGTTGGTTTGTGGAGTGCAAAGCTTTGTCTTAACAACAACTGGGCTGTTTAGGAATGTCTATGGGACCCTCTTGGCCAACAACTCAATTGAATTCATTGTAGTCCTGCTACCGGAAATATTTATTCATTCTTCTAGTGAGGAACATCTAGGTTGTTTCCAGTTTCTGCCTATTATGAATAAAACCACAATGAACATGGTGGAGCAAATGTCCTTGTAGTAGGATAAATCATCCTTTGGGCATATGCCCAAGAGTGGTATAGTTGGATCTTGAGGTAGATCAATTCCCATCCTTCTGAGGAACTGCCATATTGATTTACAAAGTGATTGTACAAGTTTGCACTTCAACAAGCAATGGAGGGGTATTCTCCCTTTTCCACATCTTTGCCAGCATGAACTGTCACTTGTGTTAATGGTCTTACCTATTCTGACATGTGTAAGATGAACTTTTAAAGTAGTTTTGATTTGCATTTCCTTAATAGGTAAGAATGTTGAACATTTCTTTGAGTATTTCTAAGCCATTTGAGATTTTTTTTTTTTTTAAAAAGTACAAAGAAGTTTAATTAGTCTTTAGGAAAACATTTTACATAGGTTTTTAAACTTTCTGTACAATATTTTAAGTGGCAGAACACATAATTAGCCATTTGAGATTCTTTATTGAGAAATTTTGTTTATATCTGCACCCCATTTTTAATTAGATTATTTGGTTTTGATATATAATTTTTTGAGTTCCTATAATTTGAGTATTAGTTTTCTATTGGATGTGGAGTTGGTAAAAATCTTTTCCTATTCTATAGGTTGCCTCTTCTGATTGATGGAGTTCCTTGCCTTACAAAAGCTTTTTAGTTTGTTGAGGTCCCATTTATTAATTGTTAGTCTTATTGACTGTGTTCATGGTGTTCTTTCTCTTCAGAAAATCTTCTTTGCCAATGAGTTCAAGGCTATTCCCCTTTTTCTCTTCTATCAGGTTCAGTGTATCTGGTTTTACATTGAGGTCTTTGATCCACTTGGACTTGAGTTTTTGTGCAGGGAGATAAGTATGGGTCAATATGCATTCTTCTACATGCAGACATTTAGTTTGACAAACACCATTTGTTGAAGATGCTGTCTTTTTTTTTTTCAGAGTAAATTCTTGTTTCCTTATCAAAACTCAGGTGTCCATATGTGTGTGGATTTATGCCTGTGTCTCTGATTCTATTCCACTGATAAATGAGTCTGTTTTATGCCAACACCATGGGGTTTTATGACTGCAGCTCTGTAATAGAACTTGAAAGCAGGGATGATGAGACCTACAGTAGCTCTATTATTGTTCGGGATTGTTTTAACTCTTCTGGTTTTTCTTTGTTTGTTTTGTTTTGTTTTTCCAAGTGAAGTTGAGAATTTTCTTTTTAGTTGGAATTGTACTGAACCTGTAGATTGTTTTTGGTAAGGTAGTGGTTATTCTTACTATGTTAATCCTACAGACCCATGAACATGGAAGATCTTTCCATCTTCTGCTACTTTTTTCAAGTACTTTAAAAAAAAGACTTGAAGTTTTTATCATACAGGTCTTTCACTTGCTTGGTGAAAGTTACCCCAAGATATTTTATATCATTTGAGGCTATTGTGAAAGATGATGTCTCCCTGATTTCTTTCTTAGTATGTCATGCAGTTAATCTTGTATTCAGCTACTTTACTGAAAGCATTTACTAACTGTGGGAGTTGTCCGGGGGAATTTTTAGAGTTCCTTATGTATACTATCATAGCATCAGTTTTGTAGTCTGCTGTGATCTCCTTCAGTTATCTTATTGCTTCAGCTAAGACTTAAAGTACTGTACTGAATAGCTATAGAAAGAATGGACAACCTTGTCTTATTGCTGATTTTAGTGGAGTTACTTTGAGTTTCTCTCCATTTAAGTTGATCCTTACTGCATATTGCCTTTACCAGATTTAGATATGTCTTATTTACCATTAATCTCTCCAGGAGTTTTATCACGAAGGGATGTTGGGTTTTGTCAAAGATATTTTCTGCATCTATTGAGATAATCATGAGGTTTGGTTTTTTTTTTTTTTAGCTTATTTATATCATGGATCATTGTGGGGAAAATTTAAAAAGGCCACCACAGCGGCGCAAGCCCCGGAGGGGCTTCCGCCACCATGGCAGGTCCCACATTAGGGAAGAAGATCCTATGGTTCCAGTGGCCTGAGGGCCTTGGCGGCAGCAGGCCCCAATAACACGAGGAAGTCCTTGGTTCCAAAAAGGTTTATTGCCATGGTGGATAATAGATGGATCTATGCATACCCCCCAAAAACTCAGGACAGTCCCGAGTTATATAGGGAGGGAGAAAGGGGGAGGATCTGGGGGAGGAATGTTTAATTTGCTCTGGCCTCTGGCCTTCATTAGTATGTAAATCCCTAGGGCCTGAGGCCTATAGCCTGGCCTATGTGACTCTACGGAGATCTATGTGACTGCTTTTCAGGATCTTGGATGATGGGAGGGACCGAACTCCTGCCGGTTCTCACGCAGAATTCCACGGAGAATCTTGGGGTTCTAGGTACCTGCTCAACCATGACCCAGGATACCCTTATGCAGTCCCACAGATCATATTTATTGATTTTTATATATTGAACTTATCCATGCATTTCTGGAATGAAGCCTATTTGATCATGGTGGGGATCTTTTTGATGTATCCTTAGATTTAGTTTGCAAGTATTTTATTGACTATTTTTCCATTAATGTTTATGAGGGAAATTGGTCTGTACTTTTTTTCTCTCCTTTTTTTTTGAGTCTTTATGTGGTTTGGGTATTAGAGTAATTATGTCATCATAAAATGAATTGGGGAATGTTCCTTCTCTTTCCCTTTCATGGAATAATTTGAGGAGCATTGGTGTCAACTTTTCTTTGGAAATCTGGTAGAATTCTGCTCTAAAACAATTTGTTCCTGGGTTTCTTTTGATTGGGAGACTTTTATTGACTGCTTCTAGAAGTTATAGGTCTATTTAAATTATCTGGTGTTGATTTAATTTCAGTAAGTGGTACCTATCAAGAAAACTATCCATTTCTTTTAGATTTTCCAATTTTGTGGAGTATAGGGTTTTGAAGTATGCCCTCATTGTTCCCTAGATTTCCTTGGTATCTCTTGTTATGTTTCCCTTTTCCTTTCTGATTCGTTCATTTGGATATTTTCTCTCTGCCTTGCCATTAGTTTGGCTAAGGATTTGCCTATCTTGTTGATTTTCTCAAAGAACCAACTCTTTTTTCATCAATTCTTTGTATTGTTTTCTTTGTTTCTATTTTATTGATTTCAGGTCTCAGTTTGATTACTCTTGCCATCTATTCCTCTTGGGTGTATTTACTTCTGATTCTTCTTTTTTTGTTGGGTGGGTGTTTTGTTCCTTGGTTTCTGCTTCTTTTCTGGATTTTTAGAGAATGTGTAGCTGTGTTTCCTGTTTTAGTGGAATACTCAGCTGGTGTGTTCACAGGGAAGGTTTGATGGTATTGGAGGCTGAGATACCGGAAGAATTGGGAGTTAGAAGGCTGGGAGAAAAGATCTTTGTGATATATTGGGGATGGAGTCAGATAGGAAAGGAAGAGTGCAGTGGATTTCCTGCTACAAAGCTGGAGATGAGACTCGTTATTGACTCTTCGGAGCAGTAGAAGATGTGAGCTTTAATAGGCAATGGTAGGATGAAATGGCCTCATTCATTTCCCCCTACATATTTTTCTCTCTTTTTCCTAATCTTTTCTGATAAGGAAAATGAATTATCTTTATGTAGGAGTAAGTGCCAACGCCATCTTCAGAGATTAAGAGAGTGAATGATAGACTCAACCAATGAGCTAGAAGAAGCTGGGAGGTGTGGATTCTGACCTCAGACCTTCAGCCCAGGGCTATTTGGCAGCTTTCTCTCTCTCTCTCTCTCTCTCTCTCTCTCTCTCTCTCTCTCTCTCTCTCTCTCTCTCTCTCTCTCCAGGCCAGCTGTGTGCATGTTTGGAGTCCTTACTTGTGAGTCAGCATTCTAAAACTGCAGGCTCTAAGAAAAGGATAAATTACACTGAAGTCCCTCAAGCTTCTAAGCAACAACATTTTATAATAATTTAAAGACTGCTTTTGGCATTCATACGACATCAGTATAGCCTGTCATCTGGGTTAAAGTATGAGTGCTGTAACCACATATTCTTCAAGAAATATTTGAATCAGATGGTAAAATGAAATTTGGTTAATAGCATATTTTTAAGCCATATTATTTCCAAATCCAATCTGTAACCCAACTGTAAAGTTTTATTTTGTTTTATGGGTAGAAAGCCTTTTTTTGTTTGGGTTCAAACTTATGACAGTGCTCTTGCTTCAGCTTCTGGATTGTTGAGGCTGCATTGGTATGCCTGGTGCAGGAGACTTTTTGAAGCCGAATAGAACGGAAAGGTCAGTTGTTTTTCTATTTTGTTTCCTCACTGAAAACAGAACACTTTCCTTTTGTTATTACACTAGCTCTCTCTTTTTCAGCCCTGTCTGTTTCAATCTGTTTCAGCCACTTCATCTCCCTGGCTTGATTTAAACACAAATGGGTATGTGGTCTGACTAGCAGAATTGTCTTCAGTCTCCTGCCTTTTGTTTATCTGAAATCTAGCCTTAACTCGTGAAAGAAGTGCTCTCTCTTTTCTACTCCACTTCCCATATGGGTATTTTCAAGAAAAATAAAAACTATTGAGAATGGCAAGGATTCTGTGACAGAACTGTATTCTCCGTATTTCCTAAGAACCACCTCTGCTTAATGACTCTCTATTTGGGAAAAGATTTCACAACAGCCATTGTGACTTAAAAGAATGGTAAATCTTGCTTCTAGTGATGTGACTGGTTCAGACATCAAGATCATTGGGAGATTTTTGTATACCCATGTGGATTCTTTGTTTAAGTACATGGAAGATTTAACAATTTATAATTTAACAAGATATTACAACTAATGCAAGTTTATGGGACTCTCAAAAATGTATCAGAGGTAAGGAATGTGTACTGCTCTTCCAGAGGACCTGAGTTTGGTTCCCATTGCTCGTGTTGGGTAGCTTGTAATCAACTGGAACTCAACTCCAGGGCATCTGATAGCTTCTTCTGGCCACTCACATACACATATCGCCATATAGACACGTGAATGAATGTAATTGTTTTAAAAAATTAAATGTATACATATATACACACACACACACACAAATGCATATACATATATATGTATATATAATATACATTATACATACATATATGCATATATGCATATTCATATATACACATATACACTTATATACATATATACATGTATACATATATATGTACATATTTATAATAAAACATAGTAAATTATGTATGTATATGTGTACATATGTATATATCTATACATAATTTATTATGCATCTATGCATATAAATACATATGTATATGTATAAATACATATGCATATAAATACATACTTATACATACATAAATATATACATATATAAAATTTATACATACATAAATAAATACGTATCTGCATATTTATATATGCAAGTAAATATGTACATGTTATCATTTATTTATTTATTCATTTATTTATTTGAGACAGAGACTTATGCACCCCAGGTTGGTCTCAAATTTGCTATGTACCAAGTATGACCTTGGCCTTCTGATCCTCCACCTCCAGGGTTCTGGGATTACTGACATGTGCCAACCACAGCCTTGTTTATGTGGTCCTGGGAATTCAAGGCCAAGCTCCATGCATGCTAGGTAATTGTAGTTTTATTCCTGTATTGTAGTTGTATTCCCATTCCTGTATCTATTTAGCTCCCAAACCCTGTTCCTAGGCCCAAACTTAATAACTCTGGGATTCTGAAGATCCAATTACATGGTAGGTACTCAAGAAATCTTTTCTGGTTTTGTTTTGTTTTGAAACAGGCTTTCACTTTAGTCCATGCTGGACTATATCTCACTGCTATAAAGTGTCAGGCTGGCCTCAAACACATGATCCTCCTGCCTCAGCTTCTGGAGTGCTGGGGCTACAGAGGTACAACAGCCTTCCTGACAGACTTCAATAAACCTTAAAAGAAATTCATGTTTCACTTGTGTGAAGTTTTCTAGGCATATTGATAGCAATCTAACAAGAAGAGAAGAGTCCCAAGAGCAGGAACAGGAGTCAGAGACCCACTTGTTCTCACAGTCAGGAGTCCCATAAACACACTAAGCTAATGACTACAGTATATGTGCAGAGGACCTGGTGTAGACCCATGTAGGCCCTGTGCTTGCTGCTTCAGTCTCTGTGAGCTCAAATGTACCTTGCTTAGTTGGTTCAGAGGGCTGTGTTCTCCTGGTGTTCTATCCCCTCTGGCTCTTACAATCTCTCTGCCACCTCTTCTTCCAAATTTCCTGAGGTTTTTCCTTTGATCCCAGGTCTCTGAGCTATCTAGTCTCTGGTTCTTTGTTACCCAATTAGTGTCAAGTCCTCTCATGGAGTGGGCCTTAAGTCAAATAAGACATGAGTTGGTTACTCCCACAAGTTCTGTGCTGGCATTGCCCTAGCATATTTTGTAGGCAGGACAGATTAAAGGTTTTCTGGCTGGCTCTGTGTCAACATTTTTTTGGTAGCTTGCAGAGTAATTCCTGCACCATAGACACTAGAACATGGGGTGGAGGCTCTGTGTAGGCATCAGATCAACGTCTCCAAGTTCAATGAGTTGAATTGATGTTGCTCTTGGTCCCTGACCCCTGTCAGTTTTTGAAAGCTAACCTTTGTCTTAGAATCAGCTTGGGTTCTTTGGGGATTCTCACAGGACCCCCTTGGCCAGCATCTCAATTTAATGCAATCCAGTCCCTTCACTGGAATCCTTGCCTCGGTCCAATCATCATTTTCTGTATGACACTCAGTATCTTTCCCACAGCCCTGGATACTCGCTTTCCTAAGGAAACCAAGGCTATTCAGATGCCTTCTATCATGAGACAAGTCTACTTAAACTTTTGGTGTATGATATGGTTGTTAATAAGTAAAGAAAATGCAGTGGTTTTTCTTTTTTTCGTGTTTTGTGTTTTTGTTTTTGCCCCCATCTCCAAGAGGTTCCAATGAATTTACTGTGAATGAGGCCAAATGTACAGCACTTAACCATCTCACTTAGCGAATCTAATGTGTGGTTCAGCATGAAGCCACTTAATTAACGGGCAGGAAGGAACACTAAGGACTAGCATGCTTAAGATTTTGGCATTGATAAAGAGAAAATGAGAACTACTGACTGCAGAGTATTGTGGGAAGTGAAGAATTACCAATTATGTTTTCTTTTTCTGGGCAGAAAGATGATGTGATCAAAATAATGTTTCTTCATTTCCACTCAATTTTAGTTATGAAAGCAACACAATCAGCTTGTAATAACAGTAACATGCCAGATGAGGGTTCTGCTTTCTGCTTATTCTAGCCTCTCTTTCCCTATCTCACTTTCCTTCCTGAGGTAATCCCTAGGGTTAACTTAATGTATTTTTTTCTTTTTTCCTCTGTGTACTTGAGTTTACACGTATTTATGGATATATAAAATTTTAATGCCATAGATTAATTGCAAATACCCACATTCATTAGAAATATAAATTAAATGTCTAATTGTAATCAAGACATTAAAGAGAAGCCTACGAGAGGAAGAAAAGGTGTTAGAAGATGAGTGGAAGAGGGCTGCAAATATTGAGAATTAAGCTGCCCCTGGTTGCTGTCCTGGAATCCGATTGTTCTTGAAGTTGAGGCAGGAAGATTGAAAGTTCAAGACAGGCTTAGGCTACACAGTGATATCAAGGCCAGCTAGGGCACTGTGACAAGACTCTGTAGGCTTAGATTTTTCAAAATCTACTTTAATAAGAGTTGTTAAACAATTTAACCTCTCTTTTATCCCTCCAACTACCAGAGGTAGTGAAAAGGAAAGGTTAATAGGGCAAAGGGGAATGTTTAGAAATAGTTCTTTCGGGTGATTCCAATCTTTGTTGTCATGAATCAGCAACAGCAGTTCAATCCAGAAGAAACAGCGAGGTTCTGCCAATCAGACTGAGTCCCCAGAAGCAGCACGAAGCCACTGGAATCTTTCTCTCTAAGAAGTCACAACAATGATGATCAGCCAAGAAGGCAAGGTGAACCAATGCCACAGCATTGTGCCTGTCTTTTGGGTTATATTTATACACTTTTCAAACATCACATGTCCTCTCAAGCCTCCACTGCAGCAAAAACATCACATGCTTTTTTTTTTTCCAGGCAGCTTCCAGAAAGACAACATGTGTCTTTTCTCAGTAAAACATCCTCCTGTGTGTCTGTTTCAGCAAAACATCCTCTCATAAAACAATTTCCAGAAAAACATCATATGATGCAACTGAGTCTCCAAATTTTTCCAGGAGTGTCATGGAAGTGTGTCAGAAACTGCCACACAGGGTTTAAAGGTGATGCCACTATACTGAGGATGGTTGATGAGAGAAGGCTGCATCAGAAATTTCCACTTCAAGACCCTGTCTCAAAACAAACAATAAAATAGGCATGGTGATCTAGCTAAGTGGTAGTGTTTGGCCTAGCATGTTCAAGTCTTGGGTTCTATTTCTAATATTGAAAAAAACGGTAAGAAGTAAAATCAGCTTTGCATAGACAAATATTTTTTATTTCATTTGTTTTTAAGATTTATTTTTATTATTTTAAAATTATGTGTCTACACATGTTCCTGTGTGTGGGTTTGTACATGTGAATGGCTGCTTTAGGAGTTTGGAAGTGGGCATTGGGTCCCAGGGGATTCTTGGGTTCTTAGCCATTGAACCATCTCTCCAGCATCCATCATTTACTTTTTGAAAGAGAAGTAGACCTTTGTTTCCATGTTTCCCAAACAAAGCTGACTGAGTGGTTGATTGTGAGAGATTAATCAGAGAACGAGTCCCATATCTTCTGAATCCTCTGACTAGTCCTTGACTCTAGTTTTGGCTGAGGCCACAGGAGCAGATGTGTTGGCAGAAGACTCAGAGATGACAGCTACAGGGATGGATCAGTAGAGAAGGCTTTGACCTTCTCAGCAAGTGGGAAGATGTACTGAGTCCCTACAGACAAAGCCGGTATACACCGGCATCTGCTATGATAGAATGTGCCACCAAGACAGGCAGCAGTCAGGCAACCAACGTGCAGACAAAACACCGGATTTGAGTTGAGATGGATGGCGCTGGGCTTCCTGGCATTCTTGCCTAGCAGCACCATAACTATCCTACTGTGTGGCATCTGCTTGGAGATTACATAATCTACTTCACAAAAGCATTTTGGGTAATCACTGTGAAGTTTTATGACCTTTAGGAAGTACTTGGACTTCCAGGTTACCTTGTCTTCCAGGAGCATCATGGAAGTGTGTCAGAGACTGGCACACAGGGTTTAAAGATGATGTCACTATACTGAGAGTGATTGATGAGAGAAGACTGCATATTTTTATGTTCTTAGAATTCTCTGAAGGTATGAGATGAAATCACTATGCTTTGTGTTAGTATACATTAAATATATTTATTTTATAACAGTCTTCAATTTA
The DNA here is from genome assembly GCF_004785775.1 of Grammomys surdaster. NCBI lineage: Eukaryota > Metazoa > Chordata > Mammalia > Rodentia > Muridae > Grammomys > Grammomys surdaster. The sequence continues at coordinate 173,677 of NW_021604674.1, read as the reverse complement.
GATAAAGGGTGATGATGGTAAATATCCTGCAGGCCTGACATCATTTTCCCCCATTACTATCCCCTGTTAGGCTAGCATGCTTGTCACAATTAACAAACCATTATCGATACATTCTGCATGGGGTCCATACTTTATTCAGATTTATACCTTTTTTACATAATCTTCTTTTTATATTTCAGGATTCTTGCCAAGTTATGGTTAGTCATCATTCCTTAGATGATGTTGGGCTGTGACAGGTTCACAGAGTTTTTCTGTTTTCAAAGACTGAGAAAATCTAGGGAAATATTTGGTAAGTGTTTTATAGCCTGACCTCAAGTGGGATTGATTGTTGCTTCCTGATTAGGCTGGAATTCTGGGCTTGGGGGAGGTAAATCCCAGAGACAAAATATCACTCTTCCCATACTGCCTCAAGAGCATAAACTACAAACCCGACTCACTGTGGGACTCTGATACCGTGGTTGACATGGTTACTGCCTGGTTTCTCTACTGGAACCTTTCCTTGCTGTTTCCTCTTTTCAACCCATACTCTTTGGATGACTATAGACAAGGACTCCACAAATTATTTCCCACTGTCAGTCAGAGCAAACACCAAGACATTTTTTTCCAGATATTTGCCATGTGTCTTCAAGGTAGGAGCAGACTACTGGTACCTAGATCTCTCTGCTGGAAGACCAACACAGTGCACACCACTGTGCACTTTGGAGCTTTGAAACTTTTTTTTTTTTATTTATTTATTTATTTTTTTTATTGGATGTTTTATTTACATTTCATATGTTGTCCCCTTACCCCATCCCCCACCCACCCAGGAACCCCCAATCCCCTCACACCTCCTCCTTCTTCTTTGTGGATGTAACCTCTATCTACCTCCCCACTCCCACCTCCCCACCCTCAAAACTCCCACCCCCTGGGGCGTCCAGCCTTCATGAGGTCAAGGATCTCATCTTCCACCTGTGTCCAGCAGGGCCCTCCACTCTTATATATTCAGCTAAGGCCCTGGATCCCTCCATAAGTGCTCCCAGGCTGGTGGTTTAGACCCTGGGAGCTGTGGTTGGTTGGTATTGTTGCTCTCCTCATGGGGCCACAAATCCTTTCAGCTTCTTCAGTCTTCACTCTAACTCCTCCATTGAGAACCCCATGATCACTTCAATGGCTAGTTGTGAGCATCTGCCTCTGAATATGTCAGACTCTTGAAGACCTCTGAGGAGACATCCATATCAGGCTCTTATCAGCATGCACTTCCTGACTTCCACATCAGCATCTACCTTTGGTGACTGCACATGGGATGGATACTCAGGTGGAAAGGTCTTCAGACGGCCCCCTCCTTCAGTTTTTGTCCCTCGCTTTGTCTCCATATTTGCTCCCTTGAGTATTTTGTTGCTCCTTCTAAGAAGGACCGAATCACCCCCACTTGGTCTTCATTCTTTATGGACTTCATGTGGCCTGTGAGTTGCATCTTGGGCATTTTAAGGTTCTGGGCTAATATCCAATAATCAGTGAGTGAATACCATGTGTGTTCTTTTGTGATTGGCTTACCTCACTCAGTATGATAATTTCTAGTTCCATCCATTTACCTAGGAACCTCTCAAATTCATTGTTTTTAATAGCTGAGTAATACTCCATTGTGTAAATATACCACATTTTTTTAATCCATTCCTCAGTTGAAGGACATCTGGGTTCTTTCCAGCTCCTGGCTATTATAAATAAGGCTGCTATGAACATAGTTGAGCATATGTCCTTATTATATGTTCGAGCACCTTCTGGGTATATGCCTAGGAGTGGTATAGCTGGATCCTCGGGTAATGCTATGTCCAATTTTCTGAGGAACCGCCACACTGATTTCCAAAGTGGTTGCACCATCTTGCAGTCCCACCAACAATGGAGGAGTGTTCCTCTTTCTCCACACCCTCGCCAGCATCTACTATCACCTGAGTTTTTAATCTTAGCCATTCTGACTGGTGTGAGATGGAATCTCAGAGTTGTTTTGATTTGCATTTCCCTGACGACTAAGGATGCCGAGCATTTCTTTAGGTGCTTCTCGGCCATTCGAGTTTCTTCTGTTGAAAATTCTTTGTTAAGCTCTATACCCCATTTTTTAATAGGGTAATTTGGTTGCCTGGAGTCTAATTTCTTGAGTTCTTTGTATATATTGGATATTAGCCCTCTATCAGATGAAGGATTGGTAAAGATCTTTTCCCAATTTGTTGGTTGTCGTTTTGTCCTATTGACAGTGTCCTTTGCCTTACAGAAACTTTGCAATTTTATGAAGTCCCATTTGTCAATTCTCGATCTTAGAGCATATGCCATTGGAGTTCTGTTCAGGAACTTTTCCCCTGTGCCCAAGTGTTCGAGGCTTTTCCCCACCTTCTCTTCTATTAGTTTCAGTGTATCTGGTTTTATGTGGAGGTCCTTTATCCACTTAGATTTGAGCTTTGTACAAGGGGATAAGAATGGATCAATTTTCATTCTTCTACATGTTGTCCTCCAGTTGAACCAGCACCATTTGTTGAAAATGCTGTCCTTTTTCCACTGGACAGTTTTAGCTCCTTTGTCAAAGATCAAGTGACCATAGGAGTGTGGGTTCATTTCTGGGTCTTCAATTCTATTCCATTGATCTTCCTGCCTGTCTCTGTACCAATACCAGGTAGTTTTTATCACTATTGCTCTGTAGTACAGCTTAAGGTCAGGGATGGTGATTCCTCCCGAAGTTCTTTTATTGTTGAGAATAGTTTTCGCTATCCTAGGTTTTTTGTTATTCCATATGAATTTGAGAATTTCCTTTTCTAACTCTGTGAAGAATTGAGTTGGGATTTTAATGGGGATTGCATTGAATCTGTAGATTGCTTTTGGCAAGATGGCCATTTTTATTATATTAATCCTGCCAATCCATGAGCATGGGAGATCTTTCCATCTTCTGAGATCTTCTTCAATTTCTTTCTTCAGAGACTTGAAGTTCTTGTCATACAGGTCTTTCACTTGCTTGGTTAGATTCACACCAAGGTATTTTATATTATTTGCACCTATTGTGAAGGGTGTCATTTCCCTAATTTCTTTTTCAGTCTGTTTATCTTTCATGTAGAGGAAGGCTACTGATTTGTTTGAGTTGATTTTATAACCAGCCACTTTGCTGAAGTTGTTTATCAGGTTTAGGAGTTCTCTGGTGGAAGTTTGGGGGTCACTTAAGTATACTATCATATCATCTGCAAATAGCGATATTTTGACTTCTTCCTTTCCTATTTGTATCCCTTTGACTTCTTTTTGCTGTCTAATTGCTCTGGCTAAGACTTCCAGTACTATATTGAATAGGTAGGGGGAGAGTGGGCAACCTTGTCTAGTCCCTGATCTTAGTGGGATTGCTTCAAGTTTCTCTCCATTTAGCTTGATGTTGGCTACTGGTTTGCTGTAAATTGCTTTTACTATGTTTAGGTAGGGGCCTTGAATTCCTGATCTTTCCAAGACTTTTATCATGAAGGGATGTTGAATTTTGTCAAATGCTTTCTCAGCATCTAGTGAGATAATCATATGGTTTTTTTCTTTAAGTTTGTTTATATAGTGGATTACATTGATGGATTTCCGAATATTGAACCATCCCTGCATTCCTGGGATAAAACCTACTTGATCATGATGGATGATTGTTTTGATGTGGTCTTGGATTCGGTTTGCTAGAATTTTATTGAGTATTTTTGCATCGATGTTCATAAGGGAGATTGGTCTGAAGTTCTCTTTCTTTGTTGGGTCCTTGTGGGGTTTGGGAATGAGTGTAATTGTAGCTTCATAGAACGAATTGGGTAGTGTTCCTTCTGTCTCTATTTTGTGGAATAGTTTGAAGAGAATTGGTATTAGGTCTTCCTTGAAGGTCTGATAGAATTCAGCACTAAAACCATCTGGTCCTGGGCTTTTTTTAGTGGGGAGACTTTTAATGACTACTGCTATTTCCTGAGGGGTTATGGGACTATTTAGATGGTTTATCTGCTCCTGGTTTAATTTTGGTACCTGGTATCTGTCTAGGAAATTGTCCATTTCATCCAGGTTTTCCAGTTTTGTTGAGTATAGGCCTTTGTAGTAGGATCTGATGATTTTTTTAATTTCTTCCGTTTCTGTTGTTATGTCTCCCTTTTCAGTTCTGATTTTATTAATTTGGATACTCTCTCTGTGCCCTCTGGTTAATCTGGCTAACGGTTTATCTATCTTGTTGATTTTCTCAAAGAACCAACTCCTGGTTTTATTGATATTTTGTATTGTTCTTTCAGTTTCTATTTGGTTGATTTCAGCCCTGAGTTTGATTATTTCCTGCCTTCTACTCCTCCTGGGTGTATTTGCTTCTTTTTGTTCTAGGGCTTTTAGTTGTGCAGTCAACTTGTTAGTGTGTGCTCTTTCCAGTTTCTTTTTGTAGGCACTTAGAGCTATGAGTTTTCCTCTTAGCACTGCCTTCATGGAGTCTCACAAGTTTTGGTATGATGTGTCCTCATTTTCATTGAAATCTAAAAAGTCTTTAATTTCTTTCTTTATTTCTTCCTTGACCAAGTCATCATTGAGTAGAGAGTTGTTCAGTTTCCATGTGCACATGGGTTTTCCATTGGTTTTGTCATTATTAAAGACCAGTCTTATTCCATGGTGATCTGATAAGAGGCAAGGGATTATTTCAATCTTTTTGTATCTGTAGATGCTTGTTTTGTGACCAATTATATGGTCTATTTTGGAGAAGGTACCATGAGGTGCTGAGAAAAAGGTATATTCTTTTGTTTTAGGATGAAATGTTCTATAGATGTCTGTTAAGTCCATTCGGTTCATAACTTCTGTTAATGTCAAAGTGTCTCGGTTTAGTTTCTGTTTCCATGATCTGTCCATTGCTGAGAGTGGGGTGTTGAAATCCCCCACTATTATTGTGTGAGGTGTAATGTGTGTTTTGAGCTTTAGTAAAGTTTCTTTTATGTATGTAGGTGCCCTTGCGTTTGGGGCATAGATGTTCAGAATTGAGAGTTCACCTTGGTAGCTTTTTCCTTTGATGAGTATGAAGTGTCCTTCCTTATCTTTTTTGATTAATTTTGGATGGAAGTCGATTTTATTTGATATTAGAATGGCTACTCCAGCTTGTTTCTTGGGACCATTGGCTTGGAAAATTGTTTTCCACCCTTTTATTCTGAGGTAGTGTCTGTCTTTGTCACTGAGGTGTGTTTCTTGTATGCAGCAAAATTCTGGGTCTTGTTTGTGTATCCAGTCTGCTAGTCTGCGTCTTTTTATTGGGGAATTGAGACCATTGATGTTAAGAGATATTAAGGAAAAATGATTGTGGCTTCCTGTTATTTTTGTTATTAGAGGTAAAGTTATGTTTGTATAGTTATCTTCTTTTGGGGTTGTTGGAAGATTACTTCCTTGCTTTTTCTAGGTTGTAGTTTCCCTCCTTGTGTTGGCGTTTTCCATCCATTATCCTTTGAAGTGCTGGGTTTGTGGGAAGATATTGTGCAAATTTGGTTTTGTCATGGAATATCTTGGTTTCACCATCTATATTGATTGAGAGTTTTGCTGGGTATAGTAATCTGGGCTGGCAATTGTGTTCTCTTAGGGTCTGTATGATGTCCGTCCAGGCTCTTCTGGCTTTTATAGTCTCTGGTGAGAAGTCTGGTGTAATTCTTATAGGTCTGCCTTTATATGTTACTTGACCTTTTTCCCTTACTGCTTTTAGTATTTTTTCTTTGTTTTGTGCATCTGATGTTTTGATTATTAAGTGACGGGAGGTATTTCTTTTCTGGTCTAGTCTATTTGGTGTTCTGTAGGCTTCTTGTATGTTTATGGGCATCTTGTTCTTTAGGTTAGGGAAATTTTCCTCAATGATTTTGTTGAAGATATTTACTGGCCCTTTAAGTTGGGAATCTTCATTCTCATCTATACCTATTATCCTTAGGTTTGGTCTTCTCATTGTGTCCTGGATTTCCTGGATGTTTTGAGTTAGGAGTTTTTTGCTTTTTTCATTTTCTTTGACAACTGTGTCAATATTTTCCACCGTATCTTCTGCATTTGAGATTCTCTCTTCTATCTCTTGTATTCGGTTGGTGATGCTTGCGTCTGTGACTCCTGATCTCTTTCTTAGGTTTTCTATCTCCATGGTTGTCTCCCTTTGAACTTTCTTTATTGTTTCTATTTCCAGTTTCAGATCCTGAATGTTTTTGTTTAATTCCTTCTTTGTGTTTTCTTGCATTTCTTTAAGGGATTTCTGTGATTCCTCTTTAAGGGCTTCTATCTGTTTACTTGTACTCTCCTGTATTTCTTTAAGGGAGTTACTTAATTCCTTCTTATAATCCTCTATCATCATCATGAGAAGTGATTTTAATTCTGAATCCTGCTTTTCAGGTGTGAAGGGGTGTTCAGGGCTTGCTATATTGGGAGAACTGGGCACTGATGATGCCAAGAAACTTTGGTTTCTGTTGCTTATGTTCTTGCGCTTGCCTTTCGCCATCTGGGTAACTCTAGTGGTACCTGCCCTCTCTGTGTAAGATTGGAATATGTATTTCCAGTTATCTTGCTTATTGCAGAGCTCCTCGGAGTCCAGAGGTCTCTGTGGTCTTATGCCCCTAATCTCCCGGGTGGAAGAACTCCTGGGACTCAGGCCACCTCTTGGATCTGGTAATCCTTCTGTTCTGAGTGCAGTGGCTCCTCGGCTGCTCTGAGTGCAGTGGGTTCTCGATGACTCAGGATTCAGTTTCAGCTGCTCTGAGTGCAGTGGCTCCTAGATGACTCAGGATTCAGTTTCTCCACAGGACAGGAGCAGACCAACTCTGTGTCAGCTGCTCTGAGTGCAGTGGCTCCAGCTGCTCTGAGTGCAGTGGGTCCCTGATGACTCAGAATTCAGTTTCAGCTGCTCTGAGTGTAGTGGCTTCTCGATGACTCAGGATTCAGTTTCTCCACAGGACAGGAGCAGACCTACTCTGTGTCTGCTCCAGTCCAAGGGACCAGTCAGGGGCCGAAGGGAAGTGGAATTCCGAAGGGGCGGGGTTTGGGTAGCTGCTGTGCCCTGGATGTCCCTGGCTCCCAGATGTATCTCTGGGGCTTAGGGAGTGAGATGGAGTTCTTACCAGCTGCTCTGAGT
>NW_021604674.1:138481-166586 GCF_004785775.1 Grammomys surdaster | reverse complement strand
TTTCTCCACAGGACAGGAGCAGACCGACTCTGTGTCTGCTCCAGTCCCAGGGACCAGGCAGGGGCCGAAGGGCGAAACTTTTTTTTTTTTTAAAAAGACACATGTACTCAGCATCAGGATAAGATTATATGTTCAGCAATTAACATTATGGATTGAAAAAAGGTCTACATGAAAACCTTTTGTCAGAAAGCTTTATATCTTTGCATAGAACAGGAGCAAAAATAAGTTGCTCTATATTCAGTCACAAATACAGTCCTGCAGGGTTTTGTTTGTTTGTTTGTTTGGTTGGTTTTGTCCATATACATGAATGCTGACTAAAACATGTCTTCTTTGTAGTGGCTAGGCCCTGCCACCTGTGCTTGGCTGAAGTCACAAATCATCTGTCACCTGTGGCTTCCCTGTCTCTTGCTGAGCTTTTTTTCTCCTGGCAGTGATTAGAACTCATGCCACTGCCATAACTACTTCTGCTGCTGGAACTATGACATCCACCTTGGCTTTGTGGTTTAACAAAGTACTGTCCTTCCCCACCGTCAGGACTAGAGTTTCTGCCCCTAAGCCCCCACCCCTACCCTGTTCATTGGTCCAAAATTTGAAGACTGATTGTTGTTGCCAAAATCACTGGAGCTTCCACCACCTCCAAAATTGTCTCCACCACCACCGCCAAAATCCTCCACCTCCTCCATTTGCTGTCATGGCTGCCATTCTTGTCATAGCTACTGTCCTGGTTTCCATAACCCTGTTCACCACTTCCAGAGCCTCTGCTTCCTCTCAAGTAACCAAGGTCACCTCCTCTATAACCACCATCACTACCAAATCCATTCTAGCCATCCTCACTGCTCCCACATGCACAACCACATGGCTGTCACCAAAGCCACCATGACTACCGAGGTTTCCTCAACCACTTATGACTGTTTCTACCTCCAGGACCACCACCAACGATTCAGGAAACACCTGGATCTCTTTGGCTGGATGAAACACTAGACACCTCTTGCTTCCACGAGGCGTGTTTTGCTTCATAAGTTGTGGCCATTCACAGGATGGTGTTTTTGAATGATCTTACCCACAGAGTTATGATCATCAAAAGGGACAAAAGAAAAGTCTTTCCTCCGCTTTGTCAGTCGTGATTTCAATCACTTCAGTTTCTCCATACTGTTCAAAATGAGGTGACGTTCTTCAGTGTCTTCTCTAACGCCACTAAGATCTTATCAGACATGGGGCAACACCTGGCTTTTGAAAATCTCTTGACACAGCTCTCTTCAGTTCTTCCCCTCTTCCACCTACCTGTTGGAAGTGTGGCTGTTACATTCATAGCCGCATTTACATCCTCCACAAAGCCGTACATGACAAACCCGAAGCCTCTGCATCTCTTGGTGTTTGGAATCTCTGATTACCACACAGTCGGCGAGGGTTCCCATTGCTTAAAATGGCTCCTGGGATGCTCACCAATCCCTTTGAAACTCAGCACTCTGAAGAAGAGCATCAGCAGCTTCTGGACTCCTTGGGACTTCCAGTTCCTAAGACCCTGACTTAGACATGATGGCAGCGAGGTGAGAGCCTTCTACGGTGTTTCCCCAACTTCACCAGCCCATGAACCCAGGGACATATGGGAGCTTCTGAAATGAGTTGAGTTGAAATGAAGTCTGCAGGGTATTGGTTCCCTTATGGTCCATTCTCCAGAAGTTCTTCTGTGCAATGCTCGCTAGGACCCCCACTGAGAATTGCCAATTCCTTGCACCAGTTGACAGAGAAACTCTCTTTTGTATCCCTGTGCCCGGATCACATCCGGTCTTCTACTATTGCTATCTAGATATAGGACTCTTTGCCACTGAAGCTTAACTTTTAAGCACAGATACATTTTCATGTTTTTCTAAGACCTAGAATGCAACACTGAACAGTAGCTGGAACGTTTTAGAGGCTCTAGTTCTAGGATATTTTTATTAGACGGAAGAGTCATGCTCACTCATGCTCACGACAGTCTCCACTCAGCCCCTGTCTGTCCCCATGCATTTACCTGGCTTTATGGCGATGCAACAGCTTGTATCTCACTAGAATCTACCTGGCTTTATGGCGATGCAACAGCTTGTATCTCACTAGAATCTAGTATTTCACTCCCTGTTTTTTTTTTTTCTTCCGAATCAGGGTTTCTCTGTGTAGCCCTGGCTGTCCTGGAACTCACTCTGTAGACCAGGCTGGCCTCGAACTCAGAAATCCGCCTGCCTCTGCCTCCCAAGTGCTGGGATTAAAGGCGTGTGTCACCATTGCCCTTCACTCCCTTAAAAGGCTGAATAATTACATTTCATGTTGCAAGGACGTTGCCTCTGGCTAGTTTCACCACTAGATGGCATCACGTTCCTAGGAATTTTCTGTCTTCCCTCTGGATAGTTAGTGAAACCACCGCAAACAAAAGTTAAGTTGCCTCAAGTCACTGCAAAGCTGACTGAGGCCTACCTTAAAGATTAAGTCACTGTGGGTGCATTGACACTCTAGCACACAGCACACATCGTGGATATAGTTATTATTTATATGGGCTAAAGGCAATCCTGTCTTATATAAGGGTAAATACTTTTGAGGGATATACTTAAAATATTTCTTTCATTGACATTGAAAGAATCATTGTACTATGATTTTTTTTTAGAAACCTGTCAGTGAATAATTTCTATCGAGACTGGAATAAACAGTCTATTGGGTATTTTGTATGCTTCCCCATGCCATGGTGAAATCAGTATAAGATTTGGTCTAGAGAACCTGGATCTGCCATCAACTGAAGGACTTTAGGCAGCATAATCTCACTAGGCTCTCTTTCTTTTATTTTTCTTAAAAATATGTATTTATTTTTATTTCGTGTCTATCGATGTTTGTCTGTATGCATATGCACCTTGTGCATGCCTGGTGCTCACAGGGGCCAGAAGAAGGCATTATAACAGGGGTTGTAGGCAGTTATGAACTATAGGTATACTGGGAACTGAACTCAGGGCTCATACAAGAGCAACAAGTGCCCTTAACCACTGAGCCACCTCTCCAGCCCCTCACTAGGATTTTTAAATTTCCTACAAAGGGCTGAAAACAAGCAACACCTCCTTTCTGGGGTTTTATGAGCATCAAATGAAACAGTGTCTGGGAAGGCGCTGTGATGTGGGGATCCCTGCTCCCTGGGCATTTTAAAAACTCACACTCATGTTGGTATTTGCACATTAGTGTAGTGTATTCGGCATAATTAAGTCATACCACAAATTATATGACATATAGGCATATCATAAATTTTATGACCTGAAACAAAATGACAGTTTGAACATCTTCCTCAGACCACCACTGGAGAAGGTAGTTTGAAAGGATTTCTTGTGGGGCAGAAGACGTGAAAGTGGAAAGGGAGATTGCTGGGGCTGCAAACATTTTGTGGAGGGATATGGGAGAGGAGGATGGAGGAGGGCATGGAGGATGGATAACTAACCTTAAAAATCTTGAAAAAGTCATATGGATATCCATTATTTTATAAGTTTATTAAAAAGCATAATTTAAAAACAGTCCAAATGGAGACATCCTGGTTGAGTAATGCTTCACCCAGAAGCCATAGGTTTTAAACAGAAACCACTGTGTCAAATGTAGGGCAGCTCCCTATGGGTCAGGGTGGCTTTAGAGGCCCCCAAACAATAGAGGCCACTGGCATTGCTCTTGGTTGCCAACAAGAACTTAGTGGTAAGGCCCTATTGCTGAAGACACCATACACTTAAGTTACAGGACATGGAGAAATCCATCTGGAATAAAGCTACAAGTATCTCCAACTGGGTACTTCTCATAGTGCTGGAAGGTGCTAGGCAGCTTAATGGAACAGAACAGTCATCAACAGTCTTATTCAAGCTGGGAACACGGCTTCCTATACCACCAACATGCCAGGCAAATATGTGTCCACTGTTGCAATAGCGGCATGAATCTTATAGAGAGGACCAACTTTTTTCATTTTGGATCAGATACCCAGTTCACTGGAGAGAATTCATGCCTGGTACTATAAACTTGGTCAAAAGTCACAGGTCCTGGTAGGAGTGGAGTGGGAGGGCTACTACTGTCATTATGCTAAATAGTCACGTGGCTGAATACTCACGCGCCTATCCATAGATTAGTTCTACTGTCAATCTTCTCCAGAGCAGTTCCTTGTTGTATCAGCCAACAGTCAATGCAAAGATTCATAACGGAAGTGCCAGAAACAGGGAATAGTGGCGTGCATGCCCCTAAATGGGACATCTCTATCACCCATCGAAGGCTTGGGGGATATTATGGAAGAGAGGCAGGAAGAAGGGGATGCGGCAAAAACCTTCTTCTGGATGTGACACGGAGACTGGACTCATGAACTCACTGCAGCAGTGGTTTCCTGCGTACGGATTGCGCAGATTCGGCATGCCAAAATTTCGTCATGGAAGGGGGAGGAGCTTTACATTCCTGCTCCTCCTTGAGGGACTCTGGTGGATACCGATTGTTGGAGGAGAGGGCATCGTTTTCTTCAGTGGAGCAGCTACTGGAAGTTCCTGTTCTTAGGTAAACAACCCATACTTCTGCTGTTTGATGATCACAGTTCATGGCCTCTTTATACACTTAGTGTCAATACAGAATTTGACACTGGAAGAACTTTAAAGAAGTACATATGTAAACTCATAAAGAAATATCATTTTCTTCAAGTTACACTATACAAATTGTCATTTATCTACTTTTTCTCCTTGAACCTCAAAAAACTAATATAGGAAGTGTTTATTGGATTCACAGGTAAACTGACAAGTATATTATTATTAAATACATAATATTGAGTTTTAAAAGTCTAAACTATATTTTGAAATTATTATCAGCCTATTTCAAAGCTATGATACAGCAGCTCAGTTAAAGTCACCCAAGAAGTAGTCAGCACTGGACAAGTCTTGTACATAGCTGCTTACAAATAGCTCAAATGGCCTAAATTTGTCCCCAGTGCAAGCAACACACTCTTTTAGAAGGCACCGTGACTTCGAGAATGGAACAGGCCCGTGAATTCCTCTAGATAGCTCTACTTCTACTCTCAAATCCCATATACACAATTCAGTGTATGAATACAAAATGTAGGAACCACAAATGAGAGAAATAAAAAAATGGAAATGTTCGTCTTTCTGAAACTGCTTAACTCACCGAATGTAATCATCTCCAGCTGCATCCATTTTTCTGAAAATGCCATAGCTTTGTTTTTTATGGCTGACAAAATTTCCAGCGTGTACATATATCTCATTTTCTTTTCCCATTATTCTCTTTTGGGGCACCTTAGGCTAGTTCCATAACAGAAAACCTGGACCATGAGCTCAGCATAGCCAAAACAAGGCTTACTTGCACATGCCTGTAATACCAGGACTGGACAGGTAGAGACAGGAGACTTGGGAGATGGAGACAGGAGGATCAGGAGTTCAGGGCCTTCTCTGCCTACATAGTGAGAGTGTTTGTGGCATATATAAAACCCTGTTTCAAGAAATACAATAAACATTGATGGGTGAGCATCTCTGAAATAACTGAGTTCAGCAAGTTGTATCTTTACTCTGCTGTTTCCTTTGCTGTATAGAAGCTTTGACAGTTTGCCAAAATATTACGCGTATTTCTTTGTTGTGTATCAAAACAACACGTTGTGGTTACACATGTGTTTGTCAGAGGATGATTTGTAGAGTCAACTATCTTCTGCTACCATGTAAGTTCCAGGAAGGGAACTTCTAGGGAAGTTTTCAGTGGCACGTGTCTATGGAGCCATCTCTCGGGCCCAGCAGAAGCCTTTTACTTTCATGGGGTGCCCATTTAGCAGTCATTGATATCATTGCCCGGATGACTGGAGTCCTAGTCAGCCGTCTTCCCCCTTGTTGTCTATATCTGGGTCTTTTCTACATCCATATACATTTTAAAATAGTTTTCCTTATATCAGTAAAGACTGAAATTAGAATTTTGATGGAACTGCATTGAGTCTGCAGATTGCTTTTGGTAGCAATGCCACGTTTATATTAGATCAGCAATCCATGACCATGGGAGGTTTTCCTCCTCCTAGTGTCTTCTTCAGTTTCTTTCTTCAGCATTTACAAATCTTTATTATAGAAGTCTTTTACTTTCTTGGTGAGATTTATTCCAAAATATTCTTTGAGGCAACTGTTAATGTAATTATTTGATATAATTTTTGTTATTGGTGTAGAAAGACATAAATTAATGTAGTTTTGTACAATATATGTTGCAAGATATAAATTAATGTAATTTTTGTCATTAGTATGTAAGTAAACTACTAATTCTGTACTAATTTTGTACCCTGCAATTTTGCTGAAAATATTTATCAGCTCTGATAGTTTTATATCAGCCTTAAGAGTCTCATGCGTTTGAATCATATAATCTGCAAATAGGATTCTTTGACTTCCCTTTCTGTTTTTATTCCTTTTAATTCTTTCCTCTTGTCTTATTTCACTAGCTAACATTTCAAGCACTATATTGAATAAATTACAGAAACTGAACACCTTGTCCTGTTCCCAATTTTAATGAAAATCCTTGAGTTCTTTTAGTATGTAGAATTGGTCACAGGCATACCATACACAGACTTTACTATGTTGATTTATGAAATCTGATGCATCTGCATTTGGTGCATATGTTTAAAGTTATATCATCTTCTTCATGATTCTCCTTTTAATTAATTATGAGTTGATTTTCTTTATCTCTCCTAATTTTAGCTTAAAGTCTGTTTTGCACAATATTAGAACAGTGACACCTGCTTGTTTGCTAGTTTGTTTGCCTAGAATACCGTTTCCTTTAATCTTAAGGTTTCCTGTGTCTTTGGTGGTTAGGTGCAAATAAGTCAACAAATGGGCCATTTTTAAATGCAATAAAATAATCTGTGTCTTCTGATGAGGGAAATCAGAAGGGAAATCAAAGCTATTATCATTTATAATTATTCTAATATATTAGGTCTATATTAATTTTCAGCATTTTGTTATTTTTTCTATTCCTCGTTTGCCTAACTCATACTCTGTTGTGATTTATTCTTTCCTGAAGCTTCCCAGATGTGTTTATCTTTCTTGTGTGAATGAAAGGTTCTTTTATGCATCTTCTGCAAAGCTGGCTTGGTGGTTGTGATATTTCAATCTTAGAAATCAGTTCTTTATTAACTATGACAGATAGCTTTGCTCAGTATAGTAGACATATACTAGTTTTTTATGCTTTTATTATGAAATTCTTATCTTTCTATGTCATTCTTCTTTTCATAGTGTCCCATGGACAATGAATCTTTGATCTCTTCTTGTTAATTTAGCTTTATCATTTTCTGAATTGTCCGATTCCTTTACTTTATCATTAAGGCCTGGTAGTTTGTCTTTCTCTTGATCCATTCTGTTAGTGAGGATTGTTGTGGAGCTTTTATTTGATTTACTGAATTTTTAATTTCCAAAGTACTTTCAGTATTTCTTTTTCTTTATTCAATTTCACATTCATATACTATATTTACTTCTTTTACTTCATTCTGCTATTTGTATTCTCTTGGAATTTATCCATGAGTTTATATGTAGCTTTTTAGATTTCTTTGAAAGCCCAAAAATTATTCTTTTGAATTCATTGCCTAGGATTACATTTAATTCACTCTCATTGAAGGCCCTTACTATGAAAGTTTTGATATTTAGAGAAAATACACTGCTTTGTTTTTTTAATATTTCTTGTGTTTTTCCATTAATTTTTAATATCTAGGATTAGTAATTTGAAAGTATGTGATTTACACAAACGATATGTGTACAGTGGTACTGAATGTGGAAAATGGTGATTATCTCAGAAGAGCTAATTAGAAAGGAAAAGATGTGCTACAGTAGCTGGACTTATGCATACACTATGATGGTTCTGTCAAACACTCATAACTCCAAACATGACAGTCAACTGGAAAAGAGCTATCAGATGACATCACAAGAAGTATTGGGCAAGCCAAAAATTCTATTTCGTAAATCTAATAAAAGGAGTGCATATGAACCTTACTATTAAATTAAGAAAAAAGCAGTGCGATATCACATAGGAAATTCAATAAACATGCAGATGTGGATGAGCAGATGAAGGGCAGTGAACGTGTGAGCTTATTCGTGCATTTGACAGTTATTTCATGGAACTAGGGAGAAATGAGTTGGTAACATTTTAAAAGCCATATCTCTTTGAGTCTTCTTTACCTATGTTTACTACATGGCTGACAAACATAAATGTCAAGCTGACGGTGAGGCAGGAAAGCCACGTGCAGACTTTACCATCTGATCTAGCTTAGTCTTGGTTCCTCTTCATTTTGCTGGCTTTTGATTTTATTAGAGTGGGGTTAATGTCCAGTCTGCTCTCTGGCATGCTTTCAACTTACTTCCTGGCTCTCAGAAAGCTCTGGATAACTGTGTAGTTGGGTTAGCTTGCCTTTGATGGAATGGAAGAGCCAGAAACAATTGAAAGGGACCTGAAAGCTAGTTTTCATCATCTACCCACCCCCGTTCTTCCTATCCCTCCCTTTTCCACTTCAATATGCTCTCTGCCACAGTTGGAGAGTAGTCAGCTCTAACTCAGCCACACTGCTCTAGACTGTTTACAGATAATTCTGAAGAGGAGGAAGATGTAATTTCCTTCAACATCATTAGTTTGTAACTGACACAGATTCCTGTAATGAAAGATAGATTCACAAGAAAGAAAAACCACAAGCCAGGTGGAGCAGTAGCTATCTATAACTCTATTATTCAGGAGTTCAAGACCATCCTGGCCTGGCAGGAGCGAGAGGATCAGACTTATAAACATCCACAATAAACATATGATAGGGGTGGAGCAACTCAAGGCAGAGGGGTAGTTGGGGTCCTGGGTGAAGTTGCAGTTCAATAAAGCACAGTATGTTTTTAAAAAGCAATGGGAAAAATTAAAAACCATTTTAGTCTCTAGAGGCAGAACTGTCACAGGAAGATGTTTGCTCTCACACGCAGTTGGTGCTGCTGTCTCTTGGCTGGTGAGTGAGCCTTGGGAAGCACTTACACGCGACGGTTGGGTGTGAGTAGAGCCCTCTATCCAGTCTTTGCAACTCTGTCTGGCTTCTGAATGAGCAGGGAATTTCCTTGTGCTTTGATCATTCTCACTTTGGTTTATTTCCTAACTTCAAAATAGATTGCCAGAATATTGAAGGCCCTAAGTCTATAGTTTGAAAATGAGGTTACATGGATTCACTGAACAATGTTTTCATAAAACCACAATAATTAGTAACATTTGCTTTATATAGTTAGCTGGCAGTCTTCCATATGACTAAAACTCTTCTTCCCTGCTGAGATATTTTCCCACATAGAAAAGAGCATTGATACATCCTTTCCAAAGGCAGCAAAGCAAACTCTGATCACCATAGAAACTTCCTAATAGCACTGTGGTCCATCTCTACTGGATCAATAGAGCAGTGGACTCCAGGTTAGTTCCCCAGTCACTTACTGTAGCTCTGGAATGATGTTTGATTTTAGAATGCATAAACTTATCACATTGAGATGAAGTTTCTACCTTGTCCATTTCAGGGACTTGAGCACGGTGAGAATACTGAGTCCTTTCATTCATTCACTTAATCATTCCATCCGTAAGGATACTGGACATCATCCTAGGTTCTGGAAACACACTGGAAACCGCAATGGGCACTATTTCTGTTATTCTTGAGGTTTGGCTTGCAAGTTCAACCTGTAGCCTGTAGCTCCCATGGACATCAGGATAGGTATGAATGATACCAAGTGCAAAATTATAAGTTTACTTAAAATGTCCTGGTTCTTTTTTGTGATTTCAACATTTTAAAATTTTGTATTATTTTTATTTATGTGTATTTATTTACTTACATGTATGTATGTGGCTGTATGTGTGAATGATTTATATGTGGAGAAGCCTTCAGAGGCCAGAACAGAGCATTAGCTCTCCTGGAAGTAGAGCAACAAAAGTGCTTGTGACCTGTGTGTGCAGTGGGTTCTGGGAACACAACTCTGGTCCCTAGACACTGAGCCATGTCTCCGACTGGGTGATAATGGTTTTTGGTAACTCCATAATGTGGTTGTTGTGTGTGAAGTTTGTAGATGATAACTTCCTGTCATAATATCAAAAGGTCAGATGTGCCTGAGGTCAAACAACGGGAAAAAAAATTCTAGGACAAGCTGAGGGTGACAAGTTTGATCTCAGGAACCTACATGATGGGAGGTGAGAACCCTCCCAAATGCTGTCCTTTGGATGCCACACTCAGAACATGGCACACATATGTAGCTCCCAACCAAATAAGTAAATGTTCTTTTTCTTTTAGTTCCATTGTGATTGACAATATGAAGGAACTAAAAAGGGCTCGGATGCGGAGGAGAATGGAGAGAAGAGGGCTGAGCATAAAAGAATGGGGTTAAATAATCCTCCAGGAAAGGGACATTAATAATGAGGCTTTGTAACAAGGATGAAGACTGTCTTAGGCAAATGGAGGAGTCCTTCCTGTCCCCTGCACTCCTTACCTGGTGTGGAGTGAAATGCCAAGTGGCAAGACAAGAATCCTGCATCTGAGGAATAGAGAATGTAGAGTGCCAATCACTGGCACATCAGCACATGGGGGAGTGCAGACTGTCACAGAGCATTGGGGACAGAGCAGTATTCAGTTGTCACCCCAGGAAGGCAATGTCATCCAAGAGGTGTTTTGAAAACATCCTAAGGATAGCAGAAACTAAGTACAGAAGGAAGTGATCCGGTAGGAGGTGACGGCAGTGCTGGGGCAGAGTACATGGCAGGCGGATTGAAGGTGGGCAACGGAGCTAACTGAAAGGAAGGCTGATTGTGACTTTACTTTCATGAGATAACTGGCCTGGCTGGCTGATGGGTTTGATGTGTGAAGTCAGGGTCGACTCTTAAAGAGAGGACTGGAGAGGGGGAAACCTGGGTCTAATAGGACCCCCTTTTCCTTCCAAAAGCCCCTGTTTCCCTGCAGAGCACTTAGGTCACAGCTTCAGATTGTGTTGTGCCTGGTGAGTCACTGGGAAAGTTTGTAAGATGTAGGTTCCTGGTACAATGATTCTGCAGTGGAGTACTGGGCCACACAGGACCAGAGTGGCCAACGTGACTGTGTTAGGTAATAGAAGGGACTGAAAACAAAGTAGCATATTTTCATGTTGTTCTTCATTAGTCATGTTCCACTGAAACCAGAATAGAAACAACAGCTACCGCATATATACATATATATTATATATGTAATATATATGAATGTGTATATATGATATATATATATATATATATGTTGAAAAATATATTTAGAAACACTCTGAGTGGCTATTCTATTTATTTACATAATATTATTGAAAGCCATAAGAATTAATTCTGTGTATTATTATGTATAATAATATATTCTGTGTCTGGAAGCCAGCACAACAGGGAACAGTAATTTGCTGTTTTAAAATAATGAAAATTAATAATAATAATAATAAACCAACACCCTGACTTTGTCATTTGGGTGACGTAAGATATACTTATAGGGACTTGGAGAGATGGCTCTGACTGTGTCACTTGGGTGACATAAGATATATTTACAGGGACTTGGAGAGATGGCTCAGTGGTTAAGAGCATTCTTTGTCTTTCTAGAATTCAGTTCCCCATACCCACATCTGGCTGCCCCTCACAACTGCCTGTTAACTCTAGTTCCAGAGAATCCGATATTTTCTCTTGGTCTCTGTGGGCACTCACATACACTCACACAGTCAACCCCACATATAGTAAAAAAAACACTAAAAATAAACAAATCTTTATAAAAAGATGTACTAATGGCACAGAAGCTAATGGGATTTGGCCATTGTCCATTTAACTGGATACTCTCGTGGTGCTGGGCCTTGATCCCAGGGGTTTGTGGTCATTGTTTCTGAGCTTTATTCCCAGCATCAGAGATTTTGTTCCCCTCAATGTGTACTTTCTAAATGTATGAAATGAAGAAAGGGGAATTAATTCATTAAAATGACCGCAGAGAATCTGGAAAGCTAAATTAGTCCCAGACAAAGATGGCTGTGTCCGTTTTCCAAACAGGTCCAATCAGTCTCCACTGTTTCTTTCGTGAGTAGTCCCGTGGGAACCATCCAAAGACTTAGAAAAGGCATCTGGCATTGCTGGAACAGGTCTTGTCCATTATCATTCAGGCTTCTCTTGAAAGAGCATGTTTCCTCTCTGCTGGCGCATACCCCTCCCTTCTCTGGGTGGTTACCACACTATGGGACTCACATGGCACCGGCCCCGTCCTGCTTCGCTGTCAGCTGTTCACTTTCCTTATCTCCTCCACTAGACATTGTTGGCATTCCCCAGGGCCAGCCTCTCCCCTCTGCTTTAGCTTCATCTCACCTCTCAGACACTGAAGATTTTCCAACAATACCTGAAACCTGGACTTTCTCCCCTGGACGCTGGCCTGAGTTTCCAACTGCTAACGCCTACCCCAAGCTTCACATGTTCAATATTAAACAGTTCACAGGTGGTTAATGATCAACACGCTCCTGCTTGCGTCACCTGCCTCTTCCACTCTGTATCTATTTCCGTAGTTGGTTCTATCGACTTTTTCTGTTCTCATCAAATGACCTGTTTGCTCACTCCCTGTTTGCCACTGCAAGTATCATCCTCCCCTGGTTTCACCAAGGAAGATGGCTTTCTTGCCCACTTTATTGAAGTATTTCAACAAACCAGCCTCCATCTTATGGACTTTGTTCTCAATTCATGGTTATTTCTCTGAATTCTCCCATCAAGAGTTGACTTGCTGTACCAAAATAATCAAATATATTTTCTTTTGAAATAAAATGATCATAGTCTCCTTTTTATATAAGACGTTTTCTTTTAAAAATGTTTTATTATCATTTACCTTCTCTTATTTGCACAACTGTTGATATTTTCAAACAGATGATAAATTTCTTGAGGAACGAACCATGCCTTATGACACCATTGTACCGTGTGCGAGTGTGAAGAGACTAGATGCTGCAGAATCCTGGCTGGTTTGTTTGCTCCGGGTTCACTCAGTAGCAGAAATGGAGAGCCACAGGCTGTAGTTCAGTTTGTAAGTTTGTCACGTGTTAAACTGGCTCATTAGAGACAAATCCATTTTCTTCTAATATATCACTCATAGGATGTTTTCTTTTACTCTAGAGTAACTGAGAAGAATATAAGAGCATGACTGAAAGATGAAAGAGGGTTGACAAGATGGCTCCGTGAGTGAAGACCCTTGGTTCCAGTCTTGAGAACCTGAGTTCAGTTCTCAGGACCCACATAGTGAAAGGAGAGACTGACCTATGCAAGATGTCCTCTGACCTCCATATCTGTCCACTGACATGCCTCTGAATAAATAAATGAGAATAATAAAAAAATTGAAAAAAGAAACATGAAAGAAAATCTGATAGATGTGTTTGTGAAGGTTTTTTTTTTAGTACTGATATAAGGTATATTTACTGCCTGAAGCTGTGTAATGTATGTTTTCCATTTCATGAATCAATAGTGTTGTACGGCAAACAGCCATATCTCACTGGTTACTGATTCTTTACATGAATAGGTGGTCAGCTAGGCAATTCTATAGCTCTGATTTGGACTTGGTGGGGTCACTCTTGTATCTGCTGTCTGCTACAGAACAACATAGCTGTTCTTGGCTGAATTCAGTGTCTGGGCCTTGGAATGAACAACTGGGTTGACTCAAGCTAGCCCCATGTGACTTCTAATAGTCCAATACATCAGCTCCACTGTCATGTCTTGTCCTTATTTGGTAACACAATCACAAGATTAGCCAGTATGTAAAGGTTATGGAAATAGGTACCATCTCTTGTTTGGAGGAGCTACAAAGGGTATGCATACACTGCAAGGGGTATGGAAGTAAGGACGGTGCAGAGAACTCACTCAGTTGTCTTTGCAATTGATTACCCCAGAGGTAGACTCATTTCACAGAATATCACTGTTTACCAGCCACACAATCTTGTATGATTTCTCTAGCTACTTGGAGTTACTTTTTATCAACAGCAAACAGTTATGGTGATAATTGAGTAAAATAACACACACACAAATCATGGGACATCACAGGCACTCAACATTAATATTAATAAATATTTCACAAGTCTACCTTTAAAGGGGTGTTCATGACACTAAGGAAATTAAATAATCTTATTTAAATAAAAGGTGAGGAACAAAATACTAAAATAAGGCACACATTTGGAGAAAAGAAGAAATGACATATTGAATGATTGTGAGTGTAATATTGGGAAAGCTAAACCCAATGTCATTGACACTTATTTTGATACAAAGTCTAGGTGTGAATCTAGTGAGGTCAAGAAAAATAGTTTTGAAAGTTCATGGTTCAGGGAATTGGTTTCATTATTTCCATATTTGATATGGGAACAATGCTACAGTCAAACATATTTTAAGTTTAAAATTATTGTCAAAAGGGGTTTATCCTTGTCAGAGAATACTGAAACTACATAGAGATCCCTAGCTTGGAAACTTCTAATTTCTAAAATAAATTAGGCTAGGAGTAGGCCTTTCAGGGCTCTGCACAGGGTTGTTGATGTGTGTAGTAGTGTCTCCATAAATCCTAGTGGAATGGATCTGCCGAGCAGCGTCAGAGGTCATCAGGAGAAATGATTTGTAACTGGCATTCACTTGTCGTACAACTCACTCTGTAGAGATTAATTAAATTCATACTCTGTTACCCACAGCCAAACATTAAGCAGAAAGAGAATCTAAGTTGGAGATCTCCATCAGGTCCCTCCCCTTGTAGATTTTGGGAAATCTAGGAAGAGGGTGAGGAGAAATTGTAGAAGCCAAGAGAGGTTGAGGATACCAGGAGAAGTCAGCCCATGAAATCAAGGCTTCCAGAGGCTCATAGAGCCTGCAAAGGTGCTAGGTCCTCGTAAATAAGCTATAGTTGTCAGCTTGGTGTTTTTGTGAGACTCCTAACAGTAGGAGTGGGCATGTCTCTGACTCTTTTGCCTGTTCTTAGGACCCCTTTCCTCTTACTGGGTTGCTTCTCCCAGTCCTGATACGAGGGTTTGTGCCAGGTCTTATTGTAATTTGTTAGGTCGTATCCCTGAGAGGCCTGCCTTTTTCTGAAGAGAAACAGAGGAGTGGATCTGGGAGGAGAGGGGGAGGTAAGTGGGGAGGGAATGGGAGAAGGGGAGGGAGGGGAAACTGCAGTAAGATCTATTGTATGAGTGAAGAATAAAAAAAAAAAATCTGTAGGCAACTGAGGAATGGCCAGTAGGCCAAAACAACTGTTTCCCCTCAAGCGTCGTATGCTGTAGGCATTCACAGGAAGAAGGCCTGTGTTTAATTTTCGCTAAAATGTATTTAGTACTAGCTTCAGTTACTGTGCCAAGAACTTCACAGTCATATTCGCCATTTAAGTTTCACAGCAGTCTTATGGGGAAGATAAATTAATGAGGAAACAAAAGTTTGAAGTTGGTGTGTCCTTGCCCAAGGTCACCCAACAAACAGTGGACCTGGGCTTTGAACTTAGATCTGTCTGATATCTATACTTGGTTTCTTAATGACTGTACTAGATTTGGGGTGGTGGAGGCTTTGTAGAAAAATTGGGATGCTAACTTTTAATTTCAGCTTATTCTTATTATTTACTTGTTATTTGACTATTTGACAGTTTGAAACAAAAAATGAAAATATTACACTGTGAGTATCTATAGGTTAGTATGTAGATTCTAAATTACTATTTTACTGAATGTGATTTATTTTACATCCGTTTGATGGTACCACCCTCTAACCATTAGCCATCTTTTTTTCCCATTCTGATGGCTTTCAAAAGAAGTTGCAAGCATCAACAGAAGTTGATATTCGAACTGCACTGTGAAGAGTGCTGTCAGATCTCTGTAGGCCAAAGAAAGGGGGAGGAAGGGCCAGCTCTGAGATATTTTCAAGAACATTGGGGTGGGGGAGTGAGAGAGATAGATCATGGTGATCTCATAGGACAAGAAGGTGATGACAAGATTGAGGAGGAGGCTCAGTGGTGGAGTATGAAAGACCCTAGGTTCAGAGAGGGGGAGGCTCAAGTTTTGACAAAGAGTGACATTTCAGAAGCACAGTCTTGAAGGGTGAGTGGAAGACATTTTGCTAACTGGCAAATGAGGGTCATCTGGATACAGAAAATAGGGTCAGTGAGATGACACATGCCTATACTCCTAGCACTCAGGAGGTTGGGACAGGAGGATTGTGAGTTCAAGGCTAGTTATATTGTGAGATTCTGTATCAAAAGGCAAAAAACAAAAGACACAGACATACAGAGACAGAGGTACTTTTAGAGAGGCAGAGAGAGGGAGGGAAGGGAATGAGATGGGGTACATGGTGAAACGGTTTGTGGTAGAAAGGATGTTGGACACCAGCACTGTGCAGAAGGCTGGTTGTATGAGTTGGGCAGTGAGAGTCTGAAGTAAAAGAAGGAAAGCAGCTCTAGTGACCCCTGAAGTGCAGTGACAACAGACAGAGATATAAAACCACCAAGATGAAGCCTCATCTCATTTCCTGTTGCAGAGAGGAAAATGCTCTGACAAAAGTAACTTAAATAAGACAGGGTTTATTTTAGCTCACAGTTCCTGGGGTGTCAAAGTCCATCATGTCTGAGAAGGCAAGGTAGCCGGCTGGGGAAGGAATGGAGGCAGGAGCAGGAAGCTAGTGGTAGTGTTGGGTGAACACTCTGGCAGCCGAGAGTGAACAGGAAGTTGGGCTAGCCTATAAACCTTAAGGCCCCTCCACACTGATCCATTTCTTCCAGCAAAGCTCCAGCTCCTAACTATTCCAGAACTTTCTCCAATAGCACCACCAGTGGAGACCAAGTGTTTCAGTGAGCCTTACTGAGGGACATTTCACATTCAAGTCATAGCAAGAGAATATAAGAAATTTGCTTTAGTGTTTTTTGAATTCCAACAAAATATTTACTAATGTATAATTTGGGTCAACACAATTTAATTTTCTCCCTTAAAGAGATTCACAAGGTGTCTGCTTATAATTTTTAGAGACCACCTTCCGTTGATGGAACTTTACCGATGACATCCATTTTTGCAGATGGTGGCCCTGGTCAAGAACTGCACTAGTCAGTCTCCAGTCATCACCTCAAGTGATGTGGGAAGCATCTAGACAGTAAGATACCGTGGCTCCTTCCAGACTTCCTCTGACCTCATGAGGGTGTCTGGCAGTTTCAAATACAGTTTTGGACATTATGAATAGGAGAATTTCTATTGGCATCTAATGGTCAAAGGCCAGATATGTTGTTGAACATTCTTTAAGGCACAGTGTGTTTTTATAGATTAGGACTGAACATCCACAGTGTGGAGAGTTAGAGTCTCACTCAGTTAAGAGGATGGTAAATTTTTTCTCTTTTCTTCTTTCTCCTCTTTTCTCCCTTGTTGTTGTTGCTGTTGTTGTTGTTCTCCTCCTCCTCCTCCTCCTCCTCCTTCTTCTCCTCCTCCTCTTCTCCTCCTCCTCCTCTTCTTCTTTTCTTCCTCCTCCTCCTCTTCCTTCTTCTCCTTCCTCTTCCTCCTCCTCTTCCTTCCTCTTCCTCCTCTTTTTCTTTTATGTGGTACTGATTATACCATTTTATAGATGAGAAATCTGAAGGATGTAGGTTATGATGTTTATACTGCTAAAATGTGACAGAAACAGTTTTATTCCAAAGTTAATGTTTTTCTGTTATACCATGACTCCAGGAAGAAGATAAATAGATTGAAGTCATTCCATAGTTTCTAGTCCTGGTTAAAAAAAAATAGTGCCAGAGACTAAGACAGAAGTGATGGAAGGGAAAAACCTGAGAGCTGTTGGGAAGCTAAGAGACAATTGCAGCGATAAGTATTTTAAAACTTGACGTGGCGGAGTGGGGAGCCTGCAAGTGGAAATGTCTAGTGAGTGTCCGGTGACAAGAACTGGAGTTCAGGGGGAGGTCAGGACTGTAAGTGTCAGGCTGCTGACAGCTGGTTTTAGCCACAGTAATGAGAAGGGGCCTGGGATGTGCTAGGACAGGAGCACAGGAAAGTAGAAGTTGATTTCTAGGAAAAGGCTTATAAGAATAGAAGTAAAGAGTAGAAATGGAATTAATGAATATATAATATGAATATGAATATATAATGAATATAATAAATGGGATCGGAAGAAGGTCCAAGGGTCATAATATCATTTTTAAACCCAGACGAATAGGCTCTTGACAAGATAATATTAAAAAATATTAATTATTATTCTGTGGACGTTTCTTAGAGTCCACAGAAGAATTTCACAATTTTCTCTTACCAACTTCAATTCTGTGTAATTGATGGCATATTTTTTTCATCGTATGTAGGATGTTTATAGTTATCCTTAACATGGTTACTAGTCTTGAAAATAACATTTCAAATTCTATTCAGGCAAAAGCCTCAACGTTATACTCCCAGGTCCAGCCTTCTGGAAGCTTTCTGATGTTGACACCATGCATGTTCTCTGTTTGGGGCCCCTGTTCTCATTTGACTCTGCTGAATCCACATGTTCTGTTTGACTAAGTAACAGGAACAAATACTCTTTTCATAGTGGATGTACTGGAGGTGTCATGTGTCTCAGAATCTCCTCTGCAGATTAACTGCACTAAGCCAGGGGCTCTCAACCTTCGTAATGCT
Organism: Grammomys surdaster; assembly: GCF_004785775.1. Taxonomy (NCBI): domain Eukaryota; kingdom Metazoa; phylum Chordata; class Mammalia; order Rodentia; family Muridae; genus Grammomys; species Grammomys surdaster. The sequence continues at coordinate 147,984 of NW_021604674.1, read as the reverse complement.
GCAGCGCTTCAATAGAGTACTTCATGTTATGGTGGCCCCCCCCCCCCCAGCCACAACATTATTCTTGTTGCTCTTTCACAGCAGTAATTTTGCTATTGTTATGAATCATAATGTGAATGAATTATGAATTATATCTGCATTTTCCCATGGTCTTAGACAACAACTGTGAAGGGGTCCTTTGATGCTAAGGCTCATGACCCACAGGTTGAGAACCACTGCTCTGAGCTATGTATAGTTTAATTTTCATTAACAAACACACTTGTTACTTATTTGTCATCCACGGTAGGGCTTTAGCAGATATGTTGAGCTTCCAGATTGGAAGGGCCCAGGCAGTGTTCAGTGCGGGAGAGGAAGAGCAGTTGAGTGTTCTGGTCAGTCGATCATAATAGTACAAGATTGCTTAACTGATACTGATGTGACTATAGTACCCTGCCTCCTGTTAACAGAAAACATTATCTAATGATATCATCATAAGGAAGAAGTTTTTCAGGCATACTAACTGGTTGAAGGACTACTGTGACAGAGTATCACAAGGGAAGAAACAGATACAGCATACATTTCAATACACTATGGACAAGTTAGATTTTATAGACAAGGATAGAGGGTGGAGGTCTGTTGTGGGAAATATAAAATTGAGAAGGACCGACAGACTTCCCATCCTATTGCCGGCACCAACGGGCCACATGGCCCTGGCAGTGTGTTCTCATCTCGGCAGACCATCTGGCCCAGGGCCCCCAGGACTTCTTCACCTGACTCGATAATTTCCCTCTGGTGGGTCACTACCATGTCAGCCCCATGTTTCAAATACCCCAGGGCCTTTGTGGTGCACATCAGGCAAACCCACGGTTTGCCATTACACCTTTCTCTTTTGAACTCAGTCGAGTAGCTGCGAGAAGAAAAACACCACACAAACTTAGTTTAGAAAAAATGGTAACTTAATCTCTGGGTGCAACAACTAGAATGTTAATCTTGTAAGCCATATTAAATCTAAATCCTTCGGTGGTGAGCCTGGTGGATTCGTCATAAATCGAAAGGCACTAGTGGCTACATCTCGCCCTATCATCATCCCAACCGAACCGTCTCTCACCTCTCTCCAGCTCCTCTGTCCATTCCGGAAGTCCCGCCTTCTCCTCACTCAGTGATTGGCTCCTTTATTTATTAGGGGATTGGTTCACAAGAAGTCACCTAAGCACCTGACTCACTCTTTGTCTGCAGCCCGTCCCAGGAGAGCTAACATTAAAATACAAACAGTGGCCAGGCGGTGGTGGCACAGGCCTTTAATCCCAGCACTTGGGAGGCAGAGGCAGGCAGATTTCTGAGTTCGAGGCCAGCCTGGTCTACAGAGTGAGTTCTAGGACAGCCAGGGCTACACAGAGAAACCCTGTCTCGAAAAACAAAAACAAAAAAACCAACCAACCAACCAAACAAACAAAAAAAACAAACAGCACCAGGCCCATCCACAACAGAGGCCAGATAACTGAAAATTGCTGAAAGGAAACATCAGAGGTAAAGGAGATTTTAGCTAAACCAAACTATCTTCCTGTCGAAGACTGGCAGAGTTACCAGGTATTACCTAGAACAGTGATGGAAGATGAAGAACTCGTTAGATTTGGAGAGAGAGATCAGATGTGAGGGAGCAGGGATTCTTGCCGTACCAATGAGGAGGTTCAGAATTAGCTCAGCAAAAAAATCTTTGTCAATCACAAGTGCAATATGGGTAAAGAATTTTTACATGCTGACTGTTGCCAAGACATTCCATTAAGTGAATTCTCTGTATTATGCCATTTAAAATTTCACAAGGCCGGTTACCACTCTGCACTGCGGTTGAACAGGCGACCGGTCTCAGGAAAGCACCCTATCTGGTCTAACCTCTTCACTTAAACCCTAGCATGTAAATGCCACTGACTGAAGAGCCTGCTGTGATGAGCAATGTGTTTTGTTGCTGACCATCACGGGAAACACTAGACACTGGAGCCCTTGAAATGGTAGCCCCCAAAACAGACTAGTGCTAAAAACAAATAGTTCACGTAACCCAAACTTAATTAGTCTCTTACTTAAAATATATGTATAAACAGACCACAGTTTGGAGTGCTATAGACCAGTGTGAATGTAGAACATTTCCACCACTGCAGAAAGCTCCACCCTACAGTACTGCTTCCTTCCCTGCTTGGATTCTAGGAGCTCACCTATGCTTTCCTTCCAAGGAGCAGGAGCAGATGGGCTTCCCTCTCACTTCTGTTAACTCCAATTCTTCGACTTAACAAAAAAGAGATTTCTTCCCTCTGTCCACCTTCCCTTCCATGTGGCTTACACTCATAGCGGCAGCAGCTTCAACAGTCTGAAAGGGGAGCCCTTAGGAAGTGGCTTTCTATGTGGGCTCTGCCTATTCCTGTTACACTTCTGAGCAACCCACAATTACTCAACACTTTTTACTTTATTTTATTGCCATGGAGCATGGAGATGTTACCATGGAACAATGTGATGTCACCCTCAGCATCATCATAGTAAAGGAAAGCTCTGTGCTAGTGCAAAAGAGCACATGACGTCACAGAGAAACACTGTGATCTGACCGTGGGACACTATAATGTCACAATTGAATGGTTATATTACAAGATAGCACTGTGTTAGCTTAATGGAGAGTTGTCATATGACAGTGGGCCCCTGTGATCTCATAATGGAGTACTATGATGTCACAATGGAGCATTGTCATGTTACAGGCGACACTGTCATATGTTACTGTATGACATGACGGTTATTGTGATCTCATAATAGGGTACGGCAATCTCTACAGAACACTGCTATCCTAACGGAACATTGTGATGTCCTAATGGGACATTGTGATGTCCTAATGGAACACTGTGATGTCCTAATGGAACATTGTGATGTCCTAATGGAACATTGTGATGTCCTAATGGAACATTGTGATGTCCTAATGGAACATTGTGATGTCATAATGGAACATTGTGATGTCCTAATGGAACATTGTGATGTCCTAATGGAACATTGTGATGTCCCAATGGAACATTGTGATGTCCTAATGGAACATTGTGATGTCATAATGGAACATTGTGATGTCATAATGGAACACTGTGATTAATAACCATGTACTATAATGTCACAATGATATACTTTCTTGTGTCATGGTATGTATGACATGACAATCACTGTGTTCTCATAATAGAGTACAGTGTTTTTCAAGTAGAGAACTGTGATGTCATAACGGAACATTGGGATGTCATGATATAACACTGTTCTGCCACAGTGGAGCATTGTGATCTCATAGTTGAGTGTTACGATGTCCCAATGAAGTATTATAAGGCACACACAACATTGTAATTTCACACTACAGCATTGTTATGTTACAGCAGAGCAGAGTGATCTCATAATGGAGGATTGTGATGGCACAGTGGGTGGTACTGTGACAGTAAAGTATTGCCTAGTGATGTCACAATACAGCCTTGTTATGTAAAATGCAACATTATGATGTCACAGTGGAGGGCTATGATGTCAAAGGCAGCACTATAATGGCAGGACAGGGGCTTCCCACTACCTGTTTCTGCCAATATTTGCAATCCAGATAGCCATGTCTCATTCACATAATCATTCAAGTGTGGGGTTAAAGGTCGCCACTTATGCGAGACCTCCTTCCACTTATCATCTAAGTGATCACCTGTCAGTCTTCCAATCTCACACCCTGCTTTGTTTATCCCAGAGCGCTTATCACCCTCTATATGGCATTGTGTATTTCAACAGGCCTTGGCTTCTAGTCTAGAAATAGGCTGAGTGAGAACAGAGGTGCTCTCCTTGGTCCATGCCTTATTCTCCGTGCACAGTACAAGCCTGGGTTCTCAGTACGAATGCTGTAGATTTTTCTGCTAAATGATTTGATTTGAGAACAGCCTATTAAATGGATCACATTCCTAAGACTGAAGTTTATTTATTTATTTGAGCTAAGCTTTTGTGCAGCCCAGGCTAGCATCCACCAGTAGGCCAAAGATGTCCTTTAGTGTCTGATCTTCCTGCTTCTGTCTTACACATACAAAGAATTTGAGCATGTGGCACAATCTCACCTGACTTATTTGGTGCTTGGATTGAACCCAGGGCTTTGTGTATGGTAAATAGCATTCAATCAAGTGAGCTACATCCCAGCCTGGCTTTAAGAAAATTATTATTTTTATGTATTTATCTATTTCATGTGTATTTTGTGGAGCTCAGAGAACAACTTGAAACAGTAAACTATTGCTTTCTTTCATCATGCATGTCCCAGGAATTAATTCAACTTTACCTGTTGCTATCTTGCTGGCTCTTGTTTTGTCTTTTTTAAAGTCAAAGGTCTTGTTATATAGCCCAGACTGCACTCAAATTCACCATCCCCATGCCTCAGACTCCAGAGTGTGGGAATTATTGCTATGTACATACCACCAATTGCTAGAGTCCCAAAGGTTAAAAACTCCTTCTGCCTGGGAGCAATCAGAGAGGCAAACAAAATCTGAACACCACCGAGAATAAAACAACAGAGACATAGCTCTTAAACCAATAAATAAAAGAGCTCTGGGCTTTCATAGTGGTGACTTTGAAGGAAGTCTGAAGATTCATCTTATTCTTCAGAACTTCTAAAAAGAACTGGTTGTTCTATGTTATTGAAATAGAAGACAAGACTAATTTGCCCCTAAGAACAGTATTTAACTGGCAGAATTATTTTTCTCAAAGACAGAGTTCCCAAGCCTTTGACCTAAAGACCTTCATAGCTCAGGGCACAGGGCTTGTTGCTGACCCTGCATTTATGAGCTTAGGATTAATGCTAATGAATTCTCCTTTTTGTACGCATTTTAAACACATATTTACTAATTCCTTAGATCTAAACTAGTTTCATACAAGTGAAAATAGACCTTAAGTTCAGATTTTCAGTTAATGTGTAGAAATGCCAAACATAAACAAAGCGGGCAAGATGAGAAAGGTCCTTACTAGGCTGGGGTTTTGTTTGTGCATTGCTGGGGATGGACCTCAGAGCTTCAGAACTATCAGTTTAAAACTCGAGGATGGGGCACTCCCTCACCCTACTTGATTGTTTTAAAAATGCCAGCATCAGGGCCCTGACCTTGGGAGGACTGGGAGTTGGAGGCCAGCCTGGACAACATGGTACTACCTGTTCTTCAAACGCAGAACCTTCATACCCAACAACAACAAACCCGAAGCAGAATATTGCCTATTATTGACCAGCGGGCGAGCGTTCCCCTCAATTTTTCCTGAAAACTTTTCATTTTCTTTTCAAACTTTGCCGTTCATCAGAACCACAGAGGACTTTTTTTTTTTTTTTAAAGGAAGACGTTTAGAGGTTTGCATTTCTAACCAGTTCCTAGCTTGTATCTGTCCAAAGGACCATTCTGGGATGCAGGAGTATATAGATAAACTCTATGAATTGGAATCTGACGGTGTTGGTTCAGAGACTTTGCTATGGCCTAGAAGAATGCCTAAGGGGATGGCTAGTCGGGAACCTGGAGCACACGAATGGTGTTTGGAGGGCAAGCCAAACACCATTTACCCTCCACTGTTAAAGAACCTGACTCTGACACCCAGCCCATTTTCTCCTCTCAGCAAGAGAGGGAAGCAAACGGTTTTTATTTTATAGAGAAACTGAGACTCAACTCTGCCCTTTGTTGTGTAATTGTTAAAAGTAGGGACACTTTAAGCCCAGTATGATGGTATACTACTGTAATTCCAGTACAGAAGTTGACTGCCCAAACTCATGGGCTTTACGGGCATTGAACTCAAGTCCTTAGGACTGACTGATCTGTGCAACGGTCTGACCAAGGTCCCGGTCCTAGCCAGATGCACGTGCAGACTTTGTACAGCTTCTATTCTTTGACCATGCAGGAACGTACTCTTTTGGAGAACACTCAGGCACTCCTTTAGTGTAGGTCCTGGGTACATAAAACTGTTCAGAGATAGCCTTGCAGTCCCCAGCGAGCTGGCTCGCAACTCCGCAGGGCCAGACCATTACATAACCTGGAGGCGCCCCTCCTCCCACGCCCCTCACCCGTGGCCGAGCCCCCAGCGCAGAGCGGATCCGGGGACACGGCCCGTCCGCCAGCAGGGCAGAGTCACCCTCGGGGCTGGCATGACTGAGAGCTTTGCTTCTCCGGGGCGGGGCGGTGGGATCACCCCAGTGACAGTGTCCAGCGGGCGCTGCCTGCGGCCCCGGCCCCTACGGCGCCTCCGCCCCGTGCGCTCCCCGCCCCTGGGCCGGGACAGGACTCCAGGGGCTGTGGGAAGGGGCCGTCGCGCAGGGGGCATGTGGGCTCGCCGTCGCCAGCGCTGCAGCTGTCCCCGCGAGGTGAGGACCCGTGGGCCCCGGGATGCGGGCGGGCAGGGACCGGACAGAGGACTGCGGAGCGCGCGCCGATTCCAGCGCTGTCCCCGGTGCGGAAAGCTCAACTCCTGTCCTTAAGGTTTCCCAACTCCGTAGAACAGGTGGCAAGGAATCCAGGTAGGGCGGCAGAGCTGGACCTAGACCTCGGGAAGAACGCAGGCACTCCATTCTACATCTATCTCGGAGCTCGGCTGTGTCTAGACCCTAAGTCTGGCCACCTGTTGGGATTAGAATGGAAGCACGTGCCCACTTGTCCTGTTTCCTGAAGTGTCTGGCTGGGTTTCTGGGCAGGTGGCTGGAGAGAGTGGCTTTGATCTGTGTCCTGCGGTTTCCAGATGCACATTTCCCAACCAAAACAGACCGCCTTTCCCCCTGTTTGTCGGTGTTCTTGCTTTTTAACCCTCTCCTTCTCACCCAATGTTTGTGATCCTTATGTGATCTCTTCAGAGCACCCCAGCCTTCCCATTTGAAATGACTTAATTTCTCCAGTCGCTCCTTACCCTAAAGCAGCCCTGTATGTTTAGTGCAAACTGGTGATTCAGCGTTCTGAGCCACTCGCTTGCATTTTGTCTAGCCGCTGGTTAGTTCTTCCCAGCTTTGCTGGGAGCTCTGTGGGCATTCTGGTGGTTCTGCTGACTTAGCCCAGAAGGAAAAGTCTTCAGGCTTGCCAAGTTCAGGAAGACCCTGTGGCTCCAGGCTCCAGGTATCTGAGCTCACTAGCTTTTGAAATCTGCAGCTGCTGGCTGTGTAATTTGTCTTCACCTCGTAAAGTCACACTACGCTACGGCTTATGGTGTGCCAGACCTACGACTTTAGAAAGTATGAGCGTAGGATCAGTTACTGAGTGACTGGACCCAATCACTTATTACTTACAGGATCTTAGAACTGAAAGGAGTTTTTGAGAATCTATTAGATTCAAACCCTTCTGTTGAATAGCTGGGGAAGTTCAGAGCCATGTCTGCGAGGATTGTCAAAACTCATACTTTTAACTGTAGATGGGACCAATATTGAAATCCAGGCTTTCTCTCTGTCTCCTAGTCAGTGTTCAGGGCATTTTGCCTCTATGCATTTTAACAACAATTCCGGCACTATACGAGCCCAAGTATATAATTTTCCTATCCTTGGTTTTTTACTCACCTGCTTTTAACCTGAGAGAGTTCTGAACTAGATGAGAGATAGGTTCAGTCAAACTGTCTTTGTTGTGCAATTGTTAAAAGTGAGTCCCCTTAAACCTGGTATGATGGTACAGGACTGTAATTCCAGCACATCAGAGATGGAGGCAGAGGATTCTTGGGAGTTCAAGGTCAGCCTGAGCTACATAGTGACTGACAGGCTAGTGAAGGCTACATAGGAAGACCCTAACTCAAAAACAAACAAACAAACAAACAAACAACAAACAAACCAGAGGGAAGAAAAGAAGGGACAAAGGGATAGAAAGCAGGAAGGAAGCAAGGAAGGATCCTCACGTCTAAGTAATGTTTAAAATTCTTCCCATACCAAGATGAATATGCTGATACTTCCCAAATGAACCCCCAGAAAAGGCAAAGATGAGTTGGAGTGAGGCTCCTCTACTGGCTCTGGAGTCCTGACTCTGTGCTCCCTCTGGTGATAAATGGCTAGTGATGGAGGTGTGATCTGAATGATTTGCAATGCTGAGCTGTTGCAAGAAAAGAAACGTGGCCCGGAGGTTTGTCATGAGTAACTCAGTGATCTGGAACAGAAGTCATGGCTTAGATTTTAAAACCATGGACTCACTTAGCTAATACCACTGTAGCACATTGCATGTCTTTTTTTTCTTCAATTTAATGCAATGTAACAGCTATTTATTGAGTGCCAACTGTATGCTCAGTGGTGTTCTGAACATTTAGTAGGTGTCAGTGAACAAAACGAAGGACTTTGGCTCTGAAGAGCTCAACTTGAAGTACATTAGTCAAAACTTTCCCTGGGATTCTGTTAGCCGGATAGAAAAGAATTTCAGTTTTTTGTTCAGAAGGGAAACAAGAGCAAAGGTTCTGTCTTCAGTCACTTGCTGATCTTATAATCATAGGAAACGAACAACCTCAAAGTTGCCTTGGTGTTTATGAACTGACTTGGGCTACTCAGTCATGTGACTTATTGGTAAACCTGTCACCATGGTAATTTTTCTTTCTGAATTACCCACATTCCAGATTTAACATTCTCTAGTTCTCCCAGCTGCATTTTCTTCAGACAGCACAGTTTGCAAGCTCAGGCCTGTCTGTTGTTGTTAATACCGACTTATCAAAATGAACTAAAGGAACTTGGAAACTTTTTGGTGATATAAATCCACACCAAAAAAAAAAAAGTGGTCAGTGCAGTAGTGCAGTGTTTGGATGGTTTTTGCACTCTTCATTTAATCCTTAGGTTTTTTTTTTAAGTTACCAAACTGGAAGATATTTTCTTGTGAGTACCTTTCATGCCTATCTGAAAACTGCTATGCTAAGATTTAAGTGAGAAAAATCAAATCACAGTTGCAGGTTTTGGAGGATTTGAACAGAACAAAGGTTCTCTGTTTCTTGTGTGTGTGTGTGTGTGTGTGTGTGTGTGTGTGTGTGTGTGTGTGGTGTGATGCTTAGAGGGTTTAGGTTTGCACAAGTGAGCTTGCCCATGCAATTGTGAGTGGAGACCAGAGACTGGTAGTATTTGAATGCCTTCCTCACTCTCTTCTTTACCTGATTGATGGATTGATTGATTGACTGATTTATTGATTGATTTGCTTGAAGCAGGGTCTCATATGACTTGGAGTTTGCCCTCAGGGCTAGACTGACTGGCCAGCAAGCCCTTGACATCTTTCTGTCTCTGCTGCCTATTACTGGGAATACCAACAAGTACTGTCACATTCTGATTTTACTTGGTGTTGGGGATCCCAAACTCAAGAGCCTCATGTTTTAGTGGTAAGGACTTTACTCACTGAGCCCTCTCCCCAGCCCCCTTGTTTCTATTTTTAATTTCCTCAACATCAAAGGATATCAGAAAATCTCATTATCTAACAGGGCACTATTTCAAGTGTCCTTTATGAAATACTTAGGTAAGGTCACAGTTTCTGGTGTTTGCTATACTGTTTGTTTCTTCCTTCCTTCCTTCCTTCCTTCCTTCCTTCCTTCCTTCCTTCCTT
>NW_021604674.1:137638-138471 GCF_004785775.1 Grammomys surdaster | reverse complement strand
CTTCCTTCCTTCCTTCCTTCCTTCCTTCCTTCCTTCCTTCCTTCCTTTCTTTCTTTTTTTAAGACATGGCCTCACTATGTAGCCCTGGCTAGCCTGTAGACCAGGATAGCCTCAAACTCACAAGAGATCTGCCCATTGCCTCCCAAGTGCAGAGATTAAAGGTGTGTGTCACTATGCTTGCTGTTTTCTCTATTCACTTGTATTTGCTCCATCATGGATGGTCCCAGGGAGTGAGCTGTTGTAGTCAGATAGAATACTGCATGTCACCATAAGCACAATCCTCTGTTGACTTAATACATATAATTGGACTACTTAGTAATAACTTGTGTAAAGACAGTATTTTAATGCTGGTGGGAGGGGCTGTAAAGACTGAATACACAGCTGAAGGCTGAAATGAGTTACAGTCTGGCTTCAAAGAAATGACAGTGAAGGCCTATTGGTGCTACCCTGAGAGACAGGCAGCTTGGGAATGGAAAGGGAGGAGCCTGTGTGTAGACTGTGAGGAGTTAAAGGTTGGGGAAGACTTTAACAGAAATGTGGACACATCTGGGTGGCTCCATGAAAGGTCAATAGCATGGTAAGGCTGTGTTTCCTTTTTCTTTTGTCGTACTGAGATTGAAGCCCAAACCTCGCCCGCTGTGCAAACATCCAATGACTAAACTACCCCTTTCTTTCTTCTCCTTAAAAAAAAAGTTAATTTGAGAATTTCATATATTATGTTTTGATTATATTCACCCTTTTCCCAACTTCTCCCAGATCCAGCCTCCTATTCCATACCTGCTCAACTTTCTACACACACACACACACACACACACACACACACACACACACAC
>NW_021604674.1:130305-137628 GCF_004785775.1 Grammomys surdaster | reverse complement strand
ACACACACACACACACACACACACACACACACACACACACACTTAACCTATGGAGTTCAATTTGTGCTGCCTATATAGTCTTGAGTATTCACCCATTCATTGGAATGGTCAGCCTACCTGGGGACAAACCATTAAAGAAAGCCAATTCTCTTTCTTTCGACAGCTATCAATTAACAATAGATCCCCAAGTGGAGGTGGGACTTCATGCCCACCTCTCCACTTCATTTCGAAATTTTGTTAGTTTTATTTTGTGCACTGTTCAGCCCCAAATGGGACATCTATACTATACTCCTTCTCCAAAGGCCCATGGGATGTCTCAGAAAAGGCAAAAGCAGGGGCAGAAAGATTGTAGGAGACAAAGGAGGTGGATGACCACCTTCAAGTTATTATAATGTACTACCTGAGAAAATTAACTTATAAAGGGAAAGGTTTATTTTGGTTTACAAGTTTTGGAGATTATAGTTCAAAGTGGAAGACCCATTGATGAGTGTCTTAATGTTGGTGTGCATGGTAGCTGACAAGGAGTACCTGGCAAAGAAAATTGTACACTTTATAGAAGGAAAATAAGAAAGGGTAGAGTTTCACAATGCTCCTCAAAACACATCTCTAGCAAGCTCAAGATAACCTATAAGACCCCACTTGTCAATGGTTCTGAAACCTTCTATTAGTATTACTTTAGAGATCAAATTTTTAATGCATAGACCTTCGTGGGGCTGAACAACAATAAGATTATAACACCCCAAGAAAGTCAGACAAACTAACAAATCTTCAGTGCACACTCCTTGAGAACACTAGAATCAAGTTACAAGACGCCACCCAGTGTATGACTCCAGATGTTCAGAGAACCAAATTTGTGAATTAAAAGTTGGATTGTTCGTATCCAGGTAATGGAGGTGGGAGGAACGGGCAGAGACTGGAGATGGTGCAGGTTTCCGTGGGATGATGCCTTGAGTCTGAATTTGATGGCGAAGCTGCTTGGACAGGTTATGATTATACTGAAGGGAATGGACTGAGCACTTTAAAATGGCTAAGCTGGAGTCAGGTATGAAGTTTAGTGTTAGAATATTTGCTTGGCATAACTTGGCATGACTAAGGGTCTGGGCTCAAGCTTTGGTGACATGAGAAAACGAATATCGAAGATGATCAAGTTGGAATTTCTGCTAAGTTGATTCTATCCCAGTTTAAAAATAGAGGAGGGGAGATATTTTGCTTGGTAAAGCACTTGGTTTGGAAACATGTGTTATGATACAAATTCCCATAACTGATGTCAATCACTCTACCTGTGGTAGTATGCACCTACAGTCCAAGTGCTGGAGAGTTAAAAATAGCTGTATCACTGGGGCTCACTGACCAGTCAATCTTTATACTTGGCGAGTTCTAGACCAGTGAGAGACTTGACTAAAAAAATATCCAATGAGCCTGAGAAATGGCACCCTAAGTTGTTGTCTGGCCTCCACACCCACACACGTATGCACCTGCACATACATGAACACACACATACAATTAAACATCCTAAAGTTTAAGCAAGTCAACATGAAAAACTACAATTTAGACGCAGAATGGCCAGCTATAAGATAATAGAGAAGTAGAATAAAAATATGTAGGATTTTGTGTTCAGCTGATTTTTAAATACAATTTCTTTAAGGTTCCACTTCACTTTTTAAAGAAACAGAAACAAGAAATGTGAATTTGGTTTAACCAACTGCACATAGAACACAAGTCATGACTCCATATACAAAGGCTGGCAAATTAATTTAAATTCACTCATTATAAAGGCTGAATAAGCAGCTGAAAATATGTCACATCAGCTTTTCTACTTAGTTCTAGTCTGGTTGTCTCCATCGAGAGATTCTGTAGTGTCAGATTCTGAGCTTTCTTTGTATATTCCGAGAATAGCTCATGTTTTGGCATCTGCATGAGCTTTCCTGTTTATCGGCCTCTCAAGGATACAGAATTATGTACTCAAGATTATATGGGAGCCCTGAACCCAGTCTTCAGACTTCTAAATCACTAGAAAAGCCAGCAATGTGTTTCTCTCCAAAGCCTGGGTGGTGACCCCCTTATTTGAATGTGGACACAGAATATCAGCATAATATGTTAACTATGCCAACCCTTAAAACTCACCACCCCACACCTTCATACAACGTGATTCTTCAATATATTCTTGAGTGCTGTTTAGCATTTCCTGGATTATCTGTCATATTACAAACTGAGAGTGCAACTACTTATTTTGGGAAAAACTAGTATTGTTTGAGCAACTCTGCTTCACTCGATGAAATACTTTCCATGGAAATGAGATCATAGTTATCTATTGAAAACAGCTGTATTTCTCGAAATAGCGATTTCAGCTCTCTAAATCTGGAATCTCAAAACAGTCATATAGTGGCACACGGAGGAACCCACCAAGATGAATAAATTTGCCCTCACAAAAATCCAAATGGCTTGAAGAAAGTGAACTTCAGGGAGACAACTATCATGTCTACTATTAATGGTCAGGATTCAGTTTTTACAAATGGGAAATTCAAAGCCACAGGCTTAATTAATTGATATCACAGTCGCTTGTTCTGGTTGACTCGTGACACCTTTGTATCTGTGTGTCCATTCAAGTCTCCATGCCACTGGTCCTCAGTGCTGTCTATACATTAAAATCACCAGAAGGGGCAAAAATATAAATATCCCTACCTAAAATTTTCCCATTAAGTAGCTCTGAGGTAAGGTCATGGCATCAGGAATTTATAAAACTCCTATGTAACCAGGGCTATGGATCACTGATCTATATATTTAATAATTTTATACTACTTCAGAAAAAATTATTGAAACAAATAGTTGCTATGATATTTTCTAAACTTGTCTTTTTTGGGGGTATTTTTAAAACATGTCTGATAAAAAAAATTAAGTAAAAATCTTCTTTTACTTAAGAAAATTTCTTTTTATTGTACAGTGTCTTTTCAGTATGTGAGAGGCCTTGCTCAGTGATGGAATGGATTTTCTTCTTCTGTAGCATTCACTAAGCTAATTTTTATATAAGATCATATAATTTTATATAATTTTTATATTATTTTATATAAATTTTATATAACAAGTTAACTATCCCAATCTGATTTTCTATTGCTACAAAATGACTGAGGCTGGATACTTTATAAAGAAAAGGAGCTTATTCAGTGGAAAGTTTTGGAGCCTGAAAGTCCAAGATCAGTAAACACTATTTGTTCCGCCTCTGGTAGGCTAGCTGGGCTGTATCACATTATGGTGGAAGGTATCATGGTTGGACTGTGTGGAGAGGGAGAAGTCACATAGGGATACTGGCAGGGTGCTGGAGTATGGTTATGGGGGAAGGCTAGACCACTCTTTCAGGACTAACTCATCAGACAAGACCAGCGTCAGTCGTTTCCAAGAGCTGCCAGTGATCTATCTCCATCTATTATGGCTACCTCTTAGTGGTTCTGCCCCCTCTTAATACTGCCACACGGAGGATCTGGGGGCTTCGGGGGGCAATTCCCATTTAACGATTGCACTAGCCAAACTGCATAATCATAATTTACCAACCAATTAATTGGCCAGCCTTCCTTTACATGGTTTTGGTAATTGTTTTTCACACAGGCATAATTTTGAGACCAATACCCTGACCTTTGTCGCTGTATAACAATTACTTCTAATACACATTGAGGTATTTCTTCCTCTTCCTTTCCTTCCCTCCCTTCATTTTTTTTTCTGTTTTATAGGGTTTTACATGAGTGACTAAGGGTGCCTGCCAAGTCACTGGATAGCCCATGCTAGGCTCTAACTTGTGACTCCAGTCTCAATTTTCTTAGTGCCAGGACAACCAGTGTCTGCCACCGTGCCTGGCTTTTGCCATATATTTCTTTAAGCAGACTGCATTCTAAACCTGACTGATAAAACTTATTCTGCATATCCTCTCTTTTATTTGATTGTATCAAAATAGATTTTCAAAATATAGGACTTATATGCAAGAAAGATATATTGGGCTCATATAGGAAAGTATACTGCTGTCCTAGGTGACTAACACCATCAATTAATTTTAGATTGTGCTTGCCCTCAGCCTTTCCATCTTTGAGAAAGTGTAGTAAGGAGATTAACTGAGAACCTGCAAAATGAACAACAAACAAACAACAATCAAAAACTTGCTAATTGAACTACTTAGAACTAATCATGGTGCTGGGGATGTGCTCAGTGGCAGAGTGCTTGCTCAGCATGTGTTGAGGCCCAGTCTTTGATCCTCAATACCAAAAGGAAACAAAGTACAGCAGCAAAAACAAAACAAAAGAACTGTACAACCAAGAATACTTGTTTTTGTTTCTTTGTTTCCTTGAATTGAAAGGTACTGTACGTCTTGGGACTGGTAAGTTGACTCAGCCAGTAAAGGCCCTTGCTTCCCCAGGCCTCATGATCTGCTTTGAACCACAAGGTGGATTCGGAGAATTAACTCCTTGAAGGTTGTCTTCTGACTTCCATGTGTCCCCACGCATTCACAGTGAATAAATAAAATGTAAACATGTAGTATCTTCATGGATCTTGACTGGTGGTTTTCAACAGCCTTTTGCAGATTTCTGGGATCTTGAAGGATTCCTGGGGCCTTAGGCTTCCTTTTGGGGTCTCCTTACAACCCCCTGTGAAAGATTCTGATTCTTATTCAGATTTTCACAGACTCAGCTTCTGAGTAAGATGTTTCTTGAACAAGCAATTTCTCAGCTAAAACGAGTTTTTAGTAACTGGGACATGTTTCTACATTTCAGTTTTTTTTTTTGTGTGTGTGTGTGTGTGTGTATCTGTTCAGTTTGGTTTGGATTCTGACAAGACCCTGTTTCTAGGTACTAATGTACACTTGTGTTGAAAAGCGTCAGGGAGACTTTAGTATTAGTGACTGTAAATTGGGATTCATTGGGAGAGGGACCAGTAGTCTGTTGGATATTCAGGACAATAAGTATATATTCTGACTGATAAGTTCTGTCCAATATAAATATCTTATGAAACAGTGTTTATAGACAGAAATGAGATGGTTCAAATATAAAATTCTGGGTAATAGCTAGGCTAAACTGGGTACCCTTCTCAGACATCATGGTAACTTAATGCAAAAGTTTGGTCAACAAAGCTCACTTCTAATTTTTTTTTTGATTTTGGTTTTTTGAGACAGGGTTTCTCTGTGTAGCCCTGGCTGTCCTGGAACTCACTCTGTAGACCAGGCTGGCCTCGAACTCAGAAATCCGCCTGCCTCTGCCTCCCAAGTGCTGGGATTAAAGGCGTGCACCACCACCGCCCGGCCACTTTTAATTTTAATTAAAGGTTAGCCACAGGGTCTTACAGTATAGGCATCCTGGGCTATATATATACTTATTGTATATATTCTCAGAATATATACTTATTGTCCTATAGCCCAGGATGCCCTAGAACCCTGTTTAGCCCTGGTCAGCCTCATACTGCCCATCTTCGTGTTTTAGTCTCCTCAGTACAGGGATTACACCAGCATAAGTCACCACACTCAGCTCATACATTATTCTTTTATTTCTCCCATATATATGTGTAGATAATTGCCAAAAGTTGGATGCTACCATGTATGCCAATGTGTGTATGTACGGACAGTAACATGTTGAGGTCAAAGGCAAGGACATGAAATACTTGAACTCTGGGAAAATCTCTAGGACCCCTTCTTAATGTTCATCAGCATGTAGAATGGTAGACTGAGACACAGGCTTGGACATTGTCATATTCCAGCTTTCATATAAGATGATATTAAGTAGTAGTATGGTTTATCCATTATCCCTGTGTTTAAAATCACCCTAATGAAACGGTGTCTGCTGGATCTGGGGTGTGGTCCCACAGGGTTCTGGGATACCCCATTCTCTGTGTGTCTGTGATTTGTTGTGTTTCATTGGTGTTTACAGCCTGCTTGAAATTTAGTTGCAAGGATCACCAACCATCATTACATTAAGTTAAAAAACTTGTGGACAATGAGCTGGACATAATGGTATGTGCCTTTAAGCCCAGCACTCAGGAGGCAGAGGCAGACAGGTTTCTCTGAGTTTAGAAGACATTCTGGTCTACACAGAGAGTTCTAGGCCAGCTAGGGCTCCATAGTGAAGCCCAACCTCAAATACAGAAATAAAACAAAGATTTATGTGTATTTTAGAAAAAGCCTGACCACCAAGATAAAGAATAAGCTCTATCAATAAGACACACACAGCAGCTTACTTAGTAGTTTTAGTGTCCCACTAGTAAAGGACTGACCACTGTACCAAAGTTAAGTGCCGTGCATTCTTTCCTTTGTGCTTCTTTAGGCTGGCATCTCTATCTTCTCCGTTCAGAAAAAGATACGATTCAGACAACCCTATATTCTAAGTTTTTAGAGATGAAAGTCCCAATTCAGATAGCTCCATATTCTTGTTTTTTAGAGATGAAGGTACCACTAATATTTCAAGTGAAAACTCAATCTTCTAGTAAAATATTATGATCCAACTGTTCAAATAGCTGAATGAACTGTCTCCTCATGAGGTAGATGCCTGCTGCCTACCCAGCAAGCTCGGGGCTCTTTGTTCATGTCAATGGCCCGCAGGCCTCTACCTTAGGAACAACCAGGTTTAGCAACCCGCATGACTCACCAGCCTTGTGTGGGTGTTCAGGGCCCAAGGCACTTCAGACAGCCTTTTGAGTTAAACCATTAAGGACATACAGATGTCAGAGGGAAATATTCTAGGCATGCAGGGTAGCGGGTACAAAAGCACTGAGCTGGAAAAGCACAGGCTGAGTGAAAGTGCATCTAGTTCTTCAAAGTGATGCTGGAAGGGTCACATGCAAGGCACATAGTTAGGGTCCTAGTGAACAGGCAGGACCCTCATTAGGGTCTTGCATATCATACAATCTTTCAATTTTGCTTTGGTAGTTTCTTTGTTTGTTTCTCTTCCTCCTCCTGCCTGCTATCTTCTTTCTTCTCCTCTTCCTTCTCCCCCTCCTCTTCTTCTCCTCCTACACTTCCTCTTTCTTTTCTACTTCTTTTCTTCTTCCTCCTTCTCCTCCTCCTCTTCTTCTTCCTTCTCCTCCTCTTCCTCCTCTTCCTCTTCCTTCTCCTCCTCTTCCTCCTCCTCCTTCTCCTCTTCTTCCTTCTCCTTTTCCTCCTCCTCTTCCCCTTTTTCCTCCTCCTCTTCTCTCCTACACCTCTTCTTTCTTTTCTCTTCTTCTTCTTCTTCTTCTTCTTCTTCTTCTTCTTCTTCTTCTTCTTCTTCTTCTTCTTCTTCCTCCTCCTCCTCCTCCTCCTCCTCATCCTCCCCCCTCTTCCTCCTCCTCCTTCTCCTCCTCCTCTTCTTCTTCTTT